>NW_006408686.1:2694057-2727879 GCF_000296735.1 Chrysochloris asiatica
ACCTGACAACAACAACAACAACAAATATAATTAAACAGTGCCTGAAGACACTGTACACACTGCACCCACCCCCACACCTGTCCTTGTATTTTAAAATATATGCTTTAACTATTTCAGATTAGAATGTGAGTGGTTGCCTAGCTCTGTTTGTGTAACTTTTGATAAGGAGTGACCATCTGGACCAATAGGCACTGGGTGAGTTAACCATATGCTCCCTTTTGATGTGTTTATTGGGGCACTGTGTCCACCTTGTGACTTAGTGTGAGTGTTAAAATGATAGAATATGGTAGCCCACCAGTGTTTTGTACTAATTAGCATTGTTGAAAACGAATATAAATATTGCTTGTAACAAATAGTGGAACACCAATTAAGTCAGCTGTGAGGTGTTCCAATAATAATAATAATTATTATAATAACAACAACAATAATAAAGGTTTCTCTCTTTCTTTGTTTATCTGGAGTGGTTATTAATTGAATTTAATCGTTCCAGGGCATTGGACCCAAGCTTTGGGGTAACATACTAGATAGCAACATGTTGGTCTACAGATTGGACCCAGAGTCTGTTACCTTGGAAACCACAGAGCTAAGATAAATGCAGAGTATTGTTGGAAGCCCCTCCTCAGAAGCTCTGCCCCTGGATTGGAAACAAAGTGACTTAGATCTTAGATCCTCTAGCCAAGAGCAGGATAGATTTTCAAGAGCAACTTTGTCTTTGATGACTCTAGAAAACGGTTTCTCAGCTCTAGGACCTTGGTGGCAACTGACAAAAACAATTTTTACAGGTTAATCTTTCAGAAGATTACTTGCTTAGCATATAGACTGAATTAAGTATGGCGAAAGGATACAACCCTGGCACACATCTATCCTGATTTTAAACCACTCAGTTTCCCCTTGTTCTGTTCAAAAAACAATTGCCTCTTAGTTTATGTACAGGTTCCTCATGAGCACAAAGAAGTGTTCTGTAATACCCATTCTTTGCAGTGTTATACGTAGTTAGTCATGATCTGCACAGTCGAAAGCCTTTGTATAATCAATAAAGCACAAGTAAACATCTCTGCTTTCAACCAAGATCCAGCTGACGTCAGCAGTGATATCCCTTGTTCCACATCCTCTTCTGAGCCCAGCTTGAATTTCTGGCAGCTCTCTGTCGATGTATAATTGCAACCGTTTTTAAATTCTCTTTGGCAAAATTTTACTTGCATGTAACATTAATGATATTGTTCAATGATTTCCACATTCTGTTAAGTCACCTCTGTTTGGAATGGACACAAATATGGATCTCTTCCAACTGGCTGACCACATAGCTGTCTTTCAAATTTCTTGGCATAGGTGAATGAGCGCCTCCAGGGCTGCATCCGTTTGGTGAAAGATTTCTATTTGTGTTCTGTCAATTCCTGGAGCCTTGTCTTTCTCCTAGGCCTGCAGTGCAGCTTGGACTTCCTCCTACAGTACCATAAATTCTTGGTTATATGTTGTTGTTGTTAATTGCCGTCGAGTCGGTTCTGACCCATAGCAACCCTATGTAAGGTATCCAAGGAGCAGCTGGTGAGCTTGAACCACCGACCTCGCAGTTCAAACGACTTTGCAGTCTGGCACATTAACCCACAGTGCCACACCAGGACTCCTTGAAATATGGTTGAACATTGACAATTTCTCTTTAGTACAGTGATTCTGTGTATTCCTTCCATTTTTTCCTGATGTTTTCTGCATCGTTCGATATTTTGCCCATTGTTGTTGTTAGGTGCCATAGAGTTGGTGCTGACCCATAGAATGCAACAATACCTGGGCTTGTGTTAACTTCATAATATCTGCCACGTGTGAGCCCACTGCTGTTGCCACTGGGCCAACCCATCTTGTTGGGGTTCTTTCTCTTTTTTTCTCTGACCTTCCACTTTGCTAAACATGTATCCTTCTCCAGGGACTGATCCCACAGAATTCCTCAATATTGCAAGTTGAGGTTTGAATTTTTTCTTCAATTCTTTCATCTTGAGAAATGCTGAACATGTTCTTCCCTTTAGGTTTTCTAACTACAGGTCTTTGCACATTTCATTATAATACTTTAGCTTTTCAACCTATCCTTTGAAATTTTTGTTCAGCTTTTTTACCTCCTCATTTCTTTCCTTCTTTTCTACATTCAAAAACAAGTTTCAGAGTCTCTTCTGACATCCTTTTTTTTTTTTTTCTTTCATTTGTTTCTTTTTAATAACCTTTTGCTTTCTTCCTGTATGATGTTCTTGATGTCATCCCACAACTCTTCTGGTCTTTAGTCACTAGTGTCTATTTCGTTAAATCTGTTATAGAGATGATCTCTAAATTCAGGTGGGATATATTCAAGGTCATATTTTGGCTCTCGTGGACTTGTTTTCATTTTCTTCAGCTTTGTCAGTTTCACTGCCTCCCTAGGCCTTGTTTTGGCTGATGATACTGAGTTTTTCCACTGTCTCTTCCCATCGTTGTTGTTGTTAGGTGCCATTGAGTCGGTACCAACTCATAGTGACCCTATGTACAATAGAATGAAACACTGCCCGGTCCTGGTCCAATCTCACAATTGTGATGGTTGAGCCCATTGATGCTGTCACTTGGCCAATCCATCTCGTTGGGGGTCTTCCTCTTTTTCTCTGACCCTCCACCTTACCAAACATGATCTCTTTCTCCAGTAACTGGTCCCTCCTGACAATGTCCAAAGTATGAGAGATGAAGTTTGGCCATCCTGGCCTCCAAGGAACACTCTGACTGCACTTCTTCCAACACAGAGTTGTTGGTTCTTATGGCAGCCCATGGCACTTTCAATATTCTCCTCCAACACCATAACTCAAAAGCTTCAATTCTTCTACGGTTTTCCTTATTCACTGTCCAGCATTCGCATGCATATGAGGTTATTGAAAATATCATGGCTTGGGTCAGGCACACCTTAGTCCTCAAGCTGCCATCTTTGCTCTTCAACACTTTAAAAAGGTCCTGTGCAACAGATTTGCCTAACGCAATATGTCATCTGATTTCTTGACTGCTGCTTCCATGAGTGTTGATAGTTGATCCAAGAAGAATGAAGTCCTTGACAACTTCAATCTTTTCTCCGTTGATAAGAATGTTGTTTATTGGTCCAGTGGTGAGGATTTTTGTTTTCTTTACGTTGAGATGCAATCCATACCGAAGACAGTGGTCTTATGTAGTCAATTTGATTCCTGTGTATTCCATCTGGTGTGGTCCATGTGTATAGTCACTTTTGATGCTGTTTAAAAAAGGTATTTGTAATGAATAAGTCATTGGCCTTGTGAAATTTTATCATGTGAACTCCAGCATCATTTCTATCACCAAGGCCATATTTTCCAACTACTGATCCTTCCTTTTTGTTTCCAACCTTTGTATTCCCATCACCAGTATTATCATTACATCTTGACTGCGTGTTTTATCAATTTTAGACTGATGAAGTTGGGAGAATCATTCAGTTTTATCATCACTGGCTTTTGTGGTTGGTGAGTAAATTTGAATAATAGTATTAACAGGTCTTCCTCGTAGTCATATGGACTTTATTCTATCACAGACAGCGTTGAATTTCAAGACAGAGCTTGAAATATTCTTTTTGATAATGAAGGTGATGCCATTCCTCTTCAATTTGTTATTCCAAGCATAGCAGACCGTATGATTCTCTGATTCAAAATGACCACTACCAGCGCATTTCAGAATAATTGATGACCATAGAAGAATTGATGCATTTGAGTTACGGTGTTGGAAAAGAATATAAAAATAATGCGGGAGAGGACTTCAGACACACTACACAGACTCTCTACAACAAAGATATGAGACACAAAACAAAACCGACACAGGTGAACATTCTGGCAACCCTGAACTTCAGAAGAAAGGTTAGAGAGGTGGATGGAGTGCTTGCTGGGAGGAGAGGCTGAGCAGGGACGGCAAGAAGGAGGCTGACTGGTCAATGGATGGCCAGGTGCAGCTCGACCAGCTTATGAGCAGCTTTAGCAGCTGAGGGAGACCTGGCAGAGCAGACTCACATGGGCAATGATAAAGGTGTGATTTCTAATTTTTTCCCATACTCCTCTGGAGAGCAGAGGTGTGAACAGCTCCCATCCTGCTCTTCGGGAATTAGAAGCCACGTGGTTAGGAGCCATGACAGTGTGAGTTAGAGGCTGACTCTGCCACTCTGATGTGCTGATTTGGTGCCTGGATTCAGGTGGACTTGGCTTCAGACTTAGAGAACCCGCAGACCCACCAGACCATCATTTAGCCAGTTATGGTGCCCCTAAGTTCCCTGTGATCCTAGCAGACATGCAAATCAGCTCCTCAAAGGCCCCCATATACTACTTTCAGATTGAGTGGCCTGAACATGGATAACATGGAGGCCAATAGGAAGTCCATGTAGGGCCAGGAACTCGGCCGTCACCTGTCTTCTAGAACCACCTCATGAGCTCCCGAGATTGCAGGAGTCACCATAGATTTCTCCCTGCCCCCTAGGTCCAACAACTGTACTGTTTGTTTTTTTTACAAGTACGACAACAGATAACTTTAGCTCACACTAAGAAACAAAAGAGAATGGTTCAAATAGATGACCAAGATGCAGAGACAGAAAACATTTCTGAGAAAAAAGGTAATGGAAGTAATTCAAACAAGAATTCAGAAGAATGATACTTAAGGACCTTCAAAGGATTGACAGAAAGATGAGGAAAGCAGGGAAAACACAGAAATTTTTTTTTTGAAAGAATTCAGAACAAACAGATAAGATAAATGCAAATTTTGAAACAATACAAAACCTGCAGTTAGAAATCCAGAAGATTCATGTTAAGATTTCAGAACTGGACAATGCATTGAAAGGGCAAAGGAAAAGATCTGAAGCAATGGGAGCCCAAATTAGTAAACTGGAGGAGAAATCTCTCAATACTAGTATGATAGAAGAACAATCAGAAAAGGAAAAAAATCCAAAGAAAGCCTAAGAGTTATGTGGGGCATCATGAAGAGGAACAACTTACAGGTGATTGAAATTCCAGAACAGGAAGAGACAATAAAAAGTACAGAGAGACCTGTCGAAGAGTTGTTGGAAGAAAACTTCCCTAACATCATGAGAGATGTGAAGCTAAGCGTACAAGAAGATGAACAAACACCAAACAAGATAGATCCCAAAAGAATATCACCCAAAACATACCATAATCAAACTTTCCAAAACCAAAGGAAAAAATTCTGAGATCAGCTCAGGAAAATGAAAAGTTAGCTACAAAGGAGAACCAACTAGATTAAGCTCTGATATCTCAGCAGAAACCACGCAGGCATGAAGGCAATGGATGACGTATATAAAACTCTGAAATTAAAAAATTGCCATTCAAGAATCATATAGCCAGTAAAGATGACCCTCAAATACAACAGTGAAATTAGGATATTTCCTGATAAACAAAAATTAAAGGAATTTGTAATGACCAGACTTACTTTACAAAAAATGCTAATGGGTATTCTTTGGACTGAGAACCAACAATGGCAGACAACAACCTGAGATTACCAACATGACAACACCACCTGAAACTTAACCAAGATATTTGTTGTTGTTGTTATGTGCTGTGGAGTCGGTTCTGACTCATAGCAACCCTGTACGGGGTTTCTGAGGCTGTAAATCTTTAGGGGAGCAGAAAGCATCATCTTTCTCCCATGGAACAGCTGGTAGTTTCAAATTGCTGACTTTGCAGTTCACAGCCTGATTCGTTACCACTACGCTACCAGACTCCACGGCACATAACCACCACCATGCTACCAGAGCTCCATAATAGAAGTATTTAAATTATAACAAACCTACAAGCCTGAAAATAGGGAACCAGATATAATAACCATGTATAATGAAGTCAACTACAAGTAAAAAGAAGGAATAGTGTAGATACAGAACTTCCAAATAGCAAAGAAGTCAAATAGATTTTAAGATAAAACAGACTGAAACAGGGTAAAATTAATAAGTTATAGGGTAACCTGAAAGAAAAAACAATACACCTGCACATCAAAATAAACAGGAAAATCTAAAAGATTTAGTAAATATTAACATTGTTGAGTGCTGTCGACTCAGTTCTGACTGATACTAACACTGTATAGGGTTTCCAAGGAGCAGCTGGTGGGTTTGAACTGCCGACCATGTGGTTAGCAGTCTAGTGCTGATACTATAGAACCATACCAGGTTCCAAACATGAACATAACAGAAATGAAAATAAAACACACAAACAAAATGAACTCGGCATAGAAAATAATGTAGAATTGTAGAGCTCTTTCAGCATCCCTACTAATGAATCCGGATTTGGTGGAGAGACAGACAAGAAATCAGTTTCAAACAGTCTCGCCCATAGCAAGTAAAAGGACTTTCTATATTCAGCAGCTGCAAATCTTTTATATGTTACAAAGTAAAGCAATTAACATCTGTGACAAGAGCAGGGGAGTAAACAAGTAAATAAGAGCAGGGGAGAGTATGCAAAAATGGAAAAACATTCCTTCCGGGTGGGAGTGGAGCTAAAGAGACACACTGACCTAATAGGGAGTTGTTTTTATGTTTCTTTTATGTTCCTCTTTTACCTCACAATCAGTCCTGATGACAATTATTCACTATTGTATCACAAGACACCTATCCGCATTTCATTTCATCAGCCCCGCCTAGACAGATTGGATACTACTCAGTGGAGAGTCTACCTTCCTCCACGCCCTCTGGATCTAGGCTCCTCCTTCTTCATATATATATATATATATATATATGTTTTATTGTGAATTATATGATAGTTTACATGGGAGAACGTTAGCTTTACATTCATCCTATCGTATATTATTTCATTGCCATGGTTACAATCCCCTCCATGCATCATCAACCAACCAAAGGGTATACCCTGCAAACCTGCCTCCAGGTCATCAGTCAGCACACAGCCCCTCTCCCTCTCTGGGTCTAAAGTCCCCAGCTGCTCCATCTCTCCACGTCATCATCTCTGGCATCACTGCTTCTCTGGGTAGGGTCCCTCTCTCTGCTTTTCTCCCTTGATGTTCCCAGGGACCACCGCTCCTAGACTGAAAAGTTAATCACTCCCCTCCCTTTGTCACAAAACATCTACCTTTACATTTCCAGCCCTGACAATCAGTTCTGATAACAATTAAACAGAATCATTCTTATTGTGAGTTAATGTTAAAGTAAAAAAATGCCAGAGTTGTTAGTTTCGGTTCCATGGGATAGTGTCCGCGGAGAAAAGGTAGTGCTAACTGTCAAAAAGATGTATGAAGAGGACTGTGATGTTCTTTGCCAACAAATTGTAAGACAGGTCTAGATAAGCCATGTTCACTCCAAGTAATAGACGAGATGGATGGAGATCCAAAGGATATGCCTCGTCCCATAATGGTAAGCTGGCCAGGTGGTCCCCAGTTTAATAAAGTCCTATTTTCAAACAATGATAATGCACAAGGTTCTTCAACCAGACAGGGCCTCTGTTGGACTGTATAAAAGCACTATCTCCAATCCCTTTTTGGCCTGCAGGCGGGAAGCTCAGGAGCCTGAGACGTGTTAAGGGACTGACTGCGCCCTGTTCACTGAAATGGCTGATACAAAGGTTAGACTAGCTGATTGATTACCATCTTTGGTTGATACTAGAGAAATTCTTGAGAGCATACAGGCAGACAGGAATGATTGCCGTGAGCATCGATAGACAGACACATAGGAGCAGTGGCTGAATGTAGAGTTAAAGAGGAATTAAATTTAATCCAAGAAGTTTATTCAAGTAGAGGGCCAGAAGGAGGAATCCAAACTCACCCAGTCCACGTACTATCGTTGGATGAGAACAGAGGTTCAGGATGGCACCAAGTTAAAGGAGTAAATCATGGAGAATTTAGAATGTGAGTCAAATAGGCCTGGTTTCCTCCACAAGGTAGCAGGCCAAGTGCTAGGAGACCCCAGAAGAGGAAACTTACCTTGGAGGCAGATCCTATGAGGACAAGGTAGGCAAGAAAACGGTTTTAACGGCACTTCCATGCCTTATGATAGTGTCAACTTTCAAATCAAGCCTTTTTAACTGCCCCCCACATGATGTCAGGTGTGGCCAGCGTAGTACTTAGTAATGGAGCCTCTGGTTTTATCCAGGTCAAAGTCGCCATCTGTGGCAGTGGGTTGGAATGACGTGGAGACATCCAACTCATGATGTCTTTTCAGTCTTTTGGCAGGTACCCACCGGGCTCGATTATCTATAACGACACAAACCGCTCCCCTTTGCCTTGCGATCACTTTATAGGGCCCACCCCAGGTATCAGACTGTTGTGACTTCACCCAAACCGGATCAATGACAGGGACCACAGGGGCAAGCTGTACCTGATGTCGATAAGCAGGTCATCCTGAGGTGTTAATATATTTAAAATTTAGAGTATGTAATACTAAGTACAAAAGTGTCCCTAGGGGTCATGCTCCCCCTTTTTTATCTTTTGAGCTGACATTTGAACGTACGATGAGCACACGCTACACGTGTTTGACCAGTAGAATTAGAAGGAATCCCTGTAGTATGGGAAATGTTCCAATTTTGGCAAATGGTGTAAAAAGCAGTGCTAGTAAATACAGGTCCATTATCAGTTTTTATTTTGGGGGGGGAAGCGCCCGTAACCATGAAAGCTTCAACAAAATGAGTGATGACATGTTGTGCTTTTTCTCCACTAAGGGTGGTAGCATGTATGTATCCAGAATAAGTGTCAACAGAAACACGAACATGTGTGTACTGAAGGAGGGAACAACTGTTACATCTGTTTGCCACAGTTCATTGAACTGCAGCCTTTTAGGACTACAGCCAGGGGCTGCTTGTGGCATGTCTTCAACTATTTATTTAGCCTGAGAGAGACTTAAATGGAATAATCACTTAAGACTTCTGGCATTATCGTAACGGAATAAGTAATGTATATAAGCTTGATGGAAAGCAGTGATAAAAAATGTGTGGGGAAACAAAACTGTCAACAAAGGTATTACCGGTTGCTAAAGGACCGGGAAGTTGTGAATGAGAGCAAATGTTGAGTACTTACCACAAGGCTGCTGGGCCTGAAACACAGCAGCGAATGTTTGTGTCCCTATTTGTTGGCATGCTTTGATATATACCCCAATGTTTTGTGCATTGGCTCGGAATAGACTCGTAGCTACTTGGCAATCGTTGTTAGCATTTTCATAAGCTAACTGAAGTAGCGACAACCTAGCCGTCTCGTCATTTTTAAGTCTATTAATAAAGTCAATGTAGGGTTCTCTACCTCCTTGGCAAACATTGATAAATGAACCCTGGGTAGTGCTGGAAGGAATTCGGTGCCAGGCATGCACTGCAATGTTGGAAACTTGCAGAGAGTAACGGGGATTTATTACCTGGGCCTGAGCATCAGCAGCCATGCTGGCCTGTACCTTGAAGCATGTCAGTACTTATAGTTAGTCCTCCATCTAAGTTATTAGTCATGGATTGGGCCATAGCCACATCGGAATACTCCATTTGCCATACCATATACTCAGATGGGGAAACAAAAAACTTTTACCAAAATTTTCCAATGAACAGGCAGCATTTGATGGCTTTCACCTACTGACTCGATGATTCCAAACATAAAGGAGACTGTGGCCCATTTTCTTTGATGATTGTCTTTAAACACAGGAAAGGGCAGTGAATCATCTCTGGTTACGCACTATTGCCAGAAGGGCAGCAAAAGGGGCAACTGCGTCCCCGGCTTGTGCTCCCTCACGTAGGTGCCAAGACATGAGAAGAGACTGACACATTTTTGAAGCAGGAATGTGCGGGGTGGTGGTAACATCTATGGTGGGTCTGGATGTTGGGATTGACAATCTTGTAGCAGAGCTGGCTGTGGAGGACGGGAAGGTTTGGGCTTAGAATTTAAACGTGGAGGGAAGGGATCGTCATCCTTATTTTGGTTAGAATCTACTGATTCAGTGGTCACTCCTTTATGAACCCCATTTCTGGAGTCTCAGGGACCACATATTCAGGTCCAGTTGGTCTAGCTTCTTCCTTCTTCCCCGCCTTCGCTACATTATCCAGAGTATATAAGAGGTACAGAGCAGCGTGAATAATGCTCCACGAGGTTAATATTTTAATATCACAAAACTCCCATTGCTGATATTTTGGTTTCATGTATTTTCCTGCTTGTTCCCACTAGTCTAAGTCTAAGGTGCCCTGCTCTGGAAACCAAGGGCAGCTATTGCGTATGCAAGTAAGGTATTTTGTATAGCAGTATCTTCTATTTGACAATTCATAACCTTTAGTAACTGTTGCAGATGTTTATATAGACTTGTTCTTTGGGGATTTCTGGTCCCATGTTAATAATATCCTAACATGCAAGTGCCTTATTTATTTATAGTAAGTACTAAAGCTGTTCTGTACTGGAATCCCCAATAAAAATGAAACTTACCCAGTTCGTGCGTGGGAACCAAACGGATCACAGAGGGATCACCAACTGTAGCGCTCATCACCCTATTAATGAATCTGGATTTGGCGGGGAGATGGACAAGAAATTAGGTTCAAACAGTCTTGCCTGTAAGCAAGTAGAAGGACTTCCTGTATTCAGCAGCCATAAATCTTTTATGTGTTACAAAGTAAAGCAATTAACATCTGTGATGTTTTTTGTATGTCAAGAGCAGGGGAGTAAACAAGTAAACAAGAGCATGGGAGAGTATGCAAAAATGAAAGAACATTTCCTTTTGGTTGCGAGTGGCGCTAAAGAGACCTTACAAGAAGTTGTTTGTATGTTTCTTTAGGTGTTCTCTTTTGTCTCACCCGGGGCCCAAAGCAGTTTCCTGTGAGGACATTTCCTTGTCTAGATGTTAGCTTGAGGACTAAGGTGTGCCTGACCCAAGCCATAGTATTTTCAATAACCTCCTATGGTGCGAAAGCTGGACAGTGAATTAGGAAGACCATAGAAGAATTCATGTATTTGAGTTATGGTGTTGGAGGAGAATATTGAAAGTGCCATGGGCTGCCAAAAGAACCAACAGATCTGTGTTGGAAGAAGTGAAGCCAGAGTGCTCCTTGGAGGCCAGGATGGCCAAACTTTGTCTCTCATACTTAGGACATGTTGTCAGGAGGGACCAGTTGCTGGAGAAGGATACCATGTTTGGTAAGGTGGAGGGTCAGAGAAAAAGAGGAAGACCCCCAATGAGATGGATTGGTAAAATGGCGGCATCAATGGGCTCAAGCATGGCAACAATTGTGAGGTTGGCCCAGGGCCGGGCAGTGTTTCGTTCTGCTGTGCATAGTGTCGCTATGATTTGATACCGACTCAATGGCGCCTAACAACAACAACAACCCCACGCCTATGCATACACATCTGCTGTTTTTGTATTCAAGGTAAACCAGCGAACACACATACTCAATGAACCTGGCCAATATGCTGGCTTACAAACATTCCACAAATTCACGCTGTTTCTTATGCCCTTTCTTCTTTCTTTCCAAAAGGATCTCTGCATGGACCAAAGAATCCAACTGTACCACACACACACATACAAAATAGAAAATGACAACAGTCAATTCATACCTATTAATAATTATACTGAATATAAATGTATTAAATGTACCCAGGCGACAAAGAACAGAATGGATGAGAAAATAGGATCCTTCAACATACTGTCTACAGGATACATATCAAAAAGAAGGACGCAGCCTAAATACCTATCAACAGAAGAATAGCTAAACAAAAATTGGCACATACACACAATGGAATACTACAAACCATTGAAGAATAATGATTAATCTGTGAAACACCTCTCACTCAACATGGTTGAACCTGGAGGACATTATGCTGACTGAAATTAGTGGATCACAAAAGGAAAAATATTGCATGAGACCAATGTAATAGGTTAAGGAAAGATTTTCTTGATAAAAGAAACAATCTATGATAGTTATAAGGGTGGGGGAGAGGGAGGTAAAATTATTCACGAGCTAGAGAGTAGACATGTTAACATGGGTGACAGGGCAGGCAACATACAAGAGGGAGGTTAGCAGAGGAAAGATGAAGGTAGCGGGAGACACAGGGAGGAATGCAAGAGTTAGGTGAATAGAGGTAGACGCTGTTAATTGTTGGTACATGGAGGGGATTGCAACCATATAATGAAGCAAAGCATATGATTTGTTGAATGTAGAATTGATAATCTGCTTTGTAAATCTTCACTCACTTTGCAATAAAAAGTTGGAAAGAAAGCACCACGGACTGCCAGAAGAACAAACAAATCTGTATTGTAAAAAGTACAAACAGAATGCTCTTTACCAGCCAAGATGACCAGACTTTGTCTCTGATACTTCGGACATATTATCAGGAGGGGCCAATCCCTGGAGAAGGATGTAATGCTTGGGAAAGTGGAGGGCCAGTGAAAAAGAGGGAGACCCCTAACAAGATGGATTGGCACAGTGGCAGCAGCAATGGGCTCAAGTGTAACAGTGAAATCAGATGGGCACAGGGCTGGACAGTGCTCTGCACAGGGTCACTATGAGTCGGTATAGACTCAACAACACCTAATAAAAACAACAAAGTCCATTCCAACTCATTAATACCTAGGATATCGATGTTATATGTTTCATTTCATTTTTTACAACTTCCAATTTTTCCAGATTCATACTTTGTACAATCCATGATCCGATTATTAATGGATGTTTGCAGTTGTTTCTCCTCATTTTGAGTTGTGCCTCATCAGCAAACAAAGGTCATGAAAGCTTAACTCCATTCACGTCATGTCATTATGGTCAACTCTACTTTGAGGAGGCAGCTCTTTCTAGTTGAATTTGAGTGCCTTCCAACCTGAGGGGCTCATCTTCCAGCACTATAGCTGGCAATATTCGGGTGCTCTTCATATTTTCAATGGCTAAACATTCAGAAATAATTTACCTCTCCTTCCCAGTCTGTCTCAGTCTGGAAGCGTCCCTGAAATCTGCCCACCATGGGTGACCCTGCTGGTATACTAGTGGCATTGCTTTTAGCATCACAACAACATGCAAACCACCCTAGGGCAACAACTGACAGACCAGTGGTGGCTGTTTATCTGGAGTGGTTATTAATTGGACTCAATCGTTCCAGGCCATCAGGCCCAAACTGTGGGACAACATAGTAGATGGCACCATGTTGGTCTACAAATTGGACCCAGGATGTGTTACGTTGGAAACCACAGAGCTAAGATAAATATGGAATGTTATTGTTGGAAGCCCCTCCTCAGAAGCTTTGCCCCTGCATTGGAAGTGGCGATTGTTCTGTGACAAAGTGACTTTGATCCTCTAGCCAAGAGCGGGATAGGACTCTAGAGAATGGTTTTCAGCTCTAGGTCTTTGGTATCAAGTGACGAAAACAATTTTTACAGATTCACACCTCAGCAGAATGGAGTCCTGGAGTGGCGCTCTGGGTTAATGTGCCAGACTGCAAAGCTGTTTGAAATGCAACGTCGGTGGTTCAAGCTCACCATTGGCTCCTTGGGAACCCTATACAGGGTCGCTATGGGTTGGAACCAACTCAATGGCACTTAATAACAACAACAACAACAACCTCAGCAGACTACCCCAAATTGGATTTTGCAAGATACAATGCTGCTGGTTGTCATTGAGTCATATGTCTTCCTACCCACTGCCATCGAGGGGATTGCAACTCAGAGGCCCTGTAAGACAGAGTAGAACTGCCCCATAGGGTTTCCAAGTCTTTTCATCTTCACTGAAGCAGCCTTCTTTATCTTTCTCCTGCAGAGTGGCTGGTGGGTTTGAACTGGCCAATCTTTAGGTTAGCAACTCAGCGCTTAAGTACTGTGTCATATTGTTGACATTGTTGTTGTTGTTGTTGTTAAGTGCCGTCGAGTTGGTTCCGACCCATAGCGACCCTGTACAGGGTTTCCGAGGGTGTAAATCCTTACGGGAGTAGAAAGCCTCATCTTTCTCCCGCGGAGCGTCTGGTAGTTTCGAACCGCTGACCTTAAGGTTCGCAGCCCGATTCGTAACCACTACGCTACATTAGGTGCCATCAAGTCGGTTCTGACTCACAGAGACCATGGAGTCCCCATGCATAACAGAAGGAAACACCGCCCAGTTCTGCGCCATCCTCATACGTCACAGCCACTGTGTCAGTCCATCTTGTAAAGGTTCTTGGTCTTTTCCACTGACCCATGAAGTCTTGTTTCCTTGTCTCTACGAGGATTCTTACTCCTTCCAACACAAATTTGTTCCTTCTTTTGTTAGTCCATGTTGCTGTTATTGTTTGTGATGTAGAGTTGGTTCACTTGTAGAAACCCTGTATAAAGTTTCCAGGGCCTGTGGTTACCAGTCCAGTGCTTACCTTACATCACCACATCAGGGTTCTTATATAATACGTTGTTGTTGTTAAGTGCCATCAAATCTGTTCCTACTCATAGCGACCCCTGTATAGGGTTTTCGAGGAGCGGCTGGTGAGTTTGAACCAAGGACCTTGGATTTCAAACCGACCTTGAGGTTGAGTGCTTATCCTATAACACCACATCAGGACTCCTTATATAATAAATGTTATCTATAAAAAGAAGTCCCGGTGTGGCGCTGTGGGTTAATGCGTCAGACAGCAAAGCCGTTTTAACTGCAAGGGCGGTGGTTCAAACTCACCAGCTGCTCCTCAGAAACCCTATACAGGGTCGCTATGGGTTGGAAGCGACTCGATGACACTTAACAACAACAAATATATATATAAAGATTTTTACATACATACACAAAACAACAAAAAAGGATATACTTTTCCTGGGAAGAGATAAGCATTCCTGATAAAATGCTTCAGCAGTTTTTTTGTGAACTTTAATGGGACCAGGTTCTGTCCTGGGAATCAGGACAAACAGTCCCTCGAAACACTCGTTACCTTGAACCAAAACTCGTGTTGTAATGACTAATCCAACCACCGACTTTGTGACTGTAAGTGCAGTTTGATCTCTGTGTTTCTCCTCCTTTCCCTGTCTCTGTGTTTCTGAGGGTCTCTCCCTCACTCTTTAGGGGTCTCTCGGTCCTCCGTTTCTCGAGAGCGTAGAGAGTGTCGGCCAATCGCCGTCTTCCTAGTCTCCCCTCTGCCTTCAGTCTTGCGTGCCAGGCTCCCAGCTCTCCGCCCTGAGTGCCGCGGCCCCTTTAAGACAGGCTCCGCCCCGCCCCGCCCTGCCCCGCCCCCCGGGTCAGCCCGGGTGCAATCATTCGCGGCTGTGTCTGCACTCAGTCGGCGACATTCTGTGAGACCCATGGCTGCGGCGGCTCTGCGGGTGGCGAGCCGGCGGCTCAGCCGGCGCGCGGGGTCTGGAGTCCCTATCCTACTGCGGCAGGTGCGAGGTGACTGGCCCCGGGAGCGGGGTTACTGGGCTTGAAGTGACGGACGTAGGGACTTTGGGCCTTGACTCCTTGGCTCTTTAAAGGGAAGCGATCTGGGGTCCCGATGACTAAATCTTTGTGGAAGACGGAAGCTTGAGGCCAGACTTCTGGGTCTTTTACAGAAGAGGGTGCTGGAACTACGATTCCTGGGTATTAGAAAGTTGGGACTCTTTGGCCTGAGAGAGGTCGCGATTGGGGACCCAGACAGACTCATCTCGGTGGTGGGGTGAGGTGGAATAAGTGGCAGGGGTTTCTGATTGAGGATCTTAAGAAGCGGACTTCTGAGTCCTCCTTCTGTGGTTTTGTGCCCACCTCCTTCCCAGATGTTTGAGCCCAAGAGTTGCACTTACACGTACCTGCTGGGTGACAGGGAGTCGAGAGAGGCCGTTCTGATCGACCCAGTTCTGGAGACAGCAACTCGGGATGCCCAGCTAGTGAAGGAGCTGGGCCTGCAGCTGCTCTTTGCGGGTCAGTCTGGGGGTTACCTTCCCCACCCCCGGGCCACAGAGTAAATGGGGGGTCTGATGGGGGTGGGGAGAGTGTTCGGGGAATCCTCTTCATGCTCTCCTGGACTTGGCCCGCCTCTCTGTCCCAGTGAATACACACTGCCACGCAGACCACGTGACGGGTTCGGGTCTGCTGCGGACCCTATTCCCCGGCTGCCTGTCTGTCATCTCCCGCCTTAGTGGGGCCCAGGCAGATCTGCACATTGAAGATGGAGACTCCATCCACTTCGGACGATTTGTGAGTGGGATGCTGGGATCCTGGGAGGGTGGTGGGCTGGACTCCTTGGACTTCAGGGAGGAGGACATCTGAGGGCCTAGTTTCTTGTCTGAGGGAGGAGAGCGCTGGGAAAGGGGTCTGGTACTCCTGAGTCTGAGGGAAGTTGAGTTGAGGGCCTGAGGGAGGAGGGGACTGGAGGTCTAGGCTCCAGAGTTTCTGGTGGAACCACTCAGAGTCTGGGTTCTTGATCCCTAAGAAGTTCTGCTCTTGGGAGGAGGACACCATAAACCCAGGTGGGGCACTAGGGCAAGAGGCTTGGGTCAGGTGTGACTCTGGCCAAACCCCAAGAGTCAACAGCATTTATGGAGTGTCCTAAGTCCTGGTGTGGTGCTATAGGATAAGCACGCGGCTGCAAGGATGGCTTCAGTTGCAAGGTTGGTGGTTCAAACTTACCAGCTGCTCCTTGGAAACCCTATACAGGGTTGCTATGAGTCACAAGCGAGTAGACAGCACTTAACAACAACAACAACAATAAGGCTTTGTGATAGTGCCTTTGACCTGACATCTCCATAGTAGTTGATTGTGGTAATGGTAGTATGCCGTGGAGTCGGTTCTGACTCATAGCGACCCTGTATAGGGTTTCCAAGGCTGTAAATCTTTACAGGAGCAGAAAGCCTCATCTTTCCCCGTGGAAACGCGGGTAGTTTCGAACTGCTGACCATGAGATTAACAGCCAGACTCATAACCACTACACTACCAGAGCTCCTTGGGCTGCAATTCTGCAATTGAGGCAGAAGTGAGCCACAGTATGAGGAAGGAGCATTCTGTTGTCTAACGCTAGGATTGTTGTTGTTGTTAAGTACCCTGGAGTCGGTTCTGACGCATAGTGACTCTACACAGGGTTCCGAGGCTATAAATCTTTACGGGAGCAGAACACCTCATCTTTCTCCCGCGGAACCGCTGGTAGTTTCGAACTGTTGACCCTGAGGTTGGCAGCCCGACTAGTAACCAGAATGGGGCAATCAAGCTGCTGGTGACCCTAAATTTAAAAAGGGCCATGCAAATGCAGGGTGGGTTCTTGAGAGTGAACCCAGTCTAACCCAAACCGAGCCTACTGTCACCAAGTGGATTTCGACCACCCAGCACCTCCCTCAATGTTGTGCCCTAGACGCCTGACTCACCTCACCCTGAGCCCTGCCCACGGTTGCCTCACACAGGAGTAATCTGAGGGTTCCTGTCTGGCTCCTTCCCCTTCCGTTGCACTCTTGTAATCAGTTGGCTTCCGGGCAGAATTTCAACCCAGAACTATATAGGCAGAATGGGAGGGAAAGTTAGGTGGAGTGAGGGTTGTGCTCAGAGGGAGGGGGAATAGCTGGCAGGGCCTTTTTTTGATCAGGGTAACTAATGATATATACAGTTTGGCAATAGAATGGTAGATGACAGCATGAAGGCTGGGCCTCCGAGTTAGAGGGTTTTGCTAAGTGAGAGTTTATTGGAGTCAGAGCATTTAGAGGAAATGAGCGCTGTGTGTGGGATCAGAGATCACACATTGTTTACTTCAAGCCCTTTTCTGGAAACTGTTGTTTTTTTCTATAAAAATGATACAATTGTGCATGAATAAATAAATATTCCAGTGGAGCCCTGTGGCACAGTTGGTTAAGCACTGGGCTGCTACCTGCAAGGTTGGCAGTGGAATGAAAGTCACTAGCTACACTTTGGGAGAAGGATGAGGCAGTCTGTTTCAGTAAAGATTTACAGTCTCAGAAACCTGATGGTTCTACTGTGTCCTGTTGAATCACTTTATGTCAGAACTGACTCAATAGCATTGGATTTGGCGTTTGGTGCTAGCAAACATGTCTTGGATTGAAAGGAATAAGTACATGTTGAGACGGTTCTTCACAAAGACTGAATGTTGAAGGCCATGGTAGATTTATTTCCCTGCAGTGTTTTTGTTTTTGTTTTTTTCCCCTTTTAATGGAGGTGTACAATTAAAAGTGTCCAATTCAGTGGAGCTTAGTATATTCAGGGGCGGGGTCTGACCTCCTATAACTTCATAGAGGGACGTGGAAAGAGAATCAAAATTGGCCCAAAGCCAGCTCTTATGTGACGGAGGTCAGTCAGGGTTCTATCTTCCAATCTTTTCACTAATTCTGACACCAACCGTTCCTCCCACGGACTCTCGACTTCGCTTCCGGGTTTGATAATTTGCTGTAATGGCCATACAAAACTCACAGACAATACACATGATTATGGGGTTTGTTAGGGAAATGTTGTTAGGTACCGTCCAGTCAGGTCTGACCCATAGCGACCCTGTATAGGGTTTCCGAGGAGTGACTGGTGAGTTTAAACTGCCGACTTTGAAGTCCAGCGCATTTAACCCATAGCGCCACACTGGTTACAGTTCAGTATCTGAAACATTCAGGATACAGTTTTTTGTCAGGTACACCTAGACCCTTGGTCTCCTGGCCTGCCTGCCAAGTGTTATAAACCTCTTTTAGCTCTTGACCTCTCAGGCCCGTGACCCCTTGGCCTCTGCCCTGCTTGACCACCAATATATCTGTAGGATAAGCTACCACTCTGCCAGGAAGCCTGGACTTGAACACGCTCAGCTTTCTGGCTCCTTGGGCAGGGGGGCCGACTGCTCTTTCTTGTGTCTGGTTCTCCGATCCCTGCTTGCTGACACTTCTCTGCCGTGCGTCTTACCCTCTCTGGTATCACACCTCTCTGTCTCCTGGATCAGAGAGGTTCAGCACAAGGATCTCAGGGTGCAAAGGATGTGCTTCACTCCAACCTTTTCTTTCTTGATAATAGTGAGAGAGAGAGAGCCTTGTCTCCACCTCTGGGATGGCTCATTTTAAGCCTAGAAGGTTAGCAAAACTGACCAATCCCTACTTAGGGTTTCATATATCTTATTTGCATGGTCCCACCCCACATGGGAGGAGCCCTGGTGGGATAGTGGGTTAAGCATTGCCAACCACAAGGTCAGAGGTTCAAATCTGCGAACTGATCTGTGCTAGAAAGATGAGATGGTCTGCTCCCGTAAAAGTTTACGGTCTTGGAAACTCTAAGGGGTTGTTCTGGTGTATCCTGCATTGTTGTGTTGTGAAATGCCGTCAAGTCAGTCAGGACTCATAACCACCCTGTATAGGTTTTCAGAGGAGCAGCTAGCTGGTAGGTTTGAATTGCTGACCTTGTGTTTCCCAGTCCAGTGCTGATCCTACAGCCCCACACTAGGTGTCCACTCTATCCTATGTTGTAGAGTGCCATCGAGTCAGTTCCAACTCATTGTGATCCTGTGTAGGGTTTCCAAGGAGTGGCTGGTGAGTTTGAACCACCGACCTTGTGGTCCAGTGCTTTATCCATGGTGCCACACCGGGACTGTGTCCTGTAAGGTCGCTATAAGTCAGAACCAACTCCATGGCAAGTTGGGATCCCATCTAGGTACCAAGTACCTTACTTATATTATTAGCAAGTAGCCAATCCCCCCCAGAGGGCCACAAACACTGCACATTGCAAACTCACCTGCCGCTCCTCAGAAACCCTAGACAAGGTGGCTTTGAGTTGGAACTGACTCAACAGCACTTAACAACCACAACATCTCAATGAGTCACAGCCACCGCCACCACCCAGTCATCTGGTGGGCATTGCTGGCTGGAAGAGCTGTATCAGTTCATTCATTGCACCACGTGTGGATACAGATATAGGAGACTTCCGCTGGATCTTACGGTAATTCTGTGTTTAACTGTTTGAGGAACTGCAAGACTGTTTATTCAGAGCAATGGCACTATTTCACCTCTCACCAGCTGGGTAGGAAGGCTCCCATTTCGTCACCGCTTTGCCAACACTGTGATCATTCACTGCTTTGCTTGGTTTTTGTTCTTTGTCTAAGTTCTTTTTTTCTCCCAACTTTTTATTGTGAATTGAGTGCAGGTTTACAGAGCAGGTCATCAGTTTTACATTTAGCAAATCATATCCTTCGCTTCATTACAAGGATTGCAATTCCCTCCATGTACCATCAGTTAGCAGTATTTACCTCTTGCACTCCTCCCTGCGTCTCCTGCTTCCTTCATCTTTCCTCTGCCAGCCTTCCTCTTAGATGTATATAGTCTACTCCATTACCAATCTTAACATGTGTCTACCCTCTAGCCGGTGAGTAATTCCCTCTCCTCCCCAGCTCCCAGTAAACATCATAGAATGTTTCTTTTATCAAGAACACCTTTTCTTAACTTTTTATAACAGTTGTTGTTGTTGTTAAGTGCCATTGAGTGGGTTCCAACCCATAGTGACCCTGTATAGAGTCTCTGAGGAGTAGCTGGTGAGCTTGAACCACTGACCTTGCGGTTGAAATGACTTTGCCATCTAGCACATTAACCCACAGTGCCACACCAGTGGTCTCATGTAACATTTGTCCTTTGGGATGGACTAATTTCACTCATAATATCCTCCAGGTTCACCCATGTTGCGAGGTGTTCTGCTGATTCATCATTATTCTAGGTTCTTTTGAAAACATTTGGAGATGGGCTGATTTTTTTTCTCTTATTTTCCTCCCCCCACTTTGAAAAAAATTGAGTTGTGACGTATGTACAGTACGTATGCAAGGTACACACATCATATGTGTACATCTTGATACGTTTTATATATGTTTACATTTAAGTATATACCACACACGTCCAGGACATGACAGTCACGCCCAAAGGCTTCTCCTAATGTCCCTTCCTGGCCAGTGACATACCATACTGTGGAACCAACCTTCTAACTTAGTTCACTATAGACTGGGTGTGTCTGTTCTGAATCTTATCAACAAAAATATTTAAGCAGGAATCATAAAACATGTTCTCTTGTGTCTGGTTTTGTTTAACATAACATTGAAGGTAATCATAGTTTGTTTCTTCTCATAACTGTACAGCAGGTGTTGGCAACGTTTTTGTGTAAAGGGCCAGGTAATAAAATTTTTGGATTTTGTGGCTGTGTGGTTTTTCACCACTCCTAGCCATAGACAATTGTAAACAAATGAGCAAGGCTGTGTTCCAATAAAACATTATTATTATTATGTTGTTGTTAAGTGCTGTTGAGTTGGTTCTGACTCATAGCGACCCTATATAGGATTTCCAAGGAGCGGCTGGTGAGTTTGAACTGCCGACTTTGCAATTCAAACCAATCTTACAATCCCACATGTTGACTTGCAGCGCCACACCAGGCCTGCCCTCAAATGTTCAACAGGATGAAACACTGCCTGGTCCAGTGCTAGCCTCACAATTTTTTAATCTGTTGTTGTTGCTCATCCAGTCGATTTCGACCCATAGTGACCCTGTTTAGGGTCTCCAAGGAGCAGCTGGTGAGCTTGAAACACTGACCTTGCAGCTCAAATGACTTTGCAGTCTGGTACATTAGCCCACAGCGCCACACCAGGACACTGAAATTTGCACCCAAGAGTCCCTAGGGAAGGATTGCTGATGGCCTTGTAGGATAACCACTGGGCTGCTAACCACCAGATTGGAAGTTCAAACCCACCAGCTGCTCCTCAGGAGAAAGACGAGGCTGTCTGCTCCGGTAAAGATTGAGAGTCTCAGAAACCTTTTGTAGGGTCGCTATGAGTTGGAATCAACTTTATGGCAGCAGGTTTGGTTTTAGGTTGTCGAGTGCTTGGCTGTTGCAGTTAGCCACTGGTTGAAAACTTTTGGCAGCGCAGAGCCATCCAGACAAGATGAAAACTATTCAATGGGGACTCTACCTTTCCCCACACACTCTTAAACTAAACTTCCTCTTGAAAACTTGTAAGCCAGTCACTTTGTGCCCTTACAGCCCCCTCATTTTAGGTAGCCAATGTCTAAGTTAACTATCCCTATCTACCCTTAAGGAGCTCTGATAGCATAGTGGTTATGCTAATTTCACAGTCAGCAGTTCGAAACTACCAGCTGTTCCATGGGAGAAAGATGAGGTTTCTGCTCCTGTAAAGATTTACAGCCTCGGAAACCTTGTACAGGGTCGCTATGAGTTGGAACCGACTCCAAGGCACATAACAACAACAACTATCTTCATGTGTAAGATGTATTTCTTGTAGACAGCATACTGAAGAATCCTATTTTCCTATCCATTCTGCTATTCTCTCATTCAGTGTAATTATCGATAGCTATGAATTGATTGATGTTATTTGATGTGTGTTTTTTGTGGTGTTGCTAGTTTCTTTGTTCTATGTAAGTTTCTTCACTGAGTTCATTTTGTTTATGGGTTTTCTTTTCATTTTCTTCATTGCTGATGTTTTAATGTTTACTAAGACTTTCTGACTTTTTCTTATTTTGATATGAAGATGTATTCATTTTCTTTGAGGTTACCCTATAATTTATTATTTTTTTTTCCCATTTAAAGCAGTCTGTTTTATCTCCATAGCTACTTGACTTCCTCACCATTTGAAAGTTCTGTATCTACGCTATTCCCTCTTTTTGCTTTGTAGTTGATTTCATCATAAATTGATATCTCTGGTTCCATATTTTCAGTCTTGTATTTTTGTTTGAACTGCAAGGTTGGCAGTTCAAGCTCACCAGCTACTCTTTGGAACCCTACACAGGGTCGCTATGGGTTGGAACCAACTCAATGGCACTTCACAACAACAACAACATGTTTGTTTTGGAGTCTTGGTGTGGCACTATGTGTTAATTCGCTGGACCACAAAGTCAGTGTGAGCCATAAGATCGACGGTTCAAGCTTACCAGCCACTCTGCGGAAACCCTATACAGGGTCATTATAGGTCAGAACTGACTCCACGGCACTTAGCAACAACAACAGCAACAGTGTTTGTTTTACTTTGAATACTTCCGTATCTGGATTGAGTTCTGGATGATGTTGTCATGTATGTTAATCTCGGGTTGTTGTCTGCGTTGCTGGTTCTCAGTCCAAAGAACTCCCTTTAGTATATTTGGTAAACTTGGTCTGTTATTAAAAGTCTTTCAGTTTGTTTATCTGGAAATGTCCTAACTTAATCATTGTATTTGAGGGACAGCTTTGCTGGGTATATGATTCTTGGCTGGTAATTTTTTTTTCTTTCAGAGTTTTGTATATGTCATCCCATTGCTTTCTTGCCTTCATGGTTTCTGCTGAGAAATCAAAACTTAGTTTTATTGGTTCTCCTTTGTAGGTGAATTTTGTTTTTCCAGAGCTGCTGTCAGGATTCTCAACTTTGGTTTTGGAAAGTTTGATTATATCTTGGTGACGTTCTTTTGGAAGCTATTCTCTTTGGAATTCATTCAGCTTCTTGAATGGTTATCTTCTTGGTTTTCAGGATGTTAGGGAGCAACCCTTAGACAAATTTTTTCTATGTTTTTTATTGTTTTTTCCTGTTCTGAAATTCAAATCACCTGTAAGTAATTCGTCTTCATAGTGTCCCACATAAGTTTCAGCCTGTCTTCTGATTTTTTCATTCTTTTTTCTGATTATTCTTCTAGCATATTAGTGTTGACAGATTCATCTTCAAGGTCACTAATTTGACCTTCCATTGATTCAAATCTTCTCCTTTGCCCTTTCACTGTATTATCCATTTCTGAGATCTTAGTATTAACCTTTGGATTTCTATTTGCAGGTTTTGTATCAATTCAAAATTTGAATTTATTTTGACTGTTTTTTCTTGTAGTGTTTTCCTAAACTTTTCTTTCTCTTTTTTTTTCCCCTGTGTTTTCCTTGCTTTCCTCAATCTTTCTGTTTTGTCCTTTGAAGGTACTTAAATATCATTCTTTTGAATTATTTCTTAGTTAATTCCATGACCTTTTTCCTTACAGAAACATTTCCTGGCTCTGCATCTTGGTTGTTTGTTTGAGTCACCCTCACTTGCTTTTTTCTTTGTGTCAGTTAAAATCATCTGTTTTCTCAGAGACATTGTGGTGGTGTTGTATTTGTATTTAATTGATGACTGTGTGTTGGTGTGTTCTTAGACTCTTACTAACTGTCTCCTGGTGGGTGTGAGAAGAGAATGGAAGGGTGTACACAGTTTTCAGTTCACTGTTCATGCAGCTCAGTGTAGCGTGGGTTTGGCTGCTGTCTGTCACTGATCAGGTGGTATAGGAGCTGGTACTGACTCTTGTCCAGTGGGTGGAGCTGCAGAGGGTATGGTTGTGGCTGAGCTGTGTGGGCACAGTTGCTGCCTTCCATCAGGTGGAGCATGAGGAGAAAACACACACAGGAAAACAAAACACAAACAAGCAAACAACAGCAAAAATGGAATATAACAAAGGAGAAAAATAAAAATGGGCAGCAACAGGAAAAGTTAACTAAAAGGAGAAAAGAGGGATAGGAAAATAGAGTTGTACAAGGAAAAAATAAGAGTGAAAATAAAAGGAAGAGAAAAAACACTGAAAAAAAAAAAAGATATCAGCAAGATGAAAAGAGAAGGAGACTGTTGTTCAGTGCTGTCAAGTCCGTTTGGACTCATAGTGGTCCTGTGTAGCGTTTCCGAGGAGCGGCTGGTGGGTTTGAACTGCCAACCTTGTGGTTCGCAGTCTAGTCCTGAACCTACAGCGCCAGGAGCCTGAGAGACTAGAGAGTAGTAAAGAAAAATTAAGAGGAGATAGAAGAAGAGGGTGGGCATGAAACAGAAGAAAAGAAGCAAAACCAAAAATGGAGATAAGATGAAAATCAAGAGAAGAGAAAGAATGAAAAGAAAAAATAAACAAATAAAAATAAGGAAACAAGGAATGGAAAATAAACAAAAAGGCAGTGCAGTTACTGGACCCAGAGAGGAGAATCTTGCTTGGCCAAGGAGCTCTCGAGGTGGAGGGAGGAGGGATGCGCCAGACGGCTGAGTTCTCAATGCTAGGTGGAGTGCCTATTGGCCTGGGTGTTGTCTATGTTCAGAACACCCAATCCAGAAGTCGTTTGTGGAGACCCTTCAGGTAGCTAGTTTCAGTGTCTGTCGTAACCAAAGGGCACCCGTGGGCAGGGTGACTGATTTTGAGGGTCCCTGGAGGCTCTGTGGGTTCTGGAGATCTGAAGCTGAGGCCGCCAGAATCTAGGCACCAAGGCAGCACAACAGGCTGGTAGTAAGTTGCAGATCTCAGTATACTTTCCTCCATACAGAACACATCAATTTTCATTGTCTTCCACAAAGAGAAGGTTGTTGAATTTGGTGCAGTGGAAAAGGAGCAGAGGGCTCCAGACTCCTGGAGATTAGGGTCTGCGCTGGGAAGAGATGGTTGGGGGGAGGGGGTAGACTTCATCTCTGTTATCCAGGGGAATGTGGGGCACAAGAAGGAACCCCACCTTTTCCATTGCCCATGTGAATCTGTTTCTCCAAAGCTGCTCACAAAAGTTCAAGGTGGCCATGCCACATCTGGCTCACTGCTCGTTCACCAGCCCTTCTGTCACTGCCCCTATGCCCAGTAGGTATCCGATCCACTTCTGTAGCCTTTCCTCTGGAGCTCAGGGCTCCAGGGTTGTCCTGTGTTTGTTTCAGTAGGTCCCCATACCTTTGTGGTAGAGGGTCTCCATAGTGTGTTTACCTAGGCCGCCATCTTGCCGGAGGTCTCACTCCATTTATTTTTTGATGTATCTCAGAGTAAGTTGCAGATCTCAGTATACGTTCCTCCATACAGAACAAATCATTTAAATTATCATTTTCTTCCACAAAGGGAAGTGTTTTTTTTAATGTTTTATTGTGAATTATGTGATAGTTTACATGGGAGAACATTGTTTTACATTAATCCTGTCGTATATAGTTTCATTGCCATGGTTACAATCCTGTCCATCAACCAACCAAAGGGTATACCCTACAGGCCTGCCCCTTGGTCATCAGCACACAGCCCCTCTCCCTCTCTGGGTCTAAAGTCCCCAGCTGCTCCATCTCTCCACGTCATCATCTCTGCCTCCATCTCTGGCCTCACTGCTTATCTGGGTACGGTCCTGCTCTCTGCTCTTCTCTCTTGATGTTCCCAGGGACCTCCGCTCCTAGACTGCAAAGTTAATCACTCCCGCCTTGCTACAAAATAGCTACCTTTACATTTCCAACCCTCACAATCAGTCCTGATAACAATCATTCACAAGAGACACAAAAGGAAGTTTTGATGAATTTGGTGCAGTGGAAAAGGAGCAGAGGGCTCAACTTACCACTAGGGGGCAGTAGAGGCCGTATGAATTGCAAGGCGAGTGTTGAATGGTGCCCTCATCAGTTTGGAGTTTAAAATCTGTGTGACTTAGTTTCAGGAGCGTTAGCTGCTATGGGAAACTAGTGAAAAAACAGCTGTGGCTATGTGTTGTCATGTATTTGATGTATCAGATGAAGGAAAGAATGCAAGGTATATACAATGGGCGAGCTGCAGTTTTATTTCGCAGTGCTGAAAAGGGTCCAGTTAGAATATTCGGTGGCTGGGACTATTAATTGAGAGGTTGGTGGTTCAAACCCACCCAGAATCACCTTGGGAGAAAGACCGGATGATCTGATTTTGAAACACCCAGGGCCTCCATGAACTGGAATTGACAACCATAGCAACTGATTTGGTTTTATTTTCCATTTTTCGGGTTTGCTTTTGGAGGCTGCAGTAGGTCAAGATGTGACTTTTAATTCTGAGTATTCTCAACTCTACACTAAGTTGAGAATACGCAGAATCATGGGACAATTAGCACTTCATAGGATAAGGAGCTCTGGTAGCGTAGTGGTTACGAATCAGGCTGTGAACCTCAAGATCAGCAGTTTGAAACTATCAGCTGTTCCGCGGGAGAAAGATGAGGCTTTCTGATCCCGTAAAGATTTACAGCCTCGGAAACCCTGTACAGGGTCGCTGTGAGTCGGAACCGACTCCACTGGACATAACCGCAATCTGGATACGCACTGAATTGATAGCTACAAGGTCTATAGTTTGAGCCCACTAGCTGCTTTGCAGGAGAGAGATGAGGTTTTCGGCTTCTATAAAGATTTACAGCGTCAGAACCGCCCCCCACATAGGTTCGCTATGAGTCAGAATCGAGTGTATGACCCTTAACAACAGCTGTCACCTAAGTTCATCAGTTGCTGATAATTAGCCACATCTGCTTTCTTTCTTTCTCTCCACCTATCTTTTTCTCCTCCATGTAAATTCAGAAGGAAGTTGCAGACAACAACAACAAAACAACAAAATTATATTGCACATGAAAAAATATCAGGCGGGGTTAAGTGTGGTGGTTGAACAACACAATGACCATAATTCATGTTGTTGCACCATACATATAAAGAACGGTGAAATGGCAAATGTCTTCTTACATATGTGTGTGTGGGGGGACAATCAGAAAACAAAACCCAACAAACCCACTGCCACCGAGTCGGTTCCGATTCAGTTCTGACTCAGAGTGACCCTGTGCAGGGTTGTTGTAAGAACTGACAGACAGCCTCGTCTTTCTCCCGCAGAGCAGCTCGCTCATGGGTTTGAACCAACAGGGCTCTCTACATATTGTGATGGTGGTAGTGTTTTATGCCACCGAGTCAGTTCCAACTCACAGCAACTCTGTATAGGGTTTCCCAGGCTGTACATCTTTACAGGAGCAGAAAGTCTCTTGTTTCTCCTGAGGAGCGACTGGTGGATTTGAACTGCTGACCTTGAGGTTAGCAGCCCAGTTGGTAGTTCACTAGGCTACCAGGGCACCTTCTTTCTACATACATATAATTTTTTTAAAGCTTTTTATTGTGAATTGGGTGAAGGTTTGCAGAGCGAGTCCGTTTTCCAAGCAGCAATTCACACGCATTTTGCCTCATGTCTTTGATTGCAGTCCCCACAAGGTAACATCACTCATCCTACTTCCACGCTGTGTTCCCTTGCCATTACTCCTGATTTCCTAACCCTTCCTACCTTCTGAACTTTGTCCTTGGGCAAATAAATGCTGCCCTTCTGATCTCAAATGGTTGATCATTCCAAGGAGTTTGTACCACCCTAGTATTATTGTTAAAAGTCTATTGTGTGGCCGAACATTGAGCCAGAGGAGGTGAGTTCAGTTCCAGGCCTGAAGGGTGCCTAGGGGCCACAGTTTCCTGCGGGGTTTGTTACATATTTGCCCCTCCCACACACATACAAATAATAATAATAGTAATAGTAAGTTGCAGATATTTTACTTCTACAGACTTGTAGGAATAGATAACCGTGATTCTCAGACTCTTGAGTTTTTTGGACTTTGGAACCCTTAAACTTACTGACATTGAGCCGATTGCTACTCATAGTGATCCTGTGTAGGTTCTCAAGACTGTAAATCCTTATGGGAACAGAAAGCCTCATCTTTGTCCTGAAGAGTGGCTGGTGAGTTTGAACTGTTGATTTTCCAATTAGCAGTCCAGTGCTTATCCTACAGCGCTACAAGATCTCTGTTAACACTCTTAAAAATTATCAGGGACCTTAAAAAGCTTTTGTTTACATGAACTTTATCAATATTTACTGTACTAACAAGTAATTCTAAAAACATTTTAAAACAAGAGTACACACAATGCACATACACACTTCATTAGCCTTCAGAGCAATGAGGTCATCCACAGTTTCTGGAAAATTCCATCGACTGCTTGTGGGAGAATAAGAGTGAAAAAGGGTAAAGAATGTCTTAATATTATTATGAAAATGATGTGGACTTTGCAGACCCCGGAATCCCTGAACTCCACTTGAGAACTCTTCTTTTACAAACCATAATACTTTTGTCGCACCTAACAAAATTCATAATAATTCTATTATAGCACTGAGCATCTAGCCGATGCTCAGATTTCTCCAGTGGTCCCTGGAATTGTGTTTCCATTTGCTTTTGGGGGGAAGCAGGACCCAATCAAGGGAAGCACAGGGCATTTGGTTGTAAGGTCTATTTAGTTTGTTGTCGTCTGCAAGTTTCCCTCTCTTCTACTGACTTTGGAAGCTTCCAGGCTTGTTTGTAGAAAATCTCATGTTCTTGATGTAGCTGATTATTTTCCTTGTGATGTTGTTGAACTTGTTCTTAAACCTCATTTATCACTGGAGGTAGATTGTCAGATATTTTTAATATTGTTTAATAATACTACGCCCCACTACATTCCACCTCACATTACAGTGTTGTTGTTAAGTGCCGTTGGTCTGAGTCGGTTCCAACTCATAGTAACCCTGCATCAAGTTTCTGAGGCTTTAAATGTTCACTGGAGCAGGAAGTCTCATTTTTTCCCCAAGGAGCAGTTGGTGGGCTCGAACCGTGGACCTTGTGGTTTGTGCAGCCCAGTGTTTATCGTGTGGAGCCGCCCCTGCCAATTCCACTCCACTCCACTCCATTCTGCATTGTTCTTTTGGTTCTGGCTTATTTTGTTCATCATTATATCTGTGGGATTCATCCAGGATGACGGGATGATCTGTAACTGCTCATCACGTAAACATAGGTCAATTTATGTGTCCATTCTAAATTTGGAAACTTTCGAATTGCACAAAAAGGATGATAAAGCACCGATATAGAAATCATCTAGATTCGCCAATTACTGACGTTGTGCACAGTGGTACGTTTGCTTGTTCCCTCTCTCTCATTGAAATGGAACCGATTCCAACTCATAGCCACTGGGTAACACTGAGTCAAACTGCCCCAGGGGGCTTCCAAGGGCATCCTGGTGTGGCGTTGCAGGATAAGCACTGGATCACAAGACCAGTTTGAACTGCAAGGTGCGTGGTCCCAACTCACCCACCGTTCCCCAGAAACCCTACATAGGGTCGCTATGAGTCGAAACCGACTCAACTGTCCTTAACAACAATCACAAATCTTTATGAAAGGACACTCTCACATCCATTGCGGCTACTACAAATACTGCGGCTAGGAACATTCTAGTATGTAACTTGGCCAATGTCCACATGCAATTCTTCTGAGTATCTATAAGGAGTGAGTCACAGGGTATGTGTGGATCTAGTTATAGTTTTAAATTTACTTTCCAAATCCATCATAGTGCATGAGAGATACAGTTGTTCCGCATCCTCAACTGTAACTGTACTGGTGAGTTTTTACTCCTTTTTGCGGGGACAGGGGTTGGGTAGGATGAGAAGGAGTCAGTTAGGGTAAGAACTATGGTTAGGTCTGGGCGAGGCCTAGGGCTTTGTTTAGTGTTAGGGTTATGGTTGGGACGAGGGTTCGTTTAGTGTTAGGAGTAAAGGTTGGGTTTGGGCTCTAAGTAATACCTGGTCTAGTTTTAGGATTACAGTTTGTTTTATTTTTATGTATTTATTTATTCTTGAAATCTACTTGATTGCCTCTTCATCTGGGATTTCTGCACCTATATGATTCCCTCTTTTTACTTTGTGGTTTTTAATTTAAATGTTTAAATTGTTTGGTTGTTGTTGCAAATTGGTACATCTGGTTCCCTATTTTCAGCCTTGTAAGTCAGTTTGACTAGGAATACTTCCATAGCTGGCTGTAGTTCTTGATGATAGTACCATGGATGTGAATTTCAGGTTCTTGTCTGTTGTTGCTGGTTTCCTGTCAAAAGAATCCCCTTCAGCATTATTTGAAGATTGGTTTTTCTTGTTGTTTTGTGTTTTACAAATTCTTTAAATTTCTGTTTATTCGGAAATGTCCTAAATTTGCCATCTACCTCTATGCTATAAAGTATACATGTGCAATAAGTTACATATTTTCAATATTCTTCTGAATACACATTTCTAGTTCAAAACACACCCATACTTTTGTTTTTGTTTAAAAAAAAAAAAAAGATCAGAGCAAATGTAAACATATGAAAGAAAAAAATGAAAGATCACACCCCTCTACCATGAATAGGTTAATAATGTTAATGTGGGGTGAAGGGTGGGGATAATTTTCCCTGCAAGATTTTATAGGGTTTGTTATTTCGCTTTGCACTTGAAAAACTTTTTTGGAATACTATGAATGGAGCTCTGGTAGCGTAGTGGTTACGAATCGGGCTGCGAACCTTAAGGTCAGCAGTTCGAAACTACCAGCCGCTCCACGGGAGAAAGATGAGGCTTTCTACTCCCGTAAAGATTTACAGCCTCGGAAACCCTGTACAGGGTCGCTGTGGGTCGGAACCGACTCCACGGCACTTAACAACAACAACATGCAACATTGAAGAATAACAATGAATCTGTGAGACATCTCACAATATGGATGAACCCGGGGAACGTGACGCTGAGTGAAATTAGTCCATCACAAAAGAACAAATATTGTTTGAAATTACTGTTGTAAAAAGTTAAGGTTTTCTTCATAAAAGAAACTTTCTATGATAGTTACCACGGATAGAAGGGAAGGGGGAAGAAAATGCAGATTAATCCCTCCAGCCAAGATTGAAACGTCTAAACTCTGAATAAAACATTTTAAGTATAAGTTTACAGACCAACCAAATCAGTTTTCCATTCAGCCATTCATACCCATTTGATTTCATGTCATTGATTACAGTTTCCAATGTAACATCACTTGTCCCACTTCCTGACTGCGTTTCCTGTTTCCATTCCTCTTTCTTTCCTAAATTTTCTAAAGTTTGTCCTTTGGAAAAATGCTGCCCTTTTGATATCCCAAATGGTTGATTATTCTAAAGATTGCATTGTTGTTGTTGTTAGGTGCCATTGAGTCGGTACCAACTCATAGCGAACTTCTGCACAACAGAAGGAAACACAACTTCACAATCATTGGTACACCTGAGCCCATTGCTGCCACCACTGTGCCAATCCATGTTGTTGGGGGTCTTCCTTTTTACCTCCAACCCTCCACTTTACCAAACACGATGTCCTCCAGGAACTGGCCCCTCCTGATAATATGTCCAAAGGAGCTTTCTAGTTGTACTTCGTCCAACACAGATTGGTGTGTTCATTTGGCAACATAGTACTTCTAATATTTTCCTCCAACACCATAACTCAAATGCATCAATTCTGCTACGGTCTTCCTGCATACTCTCACATTAGAATGTTATTGTCTCCCTTGTAAACCTATTGTTTGGCTCTGGTAGCGTAGTGGTTATGAATCAGGCTGCGAGCCACAAGGTCAGCAGTTGGAAACTACCAGCTGTTCTGCGGGAGAAAGATGAGGCTTTTTGCTCCCATAAAGATTTACAGCCTCAGAAACCCTGTACAGGGTCGCTATGAGTCGGAACTGACTGCACGGCACGTAACAACACCAACAACAATTGTTTGGTTGAAGACCTCATGTGACGCTGTGCAATAAAGCACTGGACCGTTAGGTATGTTTGAACCACAAGGTCGGCGGTTCAAACTCAACACTTGCTCTTTGGAAACCCTATACTGGGGTCACTATGAGACAGAACCTATTTGACGGTGCTTAGGAACAGCAAACAACGACCCTCTAGTTAGTAATTTGCTCTCCCTCCCTCTCCCACGCCTGATAACCATCAAAGAATGTTTCAATTAGTGTGACTATCTTTTCTTGACTTTTTAATAATAATGATCTCATACAATATTTGCTTTGCACTTGTTTTGCATTTTGCACATAGATCTTTTTGAATACTAGATGCTTGGCTACCAATCACTGAGACACCCACTGCAATGGCTTAAAGAATGAAGCGTTTCATCTTCTCCTTTAACAGGAAAAAACTCTGGAAGATGACAGTTGCTGCCTTTGATTCAGTAACATCATTGTGGGATTTTCTTGGCTTTCGCTTCATGGTTACACGGGGGTTGTTGCAGCATATAGAACACTATATATATGTTCACAGTCAGGGGAAGTGAAAAGGAGAGACGACTCTCAGGTTTTATCAGGAGGGGGAAAAACTTCCCCAGAAATCCTTAGGAGACTTTCAATGAGATTTCACTGGACGGAGGACTGTACTAGGGGCCACCCCTGACCAGCCAGGAGGCTGAGTAAGTGTGTGTTTAGGTAGGGAATTGATGCCCGGAACCCAAGTGGGGATTGGGGGTAGTGGAGAGTGGAATAGATAGCTGGAGGTGGGGAGGGTTGGCAACAAGGTCTACGCATGGTATCTTTCCGTAATCAGTAATCAAATAAGCTGGTCAAGGATATTGATTAATGGGACGACAAGATAAGAGGAGAGGAGGGTGTGAACACGGACTAGTCATGTAAGTGCTTGTTAGATCATTGCTGTTGTTAAGTGCTGTTGAGTCGGTTCTGACTCATAGTGACCCAGCATAGGGTTTCCAAGGAGCAGCTGGTGAATTTGAACCGCTAACCTTGTGGTTAGCCATCCACTTCTTATCCTCTAGCAACGTACCAGGACTCCAAAGTGTATATATTCCATTGCAATTTGGGGGCTGTTGTTTTCCTAGTCTTGTGGCTTTATTTATTTTAAATGTAAATCTTTAATCCATTTGGCGTTTACCTTGGTATAAGATATGAACTTAATAACAACACCAATATTCTGAACTTGGGAATCTAACATTATATATATATATTTTAAAAAGGCCTTTTAGATATGACCCGGGCTTGGTGTGGGGGTTTCTGGGGCCAGTTTCACCATGAAGGTGGAATCATTGATTTTTTTTTGGTGACTGTCCACCCCAACCTCCATCCCCACCAGGCTTTGGAGACCCGGGCCAGCCCTGGCCACACCCCAGGCTGTGTCACCTTCGTCCTGAATGACCACAGCATGGCCTTCACTGGAGATGCCCTGCTCATCCGAGGCTGTGGGCGGACGGATTTCCAGCAAGGTCAACAGGTCCCTCTGTCCAGCTCTTTCTCTTAGCCTAGTTATGTGGGTACCAGGGTTTTAAGTTATCAGTTGCAAAAATGGATGAATGAATGAATGTTAGACTTACAGGGGGGTCAGGATTAGCTTTAAGGGGGTTAGCTGCTGAAGGGGGCAAGAGTTAAGATTTAGGAGGTTAGTCGCTGAGGGTTTAATTGTTAGGAACAGTTAGCTTCAGAAGTATATTAGTTA
>NW_006408686.1:2728909-2735653 GCF_000296735.1 Chrysochloris asiatica
AACTGCTGACCCTGCAGTTAGCAGCCCGATTCGTAACCATTACGTTTCCAGAGCTCCTTAAGCCCCTGGTGGTAGTTGTAAAATATGTCCAGATTGTTTGATCCTCCTGTGATTCTTTGATATTGCTCAGAGTGTCTGCAAGACATTGCCGTTGGGTTCTCCCAGAGGGACAAGCAGAGCCACCGTTTGTTTTTCTTAATGACCCAGCCCCAGAAATGACACTATCATTATTGCCATATCCTACTTAATAAAAGCTTGTTGTTTAGTCCAGACCACTAACTAAGTCAAGGTGAGGGAAAGAAGTATCAAAGAATTTGTGGGTATATTTTACAACTACCACCAGGGGTTTAACTGCAGGGAGTAGGGGCGGGGTGGACACTTGGATTTAGGAGCTTAGCTGCTAGGGGAGCCGTTAGATTCCAGGCCTTAGGTGCTAGGAGGTTATTGGAGACAGTGGTCATTGCTAGGGAGCAGTGTTAACATTTGAAGATGAGCGCTGGGGGCAGTTAGATTCCTGGGACTTGCTGTGGGAAAGGAGTTTGGTTCGACAATCTTAGGGTTTGGCTGCCCTTCAAATATGTATGTGAATGTGGGTTTTGACATTAGTTTTGGAGGTTTTAGCAGCCTTGTGGGGGAGGAGGTCAAGACTAGATGAGAAAAGGCAGAAGCTACCCTGAGTAGTATGTGGGCGGCCAGGTCTCCAGGCCATCTTGCTTCCTCTTCCTTCTGGCTTTATCTCTCAATCTGAGGCATCCAGTCTCCCATTCATCCACTCCCCACAATGTCTTGAAGTTGCAAGAATTTAGACTGAAACGAAAGGCAAAAGAATATTCCAGAAAGGTTTGCTCCTGCTCCAATTTAGGACTCAGAACTTCTTTTCAGAACCAAGTGTCCTCCTACCTTCCTTGCCTAGAACCCTTTCTTGGTATTGTCAGGGTGAGGCCAGACGCCTTAGTGTGTCAAGATCTCATTTATAGTCACACTGAATTGCTCACAATTCCTCAACTCTTTGTTCCACTTGCCAATAATGCCCTTCCCTCTCCTCCTCTAGCTCGCCAAAAAGGGTACTGGTGGGAGATGAGGATGGGATTTAGCTACAGGGAATTTATCTTCCCACCTTTTTCCACTGACCACTGAGTCTTCCCTCCCCAGGCTGTGCTAAGACTTTGTACCGTTCAGTTCATGAAAAGATCTTCACGCTTCCTGGCGACTGTCTGATCTACCCTGCTCATGATTACCATGGTGAGGACTTTCTGAAGGCGGTGTGGGACTTAGATAATGAATGACTCTTTGAAAGGGAGTATCAGACTGTTGAGTCCCTTGGGTGGCACAAATTGTCAAGCACTCAACTATTAATTGCAAAGGTTGGTGGTTCAAATCCATGCAGAGGCACCTCCGCAGACAGGGCTGGTGATCTACTTTCAAAGGTCATGGCCTTGAAAACGCTAGGGAGCACAATTCTATCCCACAGTACATGTGGTCGCCATGCACTGGGATCACTTTGACAGCAGCTGTTTGTTGTTGTTGTCTATCAGACTGACAGAGGCTTAGGCAGTGCAAACAGTTTACACTTGACTTGTTATAAATGCTGTGAGTCAGTTCTTACTCATAGTGACCCTGTATTGGGTTTTTGAGGGTTTAAAAATCTTTGTGGGAGCAGAAAGCCTCATCTTTCTCCCATGGAGTGGCTAGTGGACTCGAACCCTGAATCTTGTGGTTTGCAGTCCAGTGCTTATCCTATGGAGCCATCACCTACATTTGACTACTAACCCAAAAGTTAGTGGTTCACACCCACCCAGCGGTACCTTGGAAGTAAGGTCTGGTGATCAGTTTCCCTAAAGATTATAGCCAAGACAATCCTGTGGAGCAATTGTCTTCTGTAACAACTGGGGTAGCCATGATATGAAATCAATTCAATGGCAGGGAGCTTGGTTTATCAGACTGAGTGGTTATGAAATCGGCTGCGAACCGCAAGGTCAACAGTTTGAACTACCAGCTGTTCCGCGGGAGAAAGATGAGGCTTTCTGCTCCCGTAAAGCTTTACAGCCTTGGAAACCCTGTACAGGGTCGCTATGAGTCAGAACTGACTCCACGGCACATAACAACAACAACATAATCCTCATGGAACATGGAGACTACAAATTCATGGGTCCAAAAAAGCAAGTGCTTACGGATATTGTGTGTGGGTGCAGAAAGTATGACTCCTAAAATTTTGTAGCACATAGGTTTTCCTGGGACTTGTTATAGGGAAATGTGAGAAACTACATTTCCCATAATGCCCATGGAGAAGGGACTGCAATCTGAGGAATGTTTTTAAGAAGAGCCTGTTAGTCCTAAACCTAAGCGGCACCCTGAGGCCTCTTGGGAAATGTAGTCCTAGGAGGGACTGGTTGACTTCCTCCCCCTCCCTTGGCCACTAGGGCTTACAGTGTCCACTGTGGAGGAGGAGCGGACTCTGAACCCTCGGCTTACGCTCAGCTGTGAGGAGTTTATCAAGGTCATGAACAACCTGAACTTGCCTAAGCCTCAGCAGATAGGTGAGTGAGCAGCTAGAACCTGGGAGCCCTACATAGGAGGGAGGTGGGGGCAGGGGCCTGGAGAAGTGGGTCTGAGGCACGAGGAGTTTGGAAGACATGGACCTTAAGTATGAAGAAGAAGGGGTCTCTTGGCCAGACTTTTAGATTCCCGCCAAAAAACAGGGTTCTTGGGTTTCTGGGTCCTCATTGGGGCATGTGGGTCTGTCTGAACCCCCTTAGTTTACCCTCTTGGTCTCCTCTTTTCAGATGTTGCTGTTCCAGCTAACATGCGCTGTGGGATCCAGACACCCCCCTCCTGACAGCTCCTCTGTTTATAATCAGCAACTGTTCTGGGTGCTCGTCCCTGTTTATAATGCACTAGGTGGGGTAAGGGGAGAGGGATCAGCCCCCGCTCTCCTCTCTCTACCCTTTACCAGCCCTTCAAGCTTCTTAAATAAACTGTTTTTGTGTGTGCTGTGAATCTGACTACGGCTTGTTTTTTCAGGGGGTGGGGAGAGTCAGTTGGGCCTCCGGGCTGAGGTGCCTGGAGAGACCAGAGCGGCTGGACAGGGTGACGGTCCAAGGATTCGTAAGATTTCCTAACTCACAAGATCAGGAGCAAACATAGAAATCTGAGCAAGCTCTTTTCATTTCCTGGAGTTTGAACCACTTCTCCCTGTGAGAGATCCAGGAGAAGGTACTTTACCTCTCTGGGCCTCAGTTTCCTCATCTGTAAAATGGACATCATAATAGTAATACTAGGGTTGTTGTGACTACCCAATGGGTTGATACATAGGAGATGTTTGGCATAGAGCCTGCTTGAAAGGCTCCCTATCAGTGCTAGTGATTGTCACCATTCTTTGGAACCATTTATCTGGTAGCGTAATGGTTACGAATTGGGCTGCTAATCTCACGGTCAACAGTTCGAAACTACCAACTGTTCCGTGGGAGAAAGATGAGGCTTTCTGCTCCCATAAAGATTTACAGTCTCGGAGACCCTTGTACAGGGTCACTATGAGTGGGAACCAACTACATGGTCCTTAACAACATCAGACCAGGAGTGATGGTAGTCACAACGTGGGCTTTACAGAGGACAGAATTTATAGTTAATGTTTACAGCATGTGTAGCTCTTGGGCGCACATTTGTCCCACCCCCTCAGCCTCAGTTTCTCAAACTGTAAAATTCAGAGAGCAACCCCTGGGCTGCTGTGAAGATGAAATTAGCGTGTATAAAAGTGTGTGGGGGGCACACCTGCCGAATCTAATCACCCCTTTCCACACACCAGCTATTTTCCTGTTTTTTACCCAGAGGGGAAAGGGCCTGGTTGAGACCTTTAACCTCTACCCTCCACCCCTTGGCAAACTGGGGAGGGGCACACTTCCCCCCTGTCTCTGGGTGGGTCTCTGACTCATCTCAGGGGCCCCCGTCCCCTTGCCCTGCTCCCCAAACCGGTCAGGGCCCTTCTAAAGGGCTCATTAGAGGGGAGAGGCCCCCGTCTCCATCCCCCTGCCCCTTTAGGGACTCCCAGGGTCTAGGCATTAAGAGGGTGTTTCTACAGAGCGGGCCCCAGGTATCTGGGGGCAGGAAAGGGGGCGCTGGAGGCAGAGTGGGATGGGGTGCTGTGTTCGCTGAGGGTGGGGCCAGTGGGGCCGGGATGGCCGGATGCCACCGCCGCCGCGGGCGGGGCAAACTGGTCTCTCCCTCTTCCCTCGGGAGCTGTCGGACCTGTTGTCCCCCCCTCCACTTCCGGGCTGCTGGGGAGGGGGACGAGGCCGCCTCTCTCTTGTCCTTCCCTCTTCCCCAACCACCTGTCTCTCAGACAGAAGCGGCGGCGCCTAGAGCACAGCGGAGCGCGCCGAAGCCGGAGCTGGTGAGGAGGCCAGGGCCGCGGGGGAGGAGGAGACTGGGGACTCGGCCTCCGAGGCCGCTGGGGAGATGGAACTGGACTTGGGGAATCGTGCTCCCGGGAGGAACTGAAGACATGAACTCTAGGTTTGCGCAGAGACTGGTAGCCTGACTCCTGGGTCCCTGGGTGAGGTGGGGGAGGCGCTGCTCTCTACTCAGCGGATTTGGGCCCAGGACTCCCGGGCTCCGGGGAGGACGTTTGAGGTGTAAGAGAGAAGGGGGCAGGAGCTTGAGTTCCTGAGTCCCTGAGGGAGAAGGAGATGAGGTCGCTTTAAGATAGCCCAAGAGACTGAGAGGGGCTGTTAGGGATGTGTACACCTCCTGCAGGGTACCTGGGTAGGCGGGGGGGAAAAGGGGTCGAAGATGCCGGTAGGGGGCGTGCTGGGACCCCGGACTAGAATTCCGGCCCTGCCTCCGGGGGCGTGGTGCCCTCGGAGCCATCAAGCCCCGCCCCAAACGTAATGCCCCGCCCCTGGAACGCTAAATTCCCATCCTTTGAACCCTTAGGGCCCGCCTCCTGAAGCACTGTGTCCACGCCCCCGAGCTGTCGGGCGCGGTGCTCAGAACTCCTAGGTCCCGCCCTCAAGGCGGCCACAGCACCGTGGGACGCGCCTACCTCGTAAGAGTACGTAGCGGCCATGGGGACGCCAAGCAACCCCGAGGAGGGGTCCCCGTCACCACTGCCGCTCTCGGAGCGCGATGCGGAGGCGCGGCTCCAAGAGCCTGCCCCATCTCAGGAGTCCCCCAAGGAGCTTCGGGAGCCAGAGGTGCCCGAGGCCCCGGCGGAGCTTCGGAGCGGCCCAGGAGCTGAGCAGCAAGCTGAGGAAGAGGAAGAAGTGGAAGGCAGCAGTACTGAGAGCAGCCGCGACACGGTGAGGGTCCTGAGGACGACTCAAAGAGACAGACTCCCAAAGACAGAGCCCAACGGGAGACAGATAGACAGACAGGCATGGAGAAACCCGATGACAGAGACATTGAAATGTGGAGACTACTGAGAGACAGAGACCCAGACCCAGAGTCAGAGAGATTCAAAGGGAGTGAGAGACACAGCCCCAGAGAGACCGACAACTAGAAAGCAGACAGAACCAGAGAGACAGCCCCAGAGATACAGACACTACTGAGAGACAAACCAAACCCAGTGTCCTTCAGTCGATCCCGACTCATAGTGACCCGATACTACTCATAGTAGAGTTGCTCCTAAGGCTTTCTGAGACTGGAAGGGAGCAGACAGCCCTACCTTTCTCCCGCGGTGCGGCTGGTGGGTTTGAACTGCCAGCCTTGTGATTATTAGCACAAAGCTTAATCCACTGCATCACCAGGTCTCCTTTGACCAAGAGACAGCCAGAGTGAAAGACTGAGAGAGACAGAGACCCAGAGAGATAGAAACTAGATAGGATCAGAACCAGACAGAAAGCCTCAGAGATATGAAGACTGCTGAGAGAGAGACCCATATACAAAGCCAGGAAAATTCAGAGGTGTGGAGACCCAGACCCAAAAGGGCAACCCAGAGACTTACACTTAGAGAGCTGGAGGTAGAGACACAGATGGAGATCCAGAACATGCAGAATTGACAGAAACAGAGCTAAAGACACCTTGAGAGATGGGGAGAGAGTCAGAGAGAAAGAGACCCAGAGAGACTCAGAAACAAATACTAAGTGAGAGAGATCGAGAGAAAGCGAGATCCTGGGACTATGAGAAAGTAAGGCTAAGGAATGGGACCAAGGAGTCTGCCCCATTCCCATTCTCCTGGTACGTGGGTCAGGTGATCTCTAGACCCAGACCTCCCTCCACCCTAACTTGCGAATGAACTTGGATTGCAGACTGTGTGTGTGTGTGTGTGTCTGTATGTATGTATGTGAAAGGTGGGGAACAGGCCTATTTAAGGACTGCTGTGGGCGAGGCTTCACCGCTTGACCACGCCCTCTTCAAATCTCAGCCTGAGGCACCGCCTCTCGTACCGATCCCTGCCACGCCCCCCACACCCGCCCCTTCAGGGGAAGGGGCCCGAGGGGTGGCTCGGCGGCTACGAGGGCAGCAGCTGGAGGCTCTGACTCGAGTGGCCCTGATGGAGCAGCGGGTGAAGGAGCTACAGCGCCAGAGGAAGGAGCTGAAGATTGAGGTGAGGCTGTGGATCTCTGACGGGGGTCTGCTCTCAACGCCTGGGGATCGGTAGTATCAGGCCGCCAGCTCCTTCCTCCCTGAGGAGCAGATTCAAGGTCCCCAGCAACCTCCTCTTTCAGATCCAGTAGTCTAGCCCCTCAAGCCCCTCTTCCCTCAGACCCAAGAGTTCAGGCTCCCAGTCCCCTCTTCCCTCAGATCCAG
>NW_006408686.1:2735753-2787470 GCF_000296735.1 Chrysochloris asiatica
CCCGTTTCCCCTCCTCCCTCAAACCAGGAGTCCCGACCCCAGCCCTTGCATTCTCTCTGCAGATGGAGGTAGAGGTGGCCCTGCTGCGGGGTGAGCTGGCTGGGGAGCGTGTGGCCGCCCGGCGGGAGGAGGAGCAGCTCCGGGAGCTCCTGGGGCAGCAGGCAGACCTGGAGCAGGGCAGCCGCGAGCAGCGGGAACAGGTGTGTGTTTGATCCGCAGGCTGTGTATCAGCCGGCTCCTCCCTAGCTGGATAATCTTGGCAGTACTCCTGGTAATCTGGGTTCCAGGTTCCCCAACCTGGGAGGTGAGGGGCATAGCTCCCGTTTCTATTCTTCCTCTTTCCCTGACAGTTTTTGTTTTTTTTTAAATCTGTTTCATTGGGACTTCTCCTTTGCCTGTCTCTCTTGCTCTGTAAATGTCATAGATGATTTCAAACCACAAAAACATTGTGTGGGTATGTGTGTGGTGGGGGGATGGCTATGCTCACTGGCTTCAACCATCAATCTTTCATTCTTGTTTTATGCCCCACCCCACCCCCTTTGGATTCCCTGTCCTGCATCTTAAAAACCAATCCCAGATACCATGGTGGTGGTGGTGGCAATGTGCTGTGGAGTCGGTTCCGATTCATAGTGACCCTATATAGGGTTTCCTAAGCTGTAGATCTTTAAGGGAACAGAAAACCTCATCTTTCTCCCAAGGGATGGCCGGTAGTTTTGAACTGCTGACCTTGAGGTTAGCAGCCCGACTCATAACCAGTATACTACCAGAGCGCCTTCCAGATACCACAGTGCCTATATAATGTATCACTTACAGATAAGAGTAAAAAACAATCACTGTATTATTTGCATACTTAAGTAGTTCATAAATTCTTAGGGTTACATTAGTGTTGTTGAGTTGGTTCTGACTCATGGCGACCCTGTATAGGGTTTCCGAGGAGCAGCTGGTGGGTTTGAATTGCTGACTTTTTGATTCGCAGTCCAGTGATGATCCTCCAGAGCCACACCAGAAGTCCTAAATTCTTAGTATTGGATGATAGTCCACTGTTTTTCAGGTGTCCCAGATTGTCTCAAAAATGTCTCTTAATGGTTGGTTTCACTTTGATCCCGCAAAGCCTGGCATATTGTCACCGGTAGATATGTCTTATGAGTACCTTTTTTTTTTTTAACCTAATGCTTTCAGTCTCCATACTGTTTGTTGGAGATTCCTAGTAGGTCCCAAGGTTGGGATTTGGATGGCTGTATGCTGGTGGCAGCATATATTGTGTTCCCCTGTCCCCTGGTGGTTGGATGTACAGGCTTGATCAGATTCAAATTTGTGTCGGGGCTTCTGGTGCATGCTGTTGGGGAGGACAGTGTGTCTGGGTGTCCAGACCTCAGGTCACCCTGATCATTCCTTTAGAATCTTGAATGACCATCACCTGCAGTCAGTACTTGGATGGAATGTTTCATTGCAGGTCGGGAAATGATGAATTTTCCAAATCTATCGTTTTTTTTTAGACATATCTCTTATCCTGACATTTCCTGGGGCTGGATTCTGAGGCCTCATTTACTCGCAAACACCAAACTCACTGGCATTGAGTAAATTCTGACTTAGAATGACCCTGCCTAAGGTTTTTGAGGCTGTAATCCTTTATGGGCGCAGAAAGCCTTATGTGGAATGGTCGATGGGTTTGAACTGCCGACCTCGTGGCTAGCAGTGCAGTGCTTATCCTACAGGGCCATATCCAAGTAGCCCCTATTTCTCCCTGTCTGAGGTCTAGTCCTATGTGTCTTGCTTACTAGATACTTGGTCTTCCTTCAGGATCTGGGAGTTCATGCCCAACGGCCCAGCTTCCCTCCTCCCTCCTAGTCACTATCCGAAGCTGACTTCAGAACTCCTTGTGCTGATTGTCCTTTTCGTCACAGGCCAGAATCTCTGGCCTTGCCCTGACTTCCTGCTATCCTTCACCCACAGACCCATCAGCATCATCTTACAGCCTTGGACCCAGGTTGGAGCTCCTCCTTACTGCTTGGAGGACTCATGAAAACCTTTCTTCCTGGCCTCAGAGAGGGGCTTCCAACCTGGATCCTACTCCATCCATCCTTCTCTTGCTCCTAATCCTACTGGGGCTCCCCAGTGGCCCCAGGATCAAGGCTCCTCAGCCTGGTTTACTAAACCCGATTCAAGCTGTGTCCCGTCCCCCTTCCCACTGTGTTCCCCATCTCTATCACACATCTTCTTCACCCTGGCCAGAGTTTGCCCCCAAACTTCCCATGCTTTTCAACCTCCATGTATTTGCCCCAAATGCCCTTCTAACCTCTTCAATTGCCTCAGGTCTAAATACCCTCTGATAGATACATAAGGAGCTCTGGTAGTGCAGTGGTTACGAATCAGACTGCGACCCTCACAGTCAGCAGTTCGAAACTACCAGCTGTTCCATGGGAGAAAGATGCAGCTTTCTGCTCCTGTAAGGATTTACAGCCTCGGAAACCCTGTACAGGGTCACTAGGAGTCAAAACCGACTCCATGGCACATAACCACCACCACCACCATATACATATATATTTTTCCTAACCATCACTATTTTCAAAATGTTTTCATCACCTCAAACAGAATCTTTTACCATGAAAGCGTCACTCTGGGAAAAAGATGAGGCTTCCTGTTCCCATTAAGATTTAGTTTCCAAAACCCTGAGAAGTGGTTCTACTCTATCCTATAGGGTCGCTGTGAGTTGGAATCGACTCAATGACAGTGTACCTAAAATAAAAAAAAAGTCTTTGTTGTTGGGCTGTCGGAGTTTTTCATGTATTCTGAATGGCAAACATTAGCTAGCAGCATGCCAAATATCTTCTCCTGTTCTGTATGTTGTCTTCTCACTGTCTTTTCTTTTGTTTCTCAGGCTTTCAGTATTTTTTCTAAGACTCCATTACCATTACAAGATCTGGAAGACTCACCCATATATTTCCAAGCATTTTAAAGCATTAGCTCTTGTATCTAGGTGGTTCATTAATTTTGAGTTCATTTTCATGCTCCTAGATTTTTGAAGTTTATTTCAAAACCCTGGCATCCAGGAAGCCTTGGATCTCTGCAGGGGAAATTGCTTCCTCCTTTGGGTTTCCATAGGAGCCCTAGTGGCCGCTGTAGGATAAGTTTTGGATTGCTAATCACAAGGTTGGTGGTTCAAACCCACCATCAGCTCAATGGGAGAAAGATGAGGCTGTCTGCTCCCATAAAGATTTATAGCCTCAAAAACCCTAAAGAGCAGTTTTTCTCTGCCCTGCGGGGTCACTGTGAATCGGAATTCATGCCGGTGGGCTTGTATTTTTTGGTTTGGGTTTTCATAGCACTAGTCCTGGTGTGGCACTGTGGGTTAATGTACTGGGCTGCAAGGTCAGTTTCAACCACAAGGTCAGTGGTTCAAGCTCATCAGCTGCTCCTTGGAAACTCTATACAAGGTTGCTATGAGTCAGAACAGACTTCATGGTACTTAACAAGCGCTTCATTAAAGAGCCTGGTGTGGTGCTGCCGGATAATGCACGGAACTGCAAGGTGAGTTTGAACTGCAAGGTCTATGGTTCAAACCTACCAGTCACTCCTCAGAAACATTATACAGGGTCGCTCGCTATGATTTGGAACTAACTTAACAACAATAACAGTGCTTCACTAAGGAGTCTGGTGTGATTGTAGTAAAAGTACTAGACTGCTAATTGCAAGGTTGGCAGTTCAAACCCACCAGCTGCTCCATGGGAGAAAGATGATGCTTACTGCCCCTATATTTACAACCTCAGAAACCTTATAAAGGGTTGATATGATTCAGCATCAACTCAATGGCAGTGAAAGAGTGTCTCACTGAAGCCCCTGGGTGGTACAAATGGTTAATGACCTTATCTGCTAACTGAAAGGTTGAAGGTTCGAGTCCACCCAGAGGTCCCTCAGGAGACAGGCATGATGATCAGTTTACTGCCCCAAATCTGCCATTAAAAACCCTATGGCAGAGTATTCTACTCTGACACACATGGGACCACTGAGAATCAGTGGGGTGGGCGGGCAGGGTTAGTGTTCTAAGGATAAATACTGTACTGTTAACCTTAAGGTTGTCAGTTCAAATCCACCAGCTGCTCCGTGGGAGAAAGATGAGACTGTCAGCTTCCATATAGATTTACAGCCTCGGAAACTCTATACAGGGTCGCTGTGAGTCAGGGTCGATGAGTCAGCAGGCGGGGGAAAGATGAGGCTTTCAGCTCCTCCAAACATGTAAGGCCTCAGAAACCCAATATAGGGCGACTATGAGTTGGAACGGACTCATCAGCAATTAACAACATGAGTCAGCAATGGGTTTGGTTTTTGAATTTCAGTGTCTCGTTGTCCTGATTGTCCAGCTGTGACATGTATGTGTCCTCCTGGGGCCTGGGGCTGACAGACTTCTGTGTCCCTAGTGTCCCTGGTATGAGGATGTGTTTGCATCTGTTCCTTCATCAACTGTCTACACGCTACCTGCTCCAGGACGAGGATGCACAAGAGTAAAACACGCAGACAAGGAGCTGAGTCTCAGGCGGAGGTCTGTGTCCCCGCTGCTGTTGGGCTGAGACCCTGCCATGTTCTTTCAGGAACAGAGACGGCTTAGGCAGGAGCGGGACCGTGTGGAGGGTCTTCGCCAGAGACTCCGGGAGGCCCAGGGACAACTCGATTCACAGCCAGAAGACCAGCGTGAACAGTTGCTACAGAGTGTGCGGGAGGTAAGGGTCTCCCCACTTCTTGTACCTGGGGCCCAGTGCCCAGGAGTCCAGCCCCCCAGCTCCCTGTCCTACCTCTTCCCTCAGAGCCAGGAGTCCAGGCCCCAGCTCCTCCTCCCTCAGACCCAGGAGACCCGATCTCTGTCCCTCTTCTCTCAACTGAGAAATCCACACCCCAGTCCCTTCTCCCTCAGATCCAGGAGTCTGGGCATCCTCCTCAAACCCTGCCCCCAACTCCTCCTTGCTTATTGGCCAGGAGTTCTGGTCTTGGGCCTGGAGTCTAGACCCTCCAGCTCTTTTCTGTCCTCTCCTACAGATAAGGGAACAGCTGGAGGTGGCTCAGCGTGCCTATGAGGACCTGGAGTTCCAGCAACTGGAACAGGAGAGCCGGCGGGAGGAGGAGGATCGGGACAGCCCTGGGGCCCGGGCACTGAACCCCAAGGTTCAGGAGCTCCAGGCCAGTGTGGCACAGCATAAGGTAAGTTGGGGTGATCCATCGTCACCTCGTCACCCACGTCTGTTTTCCTGCCTGTGTCACGTTCCTCTGAACAGTAACAATGATCACTGGCATTTATTGAACACTTACTATGTACGCGGCCCTGTCATACATGTGTCCTGAGTATTGACTCACTGAATGTTTACAGCAGTCCGAGGAGACAGCTTATAAGTGGTGATAGTAGTTGGGTCAGAACGTGTCTGATTTCAGGGCAGGTAATGAGAATCACCATTAGCGCAAAGCAGATTTCTGTGAGGCAGAAGTCAGACATGCCTCCACCCTCCAACCTTTTTACCTATTTTAATAGCAACGGTCCCTCCATGGCTCTCTCTACTGCTCTGCTGAATTGCATAATCCCTTCAGTGGTCACGCAGAACTGACGGACGATACTCATGACTGTGGGGCCTGTTAGGGAAGTTGATGTTGTTAGGTGCCATCGAGTCAGTACCGACTCAAAGCAATCTTATGCACAGCAGAACGAAACACTGCCCGATCCTGGGCCAACCTCACTACTGTTAACACGCTTGAGTCCATCGATGCTGCCACTTGGCCAATCCATCTTGTTGGGGGTCTTCCTCTTTTTTTCTGACCTTCCACCTTACCAAACATGATCTCCTTCTCCAGTGACTGGGTCCCTCCTGACAATATGTTTGAAGTATGAGAGACGAAGTATGGCCATGTTGGCCTCCATTTCTCTCTAAACGGATCTAATGGTTCTTTTGGCAGCCCATGATACTTTCAATATTCTCCTCCAACACCATAACTCAAAAGCATCAATTCTTCTATGGTCTTCCTTATTCACTGTCCAGCTTTAACATGCATATGAGGTTATTGAAAATACCATGGCTTGGGTCAGGCGCACCTTAGTCCTCAAGCTGACATCTTTGCTCTTCAACACTTTATAAAGGTCTTGTGCAGCAGACTAGCCTAACGCAATACGTCGTCTGATTTCTTGACTGCTGCTTCCGTGAGTGTTGATAGTTGATCCAAGTTAGGGAAGTAACAGGTTACAATTTAGGATCAGGAACAACTCAGGGCACAAGTCTGCTCTGCTCGGGCAGGTCACAGCTCTTCAGTTCTGCCGAGGGCACTCAGTGATGGGCAGGTCCATCGTGGCCACCTTGCTCCATGAGCCGGAAAGCCCAGCATGCCAACTCACGCCTGTTTTCTAGTTCTGCTGCTGCCGTTTCCCTGCCCCTGGACGCCGTCGTGCTTGCTGCTGGCCGCTTCTAGCGTCTCACACAGCCTCCTGTGTTACAGATCTGTCTAGTCTTTTAAGTCTATGAGGTTCTCAATGCAGGGATCCTGGGTCCAAAGGACACATTTCACTCGTGACTCTTATTTTTGATGATAGTGATGTTTTCCCCACGCCCCCAACCTGTGTGGAACTGGCCCTTGGAGGCTTAGTGGGCTGGCCAAATGGACCAATCCCCTCTGTAGGGGCCCATGCACCTCATTTGCATTAGCAACCCCCCACACGGGTTCCATGCACCTTATTTGCAAAGCCAGACCCAGTCACTTCATGGGAGTTACCGGACCAGCATGTAAAAGCAATTCATGGCACCACACAAATCCTATTTTTTCCGAATTATCAATGGAGACACTGAAGTTCCAGGTGTCCATGTTTCCGAGGCCACTTAGTTTGTAGCGGGTAGAAGTGAACCTGCTCAGTCTTCCCTACAGTATGTCCGTGCATGTCAACCTCTAGTTCTAGAAGATGCTCCCATCAGTCCCTTCTGGGAGCTTCCCAGTCAAGGGTCTGCCAAGTCCCATGGGGAAAAAACAGCATGTTTGACTGATGTTCTGTCGAAGAATACTGAAAGTGCAAACAAAACTGGTATAGCAGATGCTCCTTAGAAACCAGGATGGCGAGACTTCGTCTCTTGTATTTGGACAAGTCAGGAGGGACCAGTCCCTGAAGAAGGACATCATGCTTGGTAAAATGAAGGGTCAGTGAAAAAGAGGGCGACCCCCCCAAGGAGAGGGACTGACACGGTGGTAGCAGCAATAGGCTCACACGTAACAATTGTGAGGGTGGCACAGGACTGGGTGGTGCGTCGTTCTGTTGTACATAAGGATGCTGTGAGTCTGAACCAACTCAACGGCACCTGACGACAATAACGTAACAGAATGTCCCAGAATTGCTGGGGATTAAAGGCTCTGTGTGGAGTCTCCTTTCCCCGCCTCAAGTTCTGGATCCTTCTATTGTGCTCTCTTTTCCCTTTTGCTGCCTCCCTGTCTCTTCTTGTCTCCTCTCTCTGCACCTCGGCCTGTCTCTGTGGTCCACCTTGAGAAACACACTTGGTCTGTAGCTCGTATGCCTCTCTGTCCCTTTCTCACTGTCTCTTCTCTTGGTGACATTCAAGTCTCCATCTGTGAATGACACCCTCGGCCAGGTCTCCTCTGGAACCTCAAAGGGAAGAGGGAACCAGGGAGCTCAACTTGAATCCTCTCCCCTGGACAGCCGGGGCCCGGGGGCTCTGTGAGCAGGTGGCACAAATCCCAGGTTCTTAATGTGCATCTGGTTCTGGGGGAGGCTGGGCATGGGGAACCAGCTGGGAGCCAGCAGAGTAAGCGGCTGTGGGGTGCCCTGCAGCGCCGGATCCAGGTCCTGGAGGAGCAACTGAAGTCACTGGGGGAGCAGATGGCTGCTGAGAGCCGGGGACTGAGCCGGAAAAAGGAGGAGGCCCTTCAGGCCCTGACGCAGGTGAGTCTCCCGGGAGACCTGCTCCTCTGTCCTTGTTCCCTCCCCCACTTCCTGGGACACCCCACTGCTTCCCTATGCCTCAGAGGTCTCCTGGCGTCCTGGAAAGCTGTTGGGGTGACCCATTCCAACGTTGAGAGGTGGGTGTCCTTGCTGTCCTGCCTCCCCCAGGAGCGGACCCGAATGCTGGAGCTAAATCACCTTCAGGGAATACGTGGTGGAGACTTCTCTGAGCCCAACCAGGCCCTCCCTAAGGTATAAAGACTCCATGGGCCCCTAGCCTCTCCTCCCTCAGACACCCCACCCTGGACACTAGGCCCCCAACCTTTCTTCCCTCAGACTCAGGAGACCTGGCCCCTAACCCCTTCACCCTCAGACCAGGAGTCCAGACTCCCAGCCCCTCCTCCCTCAGACCAGGAGTCCTGACCCCCAGCCCCTCCTCCCTCAGACCCAGGAGTCCGGGGCCCCCAGCCCCTCCTCCCTCAGACCCAGGAGTCCTGACCCCCAGCCCCTCCTCCCTCAGACCCAGGAGTCCGGGGCCCCCAGCCCCTCCTCCCTCAGGCCCAGGAGTCCGGGGGCCCCCAGCCCCTCCTCTCTCAGACCAGGAGCCGGGCCCCAGGTTTTTCTTTTCAGAGGACCAGCTGTCTCGCCCACAGTGGAGCTTATGCTGGGAGGCTGGACAGTAAGCACAGCATTCCGGCTCTCCTCGGGCTTTAAGCTTTAGTGTTTCCATCTGACACTGGAGGCGTGGAGCGGACCATGTGGGGGCTACAGTGCCTCTTCAGCTCCCGTTTACCTTCTCCCCACCTGCTGCAGCTGCTCTTCACCCACAAGACAGACCGCCAGTTGCTGGTGCTCCAGGACCCTGCTGCCCCCTCCGCCACTGCCGCCACCTCTTCCTGCCTCTTCTCTGTCCACAGCTCCCTGCAGGTACCCACTGCCCGAGTCTCAGGGTCAGAGGGGAGGGGCTGAGACGAGTGGACCCACTGGTGGTAGGGGAGATATTCTCAGAACACCTTCTGTGGCGGGGGGGTTGGCGTCGGGATGGGGGGAGTTTACCACCAGCAGCTTTACTGAGTTCTAACTAATTGGTTATTAATGAATCCTGCTTCTTCGGTGTACTTTCCCCACCTCATTCCTTCACCAAAATGGCAGAATGGGAACATGTGCACCCAGGAATCAAATGTCACATGCTCAAACAGGGGATACGAGGGGGTTTCCAAAAGTTTGTGGAAAAATTTCATTCTCTTTTAAGTAAATTTTTTCCACAAACTTTTTGAAGCCTCCTTGTATTGCTAAGAAGTTCTCCTCCCTCACTGGTCCACAGTCTTCCCCGCCACACACACCGGGCAAACCCCGACTTTGCCCTGCCCCAGTAACACTGTGCCTACTGGGGTCCTAAGTATCCATCCGACCTCCTTAAAAGTGGGGTTCGCAGCTTACACTTGGATCAAAACATGCATTTATTTAGTTTCCTTTTTTAAAACAAGTAGAAGTTTAGCCACTGAAAGAAATGTTGATCCTATCTCAACATTTTCTTCTCTCTCAAAAGGGGGTGATTTGGGTTTTTGTCTTTAATGAACTAGAATAGGAGATGTCCGAATTCTATGCCTGAAGTAGAGTGAACTGTGGATGAAAAAGGGCTTTACTTCAGTTATGTGGCGACATGGTGAATACTTAGAAGTTGGTAGCTCTCAGATCATGTGCTTTTTTGTCTTCTGACTTTGTTGTTGTTAAGTGTTGCTGAGTCAGTTCCGGCAGTGGGTGGTGAGTTTCGAATCACTGACCTTGCGGTTCTAACCGACGTTGCGGTCCAGTGCTTGTCCTACAACATCACACAGCAGGACTCCCACCTACTTAACTGGTTGCTACTTTTTTGACTCTATATTATATTTTGGAGATCATTTCTATGGATACATTTCAAAGTTGCTCATCATTTTTAATGACAATAAGAATGACAAAAATAACCGCCCAGATTTATTGAGTCCTTCGAGTATAGCAGGTACTGTAAGAAATGCTTGACATGAATTTATTCATTTGATTTTTGCAACAATGCCACAAGGTGGGTTCTCTTATCTCCGTTTTGTAGGCCAAGAACCTGAGGCAGAGAGATTAAATTACTAGTAATGAGGGGGCTTCAAAAGTTCATGGAAAGACGGATTTGAAAGAGAAGGGAAGTTTTCCATGCACTCTACTCTGTTTTCTTCCTGGTGGTACACTGTTCTAACTTGTGGACACGGAGCTAGCCTTCCTTCTGCAGATGAGGGTTTAAGGTTTTTACACTTTGAGCAATGCTGTTAGGAGTGCGTGGGTGCACGCTTTTGTACCAGCCAGTTCAACAGTGGCTATTGCTTTCAATTCATGGAGAGACCCACCCCCACCCCCATGTGTGTCAGAGTAGAACTGTACTCCACAGGATTTTCAATGACTGATTTTTTCTGAAATAGATCACCAAGTCTTTCTTCTGAGGCCCCTCTGGGTGTACTCAAACCTCCAACCTTTGAGTTAGCAACTGAGCTTGTTAACCACTTGCACCACCCAGGGACTCCTTACTATTCATTGTTGTTGTTGCTAAGTGCCATTGAGTCAGATCCGACCTATAGCGACGCTGTATAGGGTTTCCGTGGAGCGGCTAGTGAACTTGAACCACTGACCTTGCAGTTCAAATGGCTTTGCAGTCTGGCGCATTAACCCACAGCGCCACACCAGGACTCCAAATAAGTTACTAGTTAATTAGTGTTGGGTAAGATGGAGGGTCAGAGAAAAAGAAAATGACCCCCAAGCGAGATGGATTGGCAAAGTGGCAGCATCAATGGACTCAAACGTAGAAACAGTAGTGAGGTTGGCCCAGGATCGGGCAGTGTTTCGTTCTGTTGTGCATAAGGTCACTGAGTTGGTACCAACTCGATGGCACCTAACAACAACAACAACAACAGTTAATTAGTGAGAAATGACATATATCATGTAAAATGTTATTATAGATTTACCATATAATGGTAAACATAGCGATAACATTCTAATATGAGAATATTAGTCGTAAATAATGATGAATAATAGTAAGGCAAATAATATTCTATTAATTATTAGATATTATTGTTCATGATATTGTTGTGTTGTTGTTAAGTGCTGTCGAGTTGGTTCCAAGGCATAGTGACCCTGTAATGGGTTTCTGAAGCTGTGAATCTTTGCAGAAGCAGAAAGCCTGTCTTTCTCCCATGGAGTGGCTGGTGGGCTAGAACTGCTGACCTTGTGGTTTGCAGGCCAGTGCTTATCCAACAGAGCCACTACACTCCTATTTCATACAGTTGTTAAGTGCGGTTGAGTAGATTCCGACCCATAGCGACCCTTTATAGGGTTTCCGAGGAGCAGCTGGTGGGTTTGAATCACCGACCTTGTGATTTGCAGTCTAGTGCCAATCCTATAGCGCTACTCCTATTGTTAATATGTTTAGTATGACATGGTGTTTGTTATATATCATTTGTCGTTCATTAACTTACTAATTGTTGTTAATTTACTAATTGTTGGTAAGGGTTGGTAACTGTTGTTGTTAAGAGCCGTCCAATCTCTTCTGACTCATATGGATGCAGTCTTGGGTTTCCAAGGCTGTGAATCCCTGTGGGAAAAGAAAGCTGCATCTTTTCCCTGCAGAGTAGCTGGTGGGCTTGAACCGCTGACCTTGTGGATAGCAGTTCAGTGCTTAACCTACAGAACCACAACACTCCAATTTACTAATGGTCTATTATTAATACTAAGAATCAGTTCTGAGAGCTTTTTATAGGCCAGGAGCTGATGTAAGCCGAGCGCTATCATGAAGAGTTGAAAATGTTATACTGGTGACAGTTTGGCATGATTCAACATAATCTATATAATCTCATTGTCTTTGCTGAGAAGAATTCTCAGAAGTAGGTCGTTATTATCTGCATTTGGGTAGAAGGTTACCAAAATGCTTTCTTCTTGTGTGAGAAGAATTTTAGCGTGTATGAGAACATTCTAGCTTGTTCCCCTAGAAACCATATAAGGACGGAGTGTCAGTTCTATTAGCAAACGGCATAGTACAGATACCTGGTGGTACGCTGTTTCCTGAGTTTTTGGCTACTGTGGGACAAGGGACCTGTATGCCCAGGTGGACTCCATCCCCACCTAGGTGGATCCTGTTAACACCTGGATTGTCGATTGGACCCAGACATTGGTCCCTGGACACTTGTCTCTGTGCCAGGCACTCTTAGGGGCTTCAAAAAGCTTATAGAAAAATGGAGTGAGAAGATATTTTCCACGAACTTTTTGAAGCCCTCTCCTATGCTTTGTACAAGGCCACTCATTTAATCCTTGTAACAACCCAAGGAAAGGGAGGGGAGGGATGTCACCCTCCTTACCGAGAGCACACACCACCCCAGGGAAGAGACGTGACTTGCCAAAGTCACACAGTTAGGAAGTAGAGGGGCTAGGATTTGAACCCAGAACCCAGGTGGCTCTGTGCCTTTTGGGAAATAAAGATCTCCCACGGTTCCTTCAGAATTCAGGTGAACTCCCTAGCTAACTCAAGTTCCAAGGGGGCAGCTGGGGACACATAAGGAGCCCTGGAAATGTGTATTTACTCAGCCAGATAAACAGCAACTAAGTGAATAAATGAATACCCTCTGTGTGCCTCCCTCCAAGTTGTGTTAAACCCCTCTTAAACTTCACCCCTTCTCTCCAGTGACACTGAAGAATCATGACTCTGCTTGGGTTCAAATACCTGCTCTGATGATACTGCTTAGCTCAATGACCTTTAACATTTAACCTTTCTGAGCCTCAGGAGGACCCCTTTCTCCCAGCTGCAAAATGGGGATGACAATAGGGCCATTGGTGAATGCTTTAAAGAGCTTAGCTCAGTGCAAGTCACATAACTGGTGCACAGTAAATGTGAGCTGCGGTTACTATGGTGATAATTACAGCTAGGAGCATCTAGGCAAGGACCATCATCTTTGTTCCACCCACCCCCAACCTCATCTCTGGCTGGCGCCACCAGGCACCAGCCTCCTCACCAGTGTCTTCATCTTCATCTCGGTCTCCCAGTAGTCTGTTCTTCATACAACAGCCAGCATGGTTTTGACCCCATCGAATGCTCCAGTAGCATCTGTTCCAGGCTCTTATACCTATGGCTTGCTAGAGCTCCTGCTCTGGTCTTGCCCACCTCTCACCTCTATCTCCAGGCTCATTCTGCTCAGCCACACTGGTTCCTGCCTCAGGGCCTTTGCACCTGCCAACTTCTCCACCTGGAACATCAGTCCCCTCAGGCTTCCCCTTGCCAAGTCTTATCCTTTAGATCTTAGCAGAAGGCTGCTGGTAGTCTTCCCGTTGGAAGATGACCTTCTTCTATGACATGCTGTGCTCTTCCCTCACATATGTTGGTTTGTATGAATGTCACACAGACAAGAATTGGTCCTATGTTGTTCACCACAGTTGTGTCAGCTACTGATTCAGGATGACCCCATGTACAGCGATCACCGGTAGAGTACAATCCGTAGAGTTTTCTTTCTTTTTTGAAAAATGTTTGTAAGTGGCTTTATTTATCATCACTAAGATCTGCAACTCAATGTCAGCAGTTTGAATCTGCTAACCGCTCCAAAGGAGAAAGATGAGGCTTTCTGCTCCCATAAAGATTTATAGCCTCAGAAACCCTATACAGGGTCACTGTGAGATGGAAGGAACTCGACACCACACAGTTACCACCAGCCACCAAGATCTGCAAATAACCTAGCTGCCCCTCAGTGGGTGAACTGACAAACTGTGTGTGTTACATCCACACACATAGGAACACCACTCAACAACAAAACGGACGAATTCTTGATACATGCAACATGGATGCAGCTCAGAGGTCTTGTGCAAGTGAAGTAGCCAACCTGAAAGGCTATATACATTCCATGTGCTTGCACTTGTTTGACATTCTGGGAAAGGTAAAACAATAAAGGCAGAACACATCAGTGGTTTCCGGAGCTGGGGTGAGAGGAGGGTTTGTCTACAGGGCAGCACACGAATGGTTTCTAAGGCGATGGAGCAATTCTGTCCTCTAACTCGGATCATAGGGGTTTTTTTTGTTGTTGTTTTTTTCTTAGCCTACTCGTAGTCAACATATCTTCTTTTTAATGTTTTATTATGAATTATGTGGTAGTTTACATGGGAGAACATTAGTTTTACATTCATTCTATCGTATATCATTTCATTGCCAGGGTTACAATCCCCTCCATGCAACCCTTCCCCCCCCCATACCCCCCAGGTCTTCAGCACTCAGTCGCTTTCCCTCTCTGGATCTAAAGTCTCCAGCTGCTCCATCACTCCACGTCATCATCTCTGGCTCCATCTCAGGCATCACTGATTCTCTGGGTAGGGGATCATAGGGTTTTCATTAGCTGATTTTCAGAAGTAGTCTTTCTTCCAAGTTCATCATATTCTGGAAGCTCCGCTGAAACCTAGTCAGCATCATAGCAAGATGAAAATTTCCACAGGCAGTGGCAGGAATTAAACCTGGGTTTCCTGCATAGGAGGCCAAAATGCTGCCGCGTAGCCGCCAATACCTGGGTCTGTCTTACCCACCTCTGTGAATAAAGTCCCTGAGTGGTGCAAACGATGTGTGCCTACTTTACCAAGCATGATGTCCTTCTCCTAATAGCATGTCCAAAGTAGGAGAGACGAAGACTCACTGTCCTGGCTTTGAAGGAGCACTCTGGTTTTACTTCTTCCAACAAGTACTACTGGTGGTCCGTAGTACTTGCAGTTGCTGTCTAGTCAACTCCGTCTCCTGGTGGTCCCACATGTATCAGAGTAGACTGTGGTCCATATGGCTTTCAGTGGCTGACATTTTGGTAGTAATCTCCAGGACTTTCTTTAATTAGCAGATGATAGGGTTTGCATTACTCTGGGCGATGCTGACCAGATTTCAGCGGAGGTTGCAACTAAGACAAACCAGGAAGAAAAGCCAGGCAATCTACTTCTCAACATCAACCAGTGAAAACCTTATGGAGCCCAGTGGGGAGGATGGGTAGTTTGAATAGGACCAGGCAGTGGGAATGGGGTCCCCATGAACCGAAGGGCAACTTGATGATGACTCACAACAACAACATTGGATTAATTCACAGACGAGGGAGCTTCAGAAAACTCTGGGAGGAATTCTATTATCTTTTCATTCCATTTCTCCATGAACTTTTGATGCCCCTTCGTATAATACAATGCACCCATTTGAAGTATACTTGGTGGTTTTTAATGTACTCAGAACCTGTGGAACACCGCCACGCAACATTCTAGAACCTTCTCATGATCCTCAGACAGAAAGTGCACCCCCACAGACATCATTCTGTAGCTCCCTGATTCCTTCCAGCCCCTGGCAAACATGAATTTCCCCTCCTGTCTCCGTGGCTTTGCCTGTTGTGGATATTTCATCTAGATGGATGAATCCAGCACATCCTTTGTGACTGGGGTTTTCAGGGCTCATCCTTTTTGATGGTGGTTTCACTCGGCTTCTCCCTGACATCAGCTTCTCCCTGACTTAGCATTGAGGTTGTCTTGTGTGTCTCCAGGGCTCCATCGGCCTCCAGAGGACCGGAAGCCTGCCCCGCAGGAGAGGAGAGAGGGCAAGCCAGAAAGGATCCCCCCGACCCTTGTCCCTCCATTGTACTGGTGAGGACCCTCCCCTTCCCTACCTATTCCAGCCCCCCACTTCACCACCTTTCCTGTAGTAGGGAAAGGAACCCACAAAGACACCTGCCGGGAAGAAGTGAAGATGCTTTAATTAAGCAAAGCAGTGTCCAACCCCCTGACCTGACTCCCTCTCCCCCAGGACCCCTGGAGGCCTCGGCTCTTTCACCAGCAGTAGGGGATTCTGGGAGACACCCCCTCTATCAGCTGCTGAACTGTGGCCCTGGGAATAGGTGAGAGGTCAGAGAGAAAGGGGGGAGATGGGAGGGAAACTGAGCTGCTCTAACCCCCCCTGGGCTCCGTTCTCTCCCTCCAGCTGTGGGGGTCTCCACCCAGACATCGCCCGCATGGAGCGGCTCCTGCAGCAGGCTGTGGCAGAGAGGGAGCGGCTGCTCAAGGCCAGGGTGAGACCCCACATCCTCTTCCCCAGCCCCCCTTGCCCCAGGAGTCTAAAGCCTGGAAGTTTCCTCCCTCAGACCCAGGAGTCCTGACCCCCAGCTCCCTCCTCCCTCAGACCCAGCAGTTCTGGCCCCCAGCCCCCTCTTCCCTCAGGACCCAGCAGCCCCCATGTGTTCCCCCACATCCTCACTGACTGTTTCCTTCTGTACCCACAGGAAGGGACGAGAAGGAGCACAGACGTTCCCTCAGGCCCTGCGGTTCCTGCCATCATGGTCAGTCCCACCCTTGCCCACACCCTGATTCTGCCTTGCTCTCCCCTGACAGCCCTTTCATACATCTCCCTCTCCCTCTACCCTGGGAGAACAGACAGCATGGCATGCTGACATAGACAGGGGAAGGGGAAATGAAAAAAATTCAGTCATCTGTGTCCTCGGGTGATGATGTATAGACAACTCATACTTGCCCTTTGTTGTTGTTAAGTGCCATCGAGTCGATTCCAACCCATAGCAACCCTGTGTAGGGTTTCTGAGGAGCAGCTGGCGAGCTTGAACCACCGACCTTGCACTTGAACCGGCTTTGCAGTCTGGCGCATTAACCCACAGCGCCACACCAATGTTTTGTAAATTTCCCTTACTTTGAAATGATTGACTGACCCCTGGTGGTGGTGTGCTCTGGAGTCTGTTATGACTCACCATGACCCTGCGTGTAGGGTTTCCGAGGCTGTAAATCTTTACAGGAGCAGAAAGCCTCACCTTTCTCCTGCAAAACGGCTGATAGTTTCTAGCTGCTGACCTTGAGGTTAGCAGCCTGATTTGTAACCACTACGCTATCAGAGCTCCTTGAACTGACACCCCCCCACACCCCCTGTCTATTCACACCAAATCCTGCATCACAGTCTCTTCCACTTGCTACATGTGTGCCTTTTATATCAATGAAAAGCCTTCAAGTATTTTCTTGCACTAAAAACCAAACCAGAATCAACTTCACTGCCGTTAAGTCGATTCTGACTCATAGCGACCCTGTCTAGGGTTTCTGTGACTGTTGTAAATCTTTACAGGAGCAGACAGCCTCATTGTCTTCTGTGGAGCCACTGGTGGGTTTGAACCACTGACTTGGTGGTTGGCAATCTAGTGCTTATCCTACAGAGCCACCAGGCCTCCTTTTCTTGCACTACAGTAGGGCTAAGTAAGAACTGTTTGCACCTGCTCCAAATTGCCTACAAATATGACTTACAGAGGCTTGAAAGTGGATCTCGTCTGTAGTCTGGGAACTGGCTGCCTATAGATGTTTGTTTGCTTATTTCACCATTACAAAAATTCCATTATCCCACCTTACAAGACTCAGTAATTCCATTATATCAGAATCCACTATCCATCTTCGTGTTTCCCCAGTTGACTGAGATGTCTTTTTATTGTTGGATTATTTGATCCTGTGTCTAAACAAAATGGCCATAATGTATTTGGTTATGTTGTTGTTAAGTGCTGTTGAGTTGGTTCCAATCCATAGCGACCCTATATAGGGTTTCCGAAGAACGACTAGTGAGCTTGAACCACCAACCTTGTGGTTCAAATTGCATTAGCTCACAGGGCCTCGTAAATCTCGCTTAAGCTCTCAGCACCCTCTCCCTCCTCACCTTTATTCTCAATGTCATTTGTCTTACAAATTTTCTGGCAGTCTTGGCTTAGCTGAAGGCATCCTCATTAAATTTTATTTTTCCCAGCACTGATAGCATGAGTTGGAGTCCTGGTGTGGTACTGTAGGATAAGCACTAGATTTTACTAGGTCTGTTTGAGCCACAAGGTTGGCTGTTCAAACTCATCAGCCGCTCCTTGGAAACCCTATATAGGACGTATTTGACGGCACTTATAACAACAATAGCATGAGTCTCTTTTGCCATAAGGAATGAGGCAATTGAGAATGTGGAGGTCAGCCTTGAACCCTCCTCCTCCTCCCCAACTCACCTTCATGCAGGTATTTCCTGATTGTCAGGAAGCCTTGAAATCTTTGTTATAACCACATTTTGCATTTAATTTTTCCATCCAGTGAGCGTATGATTCGTAGCCTTCTCTTTGTTTTTTTCAGCAGTTTGTCCTTTCCCAACAATTACTTCTTGAGTGCCTATTGTGTACAAGGCCCTTGGCTAGTAACCCAAAGGTTGGTGATCCAAACCCATCCAGGTGACTCTGCAGAACAAAGGGCAGGCAATCTTCTTCTGTAAAGATTCTAGCCAAGAAAACCCTATGGAACCCAAAGTTGTACTCTGTAACCCAGGGGTGGCAGTTCCAACTCACCAGCTGCTCCTTGGAAACCCTCTACAGGGTTGCTGTGAGGTAGAACCAACTCGACAGCATTTAACGCAACAACCTCTACAGCCCATGGCTGGACTTTTTCCACCCCAACTATAACCCATAGGTTGCTGTAAGTCAGGGTCAATTCAGTGGGTTAGGTGATGTGGTTGAATGTAGTGGGCCTTGGGTTAACAGCAGAGACCAAAATGCAGGTAAATCCCCGCCCTCAGGAAGCTGGTATTTTGTGGGGGGCAGATGAGCACAGAATGTCATCAGTTAGGAAAATCAACAGCGCGTCAGATGTGGATAAGAGTCTGTGAGGAAAATAGAGCAGGAAGGACTGGGAGCTTTCTGGTTTGTTAGGTATAAGCTCTGCCTCATTCAAAATGAAACTTGCTGCCTGGTAGGTCTCAGCCAGATGGATTGATGGGGTGGCCGCAACAATGGGTTCAAACAAGATGGCCTGTTAAGAGGCAGGTGCAGGGCAGGCGGAGTTCTGTGCTGTTGTATGTAGGGACACTAGGAGTCAGAAATGACTTAGCAGCAGCAAACAAAACCAGTGTGGGTGCTCCATCTTTTATTAAACAGTCCCTCTTATGTGTAGTGTCCCCCAAGGCTGTGTCCCTGTGTTTGTGTGTAGTGTGTCTCTGGAATGTGCACTTAGAAGGGGACTTGGTGAGTTGAAAAACTTTGACAGTGGCTAACTCATCCTTGAAATGGGTACTGTGACCCCCTCCAATGTTCTGATCAGGGGCTGAGGCTCTGAGGGACGCAGGGTTCCCTGGAGGTGACCCGACGCTGCGTGGTGGAGGTGAGAGTCCTGAGTCCACCTCTGTTCTGCTCCTGGATTGGGTCCCAGTTTTGCCACCTTGTCTCTAGGAGCCTCAGTTCCCTCATCTGTCACATGGGTTGTTGCCGATTCCCCGGTACCACAAACAGTTGAGCACTTAACTACCAGCTGACAGGTTGGTGGTCTGCAGCCATCTGGAGGTGCTTCAGAAGAAAGGCCTGGTTATCTGCTTCTGAAATCACGGCCTGGAACGCCCTATGGAACGCTCTACTCTACATGAGTCAACAGGAAGGCAACTGACAGTAGTTAGCAATGGGTGGTTTGGAGATGAAACAAGAGGGTCGCCATAATGGCCTTGGCTCTGTGCCTGAAACTACAAAAACCAACCTTGGTACCACAAGTGGGTTCCAAGTCACAGCCACTGCCCCATAGTGTTTCCGAGACTGTCAGTCTTTACAGACGCAGGTCGCTGTCTCTTTCTCCTTCAGAGCAGTTGGTGGGTTCCAGCCATCCACCTTTCTGCTGGAAGCTGATGAGTTCTTCAACCAGTGTGCCCCCAGGTCTCCCTTGAAATAGGTACTGTTGCTACTAGGTGCACAACAAAACGCCATCCTCACAATTGTTACGTTTCAGCCTTTTGCTGCTCCCGCTGCGTCAGTCCATCTCTATGGGGGTCTTCTGCTTTTTCAAGACCTTCCCACAGTGACCTTCAGGGGCTGGTCCTTCCTGACATCATACCTAAAGTACAAGAGATGCAGACTGGCCATCCTTTATGATTAAGACCTCCTGGTGGCACAGTGTTTAAGGCGCTTGGCTACTAACTGGAAGATTGGCAGTTCTTGATTCAGACCCACCAGTAGCTGGAGAAAGGAGAACAATGTAACTGTTTCTGTAAAGATTCAAAATCAAACCAAACCCATTGCTCTTTGGTCAAATTCCAACTCCTAGCAGCCCTCCAGGGCAGGGGAGAACTGTCCCAGAGGGCTTCCAAGGCTGTAAATCTTTTCAGAAGCAGACTGCTGCATCTTTCTTGGCTTGTGGGGGTCAAACTGCTCTATTAGCCAAGCACTTAACCAGTGCAAAAACAGTGCTCCTCTCTGTCAAGGTTGGCAGTTTAAACCCAGCAGCCACTCAGTGAGAGAAAGCTATGACAATCTGCCCCATAAACCCAATGGGGTGTTCCTCCTCTGTCCTCTGGGCTCACTGAGTCCACATCAACTCGGTGGCTGTGGATGTAAGGCTCAGTTGGACCACGGGGCTCGCTCACATCTTTCTTGGCAGGGATTATTTGGGAAAGAGCCTGCCCTGACGTGGTGTGATCAGGGCTGGTGTGATCGCACTTTGCACCTGCCCCAGATAGGAAAGATGACACATCCAGGTGTGGCTTCTACCACCGGTGTTTGGGCTTACAGCCTGACCTTGCCTTCTCCCTCATCTCAATGTAAGCATCAGACACAACTCAAGCTGTGTGACTTGGGCCTAGTTACTTAACCTCTCTGAATCTTGGTTTGCACACCTATAAAGTGGGGAGAAATGGACTCTACCCCATGGGAGCTTGAGAGGGCAGAGAGAGTATATGAGGGGCCTGCAAAAAGTTCATGGAAAGATGGATTGAAAAGGTCATGGGATTTTTTCATGAACTTTTTGACGCCCCCATGTTGTATCTAAAGTGCTTGTGTTGGTTACTGATGGCTGATTCCAGCCCATTGTGTCCCTGTATGTGCGGAGTAGAATTCCATAGAGCTTCCAAGGCTGTGATCAGGTCTGCCTTCCAAGATGCCTCTGGGTGGACTCGATGAGTAGTTCTGTGCTGAACTGTTCCTGCTACCTGGGGACTATAAAGTGTTTGTGAGTAGGTTCTGACTCATGGCAGCTTACCAGCCAGAGCAGAACAACCCCACAGGAAGTCTGAGGCTGGAAACCTTTACAGGAGCAGATAGGCTCATCTTCCTTCCAACTGAGCGGCTGGTAGATTTGAACCACCAACCTTCTGGTTAGCAGCCCGATGCTTAAGCCTACTGTGCCACCGGGGATGAGTTTAGTGTTGAGCGTCGGCTAGTAATCACAAGAACTCCATCACCAATAGTAAAGAAAGCCCTGTTCTCATTGACTGACTAGTAACTGCTGAGTCTTGTTTTACTGAGGCAGCATGTGAGGCCCCACTTTGGGGATCCTGACTCAGGGTCCTTCACATGCCTGGCATGCCTCTGGTGTTAAAGAATGACTTCTGCTAGCGTCAGGAGGTCCTAGGTTTGAGTCCCGACTCTGCCACCTAGACGCTCTGTGTGACCTAGGACAGATTAGTTCAGCTCTTCAGACCTCAGTTTGCTCACCTATAAAATGGGTCTCCTAGTAACCAAGTTCCAAGGGTGACTGTGAGAGGTCAAGGAGCTGATGCTTGTAAAGCCCTGGGTGGCGTGTCTGAGTCAGGAAATGCGGCTGTCGGGCTCATCATCGTTGTGGTTAACACTGTTAGTTAAAGGCTTTACCCAGTATGTACACTTACACGTGGGGTGCTACCATTGGGCTCCCTTTGGGGGTGGCGCCAGGCTGCAGGATGGTCAGCTGCTACCTTCTCTTCTCTCCCCAGGCCCCGTCCACCCCCCCACTCCCACCCCGGCCTCCAGGTCCCCGCGTCCTGGATCTCCGGCAGCACCTGGAACGATGGGGCCACAACCCAGAAAACTGCCCACAGGTGCGCGTGTCGGTGGGCTGCTGCCGAGGACCCCTGGTGAAGATGGGGGGCCGCATCAAAACCTGGAGGAAGCGATGGTTCTGCTTTGATCGCCAGGCTCGGCGCCTGGCTTACTATGCAGGTAAAGCCCAGTAGGGCTGCTTCGGGCCTTGTGCCCTGGGACCTGGAAGGGAGCCCAGTCTAGAGGTCTTTCTCCTCTGGCCCCCAGCCCCCTACTCTCGTAGACTTCTGAGTCTAGGTCTCTGGCCCCTTCTTCCTTCAGGACTCTGGAGTCCAGAGCCCCACTTCCTACTTCCCCCAAGATCCAGGGGTTTGGGCTCCTAGTTTCTCCTTCCCCATAGCCCAGGAGTCTGGGTTCTCAGGCCCCTCACCTTCCAGGACCTAGAGGTCTAGACCCTTAGCTCCTTCTTCTTTATGTGACTCAAAATCCAAACCCTCAAATTCAGAAGGGTCGGCTCCCAGACTCCACTTCTCTACGGTATCCAGGAGTCAGAACCTGGGTCTCCTCCGTGCTCAAGATGCCCAAGAATCAAACCCCTAGTCTTTCCTCTCCAGAGGAATCAAGGATTCTAGTCCTCTTCCTGAGCTCTCCTGTCCTTCTCAGAGACACCAGGGGTCTGGGCCCTGATACTGTGACACCCAGTCTCCCATGTAGAATCTTCAACAGACTCACCGCTCAGCATGCTCCCTCCTCCCCCTAACTCCAGCCTCAACTTGGGCCCAGTGACCCTGTACCTACACACACCACTCCCGCATTGGCTCTGTGTCTCCCTCTCCTTCTCACCAGACAAGGAAGAGACCAAGCTCAAAGGCGTCATCTACTTCCAGGCCATCGAAGAAGTCTATTACGACCATTTGCGCTGTGCCTTCAAGGTGAAACCCTCCCCTCAGTGCTGCCCTACACCCCCCCTCTGCACCCACCTCCCCGCCATCAAGCCTTAGCTCATTCCTAATCCATCCATCCCATACGCATCCTGGGAAGAGCCTGCCACAACCCTGACTGTCCCAGGACTTGCCACCCAGCATGGACACCTGCTGGGTATTTCACTCCAGGGACCAAGACCCAAGAGCTCAAAGTCTCTGGCTCTCAGCCATTGTTGCTTTTCTTGGAGCAAATGTTTTGTTAGAGGAAACATTTGGTACATTCTGAAGCCAAACTGGGAATAAATGAGGGCAGGGGATGGACGGAGTGGGGACTAAAGGAGATGACCATTACTCAGCTCCTGTTCATACTGATCGGGTGGGAATAAGGCCCATGGTGTTAATTTATTTCTTCCCCAGAAGATTCAGGACCTTCATAAAAGTACAGTGGCAGAAATTGTTGGCAAACAATTCCGTTTTTAGAAAGCTCAGAGAGCAAACATCTATGGCTTTTTAGATCTTAGATTGGAATCTCTACTGTGTGACCTCAGGAAAGTGGCTCCCCATTTCTGAGCCCCAGTTTTCTCATCTGCAAAATGGACCCCATCCAGCCCATCATCAGGGTTATAAGGTCCAAACTGATAAAGGGGTGTGAGCAATTGACTCCGCTCTGGGGGTGGTAAGTTGATCATTGTCATTGAGTGGGCTCCTCGTCCAGCACTGTCTTGAACAATAGTCTGTTGCGACCCATAGGATTTTCACTGACTAATTTTCAGAAGTGGATCAAAACACACAAGCCACCAGTGTAAGACAGACTGACAGATGAGTGGCGGATGTTGTTAAGTACCATTGGGTCAGTTCTGATGTATAACAACCCTGTATAGGATTTCTGAGGAGTGCCTGGTGAGTTTACACCAGCATCCTTGCAGCTCAAACTGATCTTGTGACCCAGTGCTTACTGTTCCAGATCCTAGGTGACTTTCAAACCAGAAGTCCTAGGTTTTGAGAAGGCGGAATTTGAGCACCTATACTCCTAGTATGGAGTCCTGGTATGGCACTGTGGGTTAATGCACTGGACTGCAAGGTTGGCGGTTCAGGCTCACCAGCCACTCCTCAGAAACCCTGTACAGGGTTACTAATGAGTTGGAACCAACTCAGTGGCACTTACCAACAATTCCTAACATGAAACACTTGGCTCTGTAGAATAAACACTGACTGCTAACCACAGGTTTGTAGTTCAAACCCACCAGCCGCTCTGTGGGAGAAAGATGAGATTTTCTATTCCCATAAATATTTGCCGCCTTGAAAATCCTATACAGAGTTTCCATGAGTCAGAACTGATTCAATGGCACCTAATGACAACAGTAGCCTTCATAGTATGGGAGATGGCTGAGGATCTTGCTCACATTTTACTTAATGGGGCTTTTTAGAAATTAATTCTGAGTGCTTTCCTTGGTTAATTCATTGAGTCCTCACACCAACTCAATGTGTTTGGTTGTTGTTAAAGTGCCATCAAGTCAGTTCCGTCTCGTGACCTTGTTTAGGGTCTCCGAGGAGCAGCTGGTGAGCTTGAACTGCTGCCGACCTTAGGATCAAATGGACCTTGCAGGCCAAAGCATTAACCCAAAGTGCCACCCCAGGACTCCATACTAGGAGTATAGCTGGTCATTGTGTTATTTCTTTGAGTCCCCACACCAATCCATCGCTGTACAGGATCTGAATACCCAGTAAGCAAACTAAGCCTGGGATTTCTTGTGCATACCTACTAATCTGTAGCTAAGAATTTCACATCAAACATGTGAAACTGTTCACTACAGATTAGTAAATATCTACAGCTGACCTTGCTTATTGGGTAATCCGGCACGGACTGGTTAACATCATTTGTTGTTGTTGTTATGTGCCGTGGAGTCGGTTCCGACCCATAGCGACCCTATACAGGGTTTCCGAGGCTGTAAATCTTTACAGGAGCAGAAAGCCTCATCTTTCTCCCGCGAAACAGCTGGTAGTTTCAAATTGCAGTTCGCAGCCCGATTCGTAACCACTACGCTACCAGAGCTCCTTAACATCATTTAGGGAGAAGAAAATTAAGAAACTGGCCACAAAGGAGTTCTGGTGGTGCTGTGGGCTATGTATTGGGCTGCTAACCTCATGGTGGATGGTTCAAACCAACCAGCTGCCCCTTGAGAGAGATGAGACTGTCTCCTCCCGTAAAGATTTATAATCTCAGAAAGCCTGTATAGGTTCCAAATCCGCTCTATGGCAGGGGATTTGGGTTAATTTGCCACAGTGCCTGTAAGTAGCAGGCCTGAGATTCGAACCTATGGTGCTGCGGGAGTTTGTTCTCATAACCACCCCCATTCCACTGCTTATTCCAGAGTCCTAACCCCCGTCTGACGTTCTGCGTGAAAACCTACGAGCGCCTCTTCTACATGGTGGCTCCGAGCCCCGAGGCGATGCGCATTTGGATTGACGTCATTGTGACTGCGGCTGATGAGAACCACGCCCCCTGAGCGGCCCCGCCCTCGGGAGAGCTCGCCTGTAGAGCTCCTGCCCCTGCGCGCGCAAGCGCCTCGGCTTCCGAGGCCCCGCCCACTGCTGGAAAGCTTGGGCCTGTCGCTCTGGAACTCTCGGGAATTCTGCTCCGCTGCTGGTCGGCTGGCCTGAGCCGGCGGAATTGTCTGCTGTAGAGGCCTCCTGGCGCGGGATCCCGAACCCTAGGGTTGTCCCGGGCTCAAGGAAGATTGCAGGGGTGGGAAGAAACTATTTATTGGTGTTCCTGTGATATGGAATTAAACATGGAATTAAAACAGTGGTTGCTTCTGTGGTTTCCAGTCCAGGCGTCTGGTCTTGGCCCTTAGTCCTCTGAGACCAAGCGCCCTGCAGTTGGTTCTCAGTTCTAGGAACGGAGAGCTTCAATCCTTAAGTCAATGCCGTGGGAGTAGGGAAGTGACCCATTCCTTAATCTTCTGGACTGTTTGCTAGGAGTCCTGGGGGCACAGAAGGTTAGCCATGGTTAGAAAGAGGAGGCTGGCTAACCACGAGAGGAGACTCTGATAAAGGTCAGAGTCTCAGAAACCCTGTGAAGTCGTTCTACTCTGCCCTATAGGAAAGCTATGAGTTGGAATCAACTCGATGGCAGTGGATTTTTGGGGTGGGAGGAATGTAATTTGCAAATTCTAGGAGCTACCAGGCCTCCTTACGCCAGGCCTTTGCATATGTTGTTCCCTTAGGTTTTCCCAGCAAATTTCCCATTTTCCAGGTCTTTGTTCAGTTGTCCCCTGTTTTAGGACGTTCTTCCTGACTCCTCCCTACTCCCCCATCCCTGAGTATTTGGATCATCACTGACTCCTTACAGAATTGAGAACCCCATGAAAGCAGAACTATCCCCAGCATCCAAGGACACATTTCACTCCATGAAAGTCAATAAAAAATGCTTCCCTTTAATCTCTGGGGTTTTTGTATATACTATTCCCTTGCTTCAGTACTTTTCCTCACTCCACCCAACTCCTAATCATCATTTAGGTTCTGGGTGGGGAACCTTTTTTCTGTCAAAATCTATAATATTTGTGGGCCATACGAAATTAGCAACTTAAGAGTTAGTGTGCTGTATTTGGTCAAACAATTACCTCACCCCTAATGTCAACTGCTGGAACTACGGTTGCCTTGCAGGGTCAGACCAAATGATTCTGCAGATGCTGTAGGATAAGCATTCAACCACAGGTGGGTTTGAACCACAAGATCAGTGGTTTAAAAATGCCAGGCGCTCCTCAGAAACCCTATACAGGGTCACTATGAGTTGGGATCTACACAACAGCACTTAACAACATGCAGCCCGTGGGCGGGTTGTTCCGCAGCCCTGATTTAGGTCATAACTCAGATGTTTTCTTCTCCAAGAAGCTCTCCCAGATTCTCCTGGCAGAGTCTGATGCTCCAATTCAGAGTTCTTGCAGCCCTGAGCTTCTTCCTGGACTGAATTCTCTCTGCTGTGGTCCCCCTGCCCGCCTGGACCCCGCTGCCTGGGCCTCCCACACTCAGCCCTGACTACACAGGGCCATCATTACTGTCGTGATTGCTCTAGGAGCCATGGACCAGTCCGGTCTTGTTCCTAATGAGCCTAGTACAAAGGAAATATGTAATGAAGGTTTGATGGCTAATCAGCTGAGAGATGCTAAGAGTTAGGAATGGGCATGAACAAGGTAGATAAAACTTTGAGCTGACTAAATCCTTTCGGTCTCATCTTAGAAGCCCCTTCCTCCAGGCTGGGGCAGATGCTTATGAACTTCCACAGTGCCGCCCCCCCAACCCTAATCATTCTACACTGCCGTGGTCTGCAGACAGACCAATCCCTGAAGCCCCTCTGGGTCGGGTCATTGTGTCCCTCTGGTTCCCTTCTCAGATGCCAGCTGTCCAGTCTCTGATTCCTGATCCCCTTGAGGGTTCAGATATGGTGCTCTTGAGTCCTGGAATGTAGACACTCAAATCCCCAGGCCCTGTTGGCACAGTAGATTAAACATTGGACTACTAATGGTAAGATGGGTGGTTCAAAGCCAGCAGCGGGTCCTGGGAGAAAGAAAGACAGTGTGCTCCAGTAAAAAGTTCCAGTCTCCGAAGCCCTAAGGAGAGTTCTACTCGGTCCTAGACGGTGGCTGTGCGTCAGAATGGATTCAACAGCAGTGGGTTTGGTTTGGGTTTTCTGGGACCCTGGAGGTCACTAGGCCTTCACATCTCGATTCTTGGATCAATTTATCCTCCTGCCCTTCTGCTGGGAGCCAGTTTCGTGGGCATATGGTCAGTGTCATCAACAGGACCCCCATACTCAGAATGGGTTAAAATCTGCAATTCTGAAATAATGCCTGTTTTGTAAGTCAAGTCTGTTGAGACATCAGAGCATGCTAAAGGGCGGATGTGCCTCAGCTTCCATTCAGACCCACCCCCTGCCACCTCTCCTTCCTGGGCCAGGTTCCCTCAGCCTTCCCTGATGTTCCCGCCCCGTGACCACTGCCATGCCCCACACCCAGCAAGGGTGGATCAGGGTCAGCCTGTGTGCCACAGGGCATCTTGGGGTGGAGTACGGTGACTGTCAGGAAGGGGAACCCAGCCACTGGGGTTGTTCACATTGAAGGGCAGGGTCCCTCAACTGCGAAGATCTGAACTCATCGGATGAGTTGATGGATGTAATATAACATAAAATAGTAAATAAACACCATGTCAGGTTGAAAGAGTCGGGGAGAAAGCAAAGCAAGGAAGAGGCATTTTATTTTATTTGCGTTTTTCTGACTGCAATTCTTTCCTGCATTTTCATTTTGCTGTTAGTTATTAGCTGCTATTGAAGGAACCTTGGTCGCATAGTGGGTTATAAACTGAGGCTTTTTATTCCCGTAAAGAGTTACGGAAACCCTATACAGGGAAAGAGTTACGGAAACCCTATACAGGTTTGCTATGAGCTGGAACCGACTCCACGGCACACCACCACCACCACCAAGTGCTGTTGAGTTGCTTGAGGTGCCCCCTGGATGGCAGAAGGACGCATCGCCGGATCCCGGTACCATCCTCATAATCATTACTATGCTGGGCCGTTGTTGGCAGCCACTGTGTGAGGTCCTCTCAGGAGGCGTTCCCTTGTTTTTGCTAACCCCACCTTACCTAACATGATGTCCTTTTCCAGAGATTGGTCTTTTCATTTTTCAAATGATGTCGTTAACCCTGCTCCTGACCTCAGCCCTCTCCTGACACATCCCAGACAATATTTCCTAGAGGGAGTGGGTTTAGACTCGGAGCCTGCCCTGCCTTACTCACTGCTGGTCATTGATTCCTACTCACACTGACCCTAGAGGACAAAGTTAGATCTGCTCCCCAAGGTTTCCGAGATTAAATCTTTAGGGATGCAGACAACCTTATCTGGCAGGTGGGTTTGAACCTTCCTTCCACTTTTGGGTTAGCAGCCCAATGCTAAACTCACGGTACCACCAGAACTCCCTTATCTTGCTCGCTGTTGCTGTTGTTAAGTGCCATCGAGTCGGTTCTGCCTTGTAATGACCCTATATAGGGTTTCCACGGCTGTAAATCTCTGTGGCAGCACAAAGCTTCATCTTTCTCCCTTGGAGAGGCTGGTGGACTTGAACTACCGACCTTGTGGTTCTAAATCCAGTGCTTATCCTACAGAGCTGACATACTCCCTTGCCTTGTTGTTGTTAAGCGCTGTCAAGTCGATTCCAACCCATAGTGACCCTGTATAGGATTTCCAAGGAGCAGCTAGTAAGCTTGAACCACCGACCTTGCAGTTCAAATGACTTTGCAGTCTGACGCATTAGCCCACAGTGCCACAGGATAGGAAATACAGTGTGGCTATGGCCTCAGGGTTGTCTGAGGTTTTAGCATGACCTACAGATGAGGACCTTTTCACTGTCTGGCTCCTGTGTAGACAGGGGTAGATGAGATCCACAGAGCAGCCATAGAGCAGGCAAAACTGGAAGCCGTACATCCAAACTTCCCTCTGCTCTCTGGTCCTGGGCCAGGCGGGGGTCAGCTCCCAGGATCCGGGCAGGCCTGAGCAAGAGGAGACTCCCCACCCTGGGTCCCACTCCCTCCCAAGACGCTAGTTCTTCCGGTTGGGCAAGTTCTGGGTTCCTCCCTGAAACTTTCCCACGTGGCTGGGGCTTTCTGGGCCTCCTGCTCCAAAGCACACAGTAATCTGAAGAGAATCACCCTGCCTGCCCCTCACTGAGTCCTTGCTCCTAGCCCCTCAATGAGATAGGGGGATGCAAACCTAGTTGTGGGAGACAGCTGAAGTTCAGAGTGAGAGACCAAGTTACTTACAGTAACACAGCAAAGAACTAGCAGATGTAGGCTTCAAATTTTTAGTCTGTCTGATTCCATTCACTCACAAAAGACACCTTTCTTGTATTATAAAAAGGCCCAGAGAGGTCAAACAAGGTGATAGAACACATCGGCGTTAGGGCTGGGAGTCAGGAGCCAGCCCTGAATGACTTCACAAGATGCTACTTTCGCTCTCTGAGCCTCAACATGGTACCAGGTGACCCCACCTATGTGACTGAGGCGCTTGTCATTGTCGGGAGTGGGGGTGCTCACAGGGTCTGGGGAACAGGTCATATCTTTACAAACACAGCTGCTATTTTCACTGCCATCAGATAGTGGACCAGCCCGAAGGAGCTGGCTTTGACTCTTCTTGGCTCTGCCACTACCTTGCTGTGAAAACTTACCAAACATCTTCTTCTCTCTGGATCTCAGTTTTCTCATATGTGAAATGGACGCATCTCTCCACCTCCTTGTTAGGAATTCAAGGAGAGGTTGCTTGTAAGAGGTCTGAACACAGTGCCAGGCACACAGTTGGAGCGAAAGAAGTGGGGGCTATTATTAGCCAATAATAATAGCATTAACTGATTTCAACCCATTATTATTAATAATAACAGCTATTGCTTTTATTGCACTTAGTACTGGTCTTCTTTTAGGCAATTTACAGGTGTTATGACATTAGTTCTCATAACAACCTCATTTTACAGATGAAAATACTGAGCACACTGAAGTCAACTAGTTGCCCAAGTTTCACCACTGGTAACCAAGACGCCCATGTACATTTGTGTGGGTTCTTGAGCTAGACCACATGGGTTTAGCTATGGCCTCTATCACCTCTTGGCTGTGTGATTTGGAGCAAGTTGTGAAACCCTTCTTGCTTTGATTTCCCCATCTGTACAATGGCTGTAATAAAAGTATCTCATAGGGATGTTGCGTGTAAAGGATGTGGAATCGTGCCCAGCACATAGGAAGCACCGAATAAATGTGTGTTGGCATTATTTCAGTTTATAGAGGTCTTTGAATACCAAAGAACGGAAGCCCTTTGCCCAAGGTCAGTGGCAGAACTGAGACCTGAACTTGCGAACTTGAGTCTGTCTGTCAACTCAGGTTGAAGGCCAGGTTCTGGCCATGATACATTTCAGGGTTCTGGGTTCAAGTCCCAGTTCTGACACTCTTCAATTCTCATTTTCCTTACCTGTGAAATGATGCTGATTCTTCCCTTCGTAGGACAGTTGTGAGAGACAAGAGCAGCTCATAGAAAGTGCATTGCTCACAGCAGGTGCTGAGTAAACGATGTGTACTGCCAAGTGGTTCCTGACTCATAGTGACTCTGACAACGTAAAATCTTCCCCCATAGGATTTTCTACACTCTAACCCTTATAGAATCAAGTTGCCAGGACTTTCCTCCCACGGAACAGCTGATGGGTTCCAAACAAATGATGACAGTCGTACTGTGTCTATCTTACAAGACTGTGGTGAGGATTCAATGAATTAATGCATGTCCAGTGTTCACAGCAGTCTCCGGTACATAGTAAACACCAGTACTTCATCATTTGGTTATCATTGTTATTACTATGATGAACTATCCGGAAGTCATCTTGGAAACCTTCTACTGTGTCTGCCTTCACATTTGGTCCATCAGTAATTCCTGCCATTTCTTCTTCCCGGTATATTTTGGGTTTTGGGATTTTTCCCCTTTTCACCATTTCTCCCATAAGTCAGGCTACCATGATCTCCAGCCAAAGACCACATACCTGTGAACAAGTTGGATTTTTTTTTTTTTAAAGCTTTTTATTGTGAATTCGGTGAAGGTTTACAGACTAGAGCATCAGTTTTACATTCCACAAACCACACACTTTGTTTTATCCAATGAGTGCAATCCACTCTATGTAACATCACTGAGCCCACTTCCTCCCTGTGGTTCTTATTTGCATTTCTCTGTCTTTCCCCACCCTTCTGAACTTTGACCTTGGGTAAATGCTGCCCTTTTGATCACAAATGGTTGCACATTCAGATGGTTTGCTACCTCACTAGTGTTACTGCTTCCTCTATGTTATTCTTGTTGTGTGCCTTCCAGAAGGATCTGACTCATAGCAACACTATATAGGGTTTCAGAGAACAACTGATGGGTTTGCCTACCTTTCAGCGTAATGGTTACGAATCAGGCTGCGAACTGCAAGGTCAGCAGTTCGAAACTACCAGCTGTTCTGCGGGAGAAAGATGAGGCTTTCTGCTCCCGTAAAGATTTACAGCCTCGGAAACCCTGTACAGGGTCGCTATGAGTCGGAACCGACTCCACGGCACATAACTACCACCACCACTACCACCTTTCTAGTGCTTGTCCCAGTAAGTTGGGTTCAATGTTCACTGTGATGTGGAAGAATGCACATCGTAGGGCAAGCATGGGGCATCTTAGTAAGAGAGTGCTTGAAAGAACTTACAGGAAATGGGCTGTGTTTGGTGATTTGTGGGAAGGTTCAAGGAAACAGGGCTTTCTTCTGGATTAGATAGTGTCAGAAGGTACAGGCAATTCTATGATTAGAATTGTCATCAAGTTTATCTATGAGGTAGGAGGAGTGAAGCAAGGCACCAGCTGTCACTTACATCTTTGTTGTTGTTGTTAAGTGCCGTCAAGTCAGTTTCGACTCACAGTGGCCCTGCACAGGGTTTCTAAGGCTATAAATCTTTGTGGGAACAGAATACCTCACCTTTCTCCCACAGAGCGACTGGTGGGCTTGAACTGTCGACTTTGAGGTCCACAGTCCAGTGCTTCTGCTACAAAGCCACCACGTGCCTATCACTTGTATTATTATAATGTATGATATTAACACATTAAGACATTAACCAGGATCTAGGGGATGCTTAGTCAGTTGTGTGGTTTGCACAATGCTCTGTTTGTTTCTGTGTTCAGACATGATCGTGGTGTGGTCCTGATTTTGTCTTGAGCCATCAGGACACAGAATGGCCTTGTCTGATGTCTGTGTGCTATGAGGTTGTTTATGCTCAGCAGGAGAACCCCAGGGCCTTGCTGTGAGTGCCAGGCAGGCTCCTGGCCATCAGGGTTGTTTGTGTTTCTGACCTGGAACACTACCAGCTTTCTCGTTCACACCCTCTCCAGTCCTCTTCCTTTTTGATACAGAATTCACAGTGCCCTTGTTTTTTATTAAAGAATAACACACATTCAGTGAAGGGCATAGGAATGCAGCTCGGTGATTCCTTACCTAGTTGTTAATTGCTGTCGACTCAATTCCAACTCATGGGAATGCCGTGTGTGCAGAGAACTGCTCCACGGGGTTTTCAAGGCTGTGACCTTTGGGAAACATTGCCAGGCTTATCTTCTGAGGCACATTTGGGGGATTCGAACCAATAACTTTTCTGCTAGCTGAACTGTTTGCACCACCCAGCCACTCTGCTACATAATGTATACATGCAAGACCACTCCCCAGATATAGGTAGTGGGGGGTCTCTCCCGATTGCTCCTTCTGGGTAATGCTCTCCAAAGGAATCCACTGATCTAATTTCTATCAGGTTCATTTTTATTATTTTCTTTTCTTTAAAAGTTATTGTAAAAAATATACATATAACACACCACTTGCCAATTCAACATTGTTTTACACTTACAATTGAGTGTGTAAAATTGCATTAACCAATTCCATTCACCATGTTGTTAGCTTAGTTCGGATGGTTCTAGACCTTTCATGGAAATGGAATGGACACAATATATTCTGTTTCAGCATAATGTTTTTGAGATTTCTGTGTTGTTGCATACTGAGTAGTTGATCTTTTTCAATGCTATGTCGTCCTAGTGTGGCACTGGATTGCTAACCTCAAGGTCAGTGATTCAAACCCATCAGCCACTTCTTGGAAACTCTGTGCAGGGACACTGTGAGTTGGAACCAGCTTGATGGCACTTTTCAACAACATCTCACTGGGCTCATGAACCAGCCTTTATTTTTTTCATTCACTGCTCGGTGGATTTTGCATTATTTCCCAGAATGGTTATATTAAAAAGCAAGTCTTATCACATCTTCCAACAGATGTTCCCATTGCTACCCTATATAGGGTTTCTGAGACTGTAAACCTTCACAGGAGCAGATGGCCTCATCTTTGTCCCTTGGAGTGGCTGGGGGGTTGAAACCCATGACCTTGCAGTTAGCAGCTAGCACTTAACCCACAGTGCCACCGGAGTGCCTTAGCATCTTGAAGCTCCTTCACTTCTTTCAGACTAAATCCCAATTTCTTCTCAGGACCTTAAAGGCCCTGACTATCTGGCCCCTGCCTGCCTCTCTGCTTCAGTTTCCATCCCTGTTTCCTTTGTCTTTTGAACTCCAGACACACTGGTCTCCCGTTTTGATTTGAATAGTCAGTGGTGGGTCAGTTGAGAAGAGGAAGACCCCCCAATGAGATGGATTGGCACAATGGCAGCAACAGTGGGCTCCCACACAATTGTGAGGATGGCACAGACTCCAGGTAGCTTTTCTTCTGGTGTGCAGAGGGTTGGAACCGACTTGATGACCCAGAACAATAAACAACAACAACTTCTCCACATCTTTAGGCATGCTACCACACCCACCTGATGTTTTTTGTCACCAGTACCCCCCTGCCCTACCTGCTTTGCTTGGTCTTTGAGGTCTCTATTCAAATCCCAAAGGAGCTCTGGTAGCATAGTGGTTATGAATCGGACTGCTAACCTCAAGGTCAGCAGTTCGAAACTACCAGCCGTTTCACGGGAGAAAGATGAGGCTTTAGGCTCCTGTAAAGATTTATAGCTTCGGAAACCCTGTAAAGGGTCACTATGAGTGGGAACTGACTCGATGACACACCACCACCACTAAAGCCCCCCAGGCACAGGGAAGCCTAACAGAGCAGCCCCTTCCTGTAGATTTCACCCCTGCTTGTAGCTGTCTACACTTCTTCCCTCATTGTCCTACTCTCAACGGTAAATAACAATGTGTACGGTTATTTGTTAATATCGTCTCCCCATTAGACTGAGCTCTGAGTCCGCAAGACTGGCTTCTGTCTTAACTCTCCCAGGCCAAAATCCTGTGCACGCTGCAGACAGATGCTCATTAAGAATTTAGAATGGTTGAATCCCACCCCCAAATTCAGATTTCCTTTTTCTCCCTAGAACTTTCAGGAAAATAGGACTACCACCCAATTCTTCCTTGGCAAGTACATGGGGCAGGGGCGGCTCTCCCAGTGGGTGACGCACCGACAAGTGAGGGCCCCGCCTCGCAGCGGACGCTGACTTGGTCTGGTTGGGTAAGACCAAGGTTGCCTGGGGGGTGGTTACTCATCCCTAGCTCAGGTAAGAGGGCCCAGGTTGGGAGGCGGCACACGCAGGGGGGACGCTGAGGGAGCAGGACGGAGCCATGGACCCTGCCAGGAAACCAAGTATCTCAGCGGTGATGCGGACAGCTGGTTGGCTCCTGCTGCTTCCATTATTGCTTCTGGAAGGTGGGTCTGCTGCCGGGAGCGGTGAGTGGGTAGATCTAGGGAAGAGACTTCCCGGATCCCACACATCGATGGCTGTGGGAGAAATTTTTCCATCCTGAGCAGAGGGGGCTGTGAAAAGAATAAAAGTTGTGAGAAGAATCCCACCGGTGTCCCATGGGCTGAGAATTTTCCCATAGAGGAAAATTCTATCTTGAGCAGAGGGGACAGTGAGAAGGACCCCCTAACCTGGTCTGGGGGGGGGCTGTGGGGAGAGGCTCCCATCATGGGCAGAGGCTCCCATCATGGGCAGAGAGGGTCCCTCAGTATGGGAAGAGACCGTGAGAAAAATTCTCCCATCTTGAGCAGAGGGGTCGATGGGAAGGGTCCCCAATCATTAACAGAGAGGATGTGTGAAGGGACCCTTCATTCTGAGCCGAATGAAAAGTTCTCCCATTCTGAGCCGAAAGTCAAGGGCTGAAAATCCCCTATGACTGAGTTGTCTCCAGTGGCAGGGATCGCCCACAGGGGCTATGGGAGGGGAGTTTTCACTCTAGACACAGGGGGCTTGAAGGAAAAAGGACTCAGCGAATTCCGGGCTCCGAGGTTTTTGGGAAGACTGTCTTTCCCTCCTCCTGCCCCGGAAAAGTTTGTGTAGTGATGGACGGTCTCATCTTGGGGACAAAGGGCGTGGGAAGCAGCGTTTTCCCTTTGGGGGAGGAGGCTTCCGCAGAGGTGGTTCAGTTCTACCCGGCCCCCCACCTCCAGGAGCGAAGGCCTTGGAATGCTACAGCTGCGTGCAGAAAGCAGATGATGGGTGCTCTCCGCACAAGATGAAGACCGTGAAGTGCGCGCCGGGCGTGGATGTGTGCACAGAGGCCGTGGGGGCGGTGGAGACCAGTAAGTGGGGACCCCGGGTCCAGGCACAAGATTCAGGACCCTCCAGCCGGGCCCCCGCATCTTCCCTTGTAGCCCCGCCCCTCTGCACCTGGTCACACCTTTCCAGCGCCCCCGTCCTTCAGGCCCGCCTGGGCTCTTCAACTGAGCTGCACCCCTCACTTTAGGCCTGTCCTTCCTCAGGCTTAGGGTGGTGCGAGTCTGACAGTTGCCAACTGGGTAGGGTCTTACAACCGCGTCCACCCTTCTGGACCTTCGCCCTTTTTGTGGGTACACTCTAGTCATTTCTGCTCTACCACGGACACTTCCTTGCTCCCTTCTGTCCCTGCTGGAATTCTCCCCTACCCAACTCAGGTGATGGAGGGCCCCTCTCAGAATTCTACTGGGTTTCCCCAGTCTGAGGCCCAGCCCTTCTGTGGAAGCCCCTCCCCTTTAGAGTAGGCGCATGATGCTTCCCATTCTAAGGCCTTCTTCCCTAGAAGCTCCATCCCTCTCCGATCCTGTGTGTGTGTCTCGATTCCTTCTGATAAGGCTGTCTGCTGCCTCACCCTCTTTGGCCATACCCAATTCTAGTTCCCCGCGTGGCCTTTCCCCCTTCAATTGTCCCTGTCAGTTTGTCTAATCCTTTGGACCCAGTTTATGGATTCCACATCTCCATGCCCCCAACCCTTCCATCCTTCTTCAGTCTGCCATTCTTCCCTCTCCGATTTTTCTTGAGACCCTAGTCCTCTGATCTTGAGTTGTCTAGTCTGTTAGTTATCAAGCCGATTCCTCTCTTGGCGACCCCAGGTGAGCAGAGTAAATTTGCTCCATAGGATTTTCAAGGTTATGGGCTTTCGGACGAAGATCGCCAGGCTAATCTTTCGAGGCGCCTCTGGGTGGGTTTATAACCACCAACCTTACGGCTAATAGTCTAAGGGCTTAACCGTTTGCCCCACCCAGGTATCATTCTATTCGAGGCCCCGCCCCTTTGAAGCCTCGCTCTCCTCTGACCCCGCCCCTTCTCCGCAGTCCACGGGCAGTTCTCGGTGGCAGTGCGGGGATGTGGTTCGGGACTCCCCGGCAAGAATGACCGCGGACTGGATCTTCACGGACTTCTGGCCTTCATCCAGTTGCAGCAATGCTCCCAGGATCGCTGCAACACCAAGCTTAACCTCACCTCGCGAGCTCTCAACCCCGCAGGTGATTGGGGTCATAGGCCCAGCAGCAGGACTACAGTGAGGCTAAGTAACCACACTGTGATTGCTGGAGGGAGAACTGGATGCTGACCGGTCGGGGCCACACTCTAGGATGGAGCTTCCGAGATAGCTGGCGGGACTTTGTTGGTGTAGTTTAGACGAGATTGGACGTCAGGGGCCGCGCTATGGGCATAGGGGCGTGTCTTATTGGATGGGCGTGGCCGAGGCGTGGCTAGAAATCTAAGTTAGAAATCCATTGAAGGGTGGAGACCTGGGCTGGAGTGGCCAGGACCTCTGATAGATTCTCCAGCCCTAGCGACCCCTTCCTTTTCTTGCAGGCAATGAGAGTGCTAACGAGTCCAACGGCGCGGAGTGCTACAGCTGCGTGGGGCTGAGCCGCGAGGCGTGCCAGGGTTCGGCACCACCCGTTGTAAAGTGCTACAATGCCAGCGACAACTATTACAAGGGCTGTTTTGATGGTAACGTCACTTTGACGGCAGGTGAGCGGTTCCCGGAGCACATAGGAGTTGTGGCAGGCTTTCTGAAGCATTGTGGGCGATGCAGCCTTTTACTCAAAGGATTCCGCCACCTCCAGTGCATTGTGAGAAACCGTAGTCCTAAATTCTTGCTTAGAGCATCATGTCCCTAATACAACGTGGTGATGGAGATATTTTTGTTCTAGCGTTGTTTGAGGAAATACGCTTTCATAGAGAGCTGACAGGTGCAGAATGGGATGGCTAGCTATGAGAAGTGTAGTTAAGTCTCTAAGCTCTTGTCCGGGTGCTGCGGGTAGTAAGTGTTCTGACCCCTTAAACTCAAGGAGTCAAGGCTCGCTCGTGTCCCGGAGAATTGGGAGAGACATAGCTCAGCTTTCCTAGCCTCTGCCTCAGGGAACCATGGGAGATGGACCATCGCTGCACGATGGGAGAGGTATTCTGACTCTTAGACTAAATTTTGACAGTCAGGGAGAGGACAACCAAGAGGACAGGGCAGGGCGTAGGGGGATGCTTGTTTCTGCTCTTTGTGCCAGAGATGCTCAATTGCTGTCCAAACTTTTGTTCCAAGGCATTGTGGGACTTGTAGTTCAGCGAGTACAATTTTCCTCTCAAAGTACTATGGGAAATGTGAATTGCCACATGCAAAGACTGTGAGTGGGACAGGGTTTCTCAAAGTGAGATCTGAGTTGAGACTTTTCGGATTAAGGGATGTAGAGCCCTTCTGTTCCTTTTTTTAGGGGGGATTCTCTGCTCCCCATCTTACTCGTGGTGGTGGTGTGCCGTGGAGTCGGTTCCGTCTTCTAGAGACCCTGTATAGGGTTTCTGAGTCTGTAAATCTTTATGGAAAGATTATGGAAAGCCTCATCTTTCTACCACCGAACCGCTGGTAGTTTCAAATTGCTGATCTTGAGGTTAGCAGTCCGACTCGTAACCACTGCGATACCATTTTACTCCTGTTAAGTGCCGTGGAGTTGGTTCGCACCCATAGAAACCCTGTATAAGGTCTCCAAGGAGCGGCTGGTGAGTTTGAACCACCGACCTTGGGGCTCAAATCGACTTTTCAGCCCAGCGCATTAGCCCATAGCATCACACCCGGACGCTATCTTACTCCTGTTGTTGTGAAGTGCGGTTGAGTCAGTCTGACTCATAGTGACCCTGTATAGGGTTTCCAAGGAGCGGCTGGTGAGCTTGAACCGCCAACTTTGTAGCTCAAGCTGACTTTGCAGTTCAGCGCATTAACCCACAACGCCACACCAGGACTCCTAATGATCCCAAATTTCATTTTGTCTGTATCCTTCCCACCATTGACCAATTGTGTCTCCCTTTGCAGCCAATGTGACTGTATCCTTGCCCGTCCGAGGCTGCGTCAAGGACGAGCTCTGCACCCGTGATGGGGTGACAGGCCCAGGGTTTGTGCTCAGCGGTTCATGCTGCCAGGGGTCCCGCTGTAACTCCGATCTCCGCAACAAGACCTACTTTGCCTCTCGAATCCCTCCCCTTGTCCTGCTGCCCCCTCCTCAGCCCACCACTCCAGCCCTGACCACCTCTATCACTACGACCACCCCCGCCCCCACCACCCCCGCTGCTACTACCAAACCCAGCCCAGCGACGACGACAGCCAGCCAGATTTCTCTTGAGGAAGCAGAACCGGAGGCCTCCCAGGAAAAGGGGCCCCGTGTGGTTGGAGGTGCTGCTGGTCACCAGGACCGCAGTAATGTGGGGCAACACCCCTCAAAAGGTGGAGTCCAGGACCCCTCTAATGGCTCTGAGGCTCCATTGGTTGCATTGGCAACTCTACTGCTGGCTGTGGCTACTGGCACCCTACTGTGAGTTTCCCCACCTAAGGACCTCTGCCTTACCTTACTACTCTGGCCCTGGGCACCCACTTCCCCCACCCCGCAGTGGACTGGGCTGGCCCAGCCCCTATTCTGCTAATCTCTCAGGACCCTCAGTTCCCGCTGTGCTGGTTTGCAGCGTTGGGAATTAAAGTCACTGTTGTATATAACCTGCCAGGGTCTTCTAGACTTTTAGGGTATTTTGACTGAAACTTGCACCTCTTTGCCCTTCCTTCATCCCCTCTTGGTGCCGGGAGGAGGGTGAGAGAAATCAAAACTGTTGCTGGAAAAGGGGACAAACAATGATAAGTTGTCGATGTGCCGGGTGGAAGGGGAGAAATCATGGTTCCACCTCCCGGTCACTGCTACCCCCTGACCCTCCATCTTTGTGGGAATCGCTTCCCAGTCTGTCTCCCTTAATAGACTGTAAGCCCCTCAAGGGCAGGGACTGTGCCTTATGGCTCTGTGTTGCCAGTTTCTGGTACTTGAAGGACTCAATAAAAAGTTACTTTGTATAGGAGTCATTTCATCTCGTTTCTCCTGGTAATATCTAGAAGCTGAGCTGCCTTGGGAATGCCAAAGCTTTTACTAGAGAAGTTGAGCTCTAGAGCCACAGCCCAGGGGAAGAGTTGAAATTTGAATTCCCTTCATTTCCTGGGAACTAGCTAAGTTGTAAGGAGCCCTGGTGAAACAGTACTTAGCTGCTCACTGAAAGGATAATAGTTTGAACCCATCCACTGCTGTGCAGGAGAAAAGACCTGGTGATGTGTTCTCATTAATACAGTTGTTATTATACATGTCACTGAGTCACTTCTGATTGTAGTGCTCTAGGATAAGCACTGAACCTCAAGGTTGCTGGTTCAAACTCACCAGTCACTCCTTAGAAACCCTATATGGGGTAGGTATGACTTGGAACCAACTCGATGGCACTTAACAAAAAACAAAACAAAATGCATAACAGAATGAAACCTTGCCCAGTCCTGCACCATCCTCACGGTTGGTATGTTTGAGCCCATTGTTGCTGCCACTGGGTCAATCCATCTTGTTGAGGATTTCCCTCTTTTTTCACTGACCCTCCATGTTACCAAGCATGATGTCCTTCTCCAGGGACTGATCCCCCTTGACCAAAGTGTGAGAGCCAGACTCTTGTCATCTTCCCTTCTAAGGGACAGTCTAGTGTACTTCTTCTAAGACAGATTTATTTGTTCTTCTGGCAGATCAAGGTACTTTCAATATTCTTCGTCAACACCCTAGGAAATCCTATGGAGCATTTCTGCTCTACTTCAAAAGGTCATTATGAGTTGGAATCAACTCTATAGCATTCAAGACCAACAACAGCTTATGGATGATCCCACTGGTGAGGGGGAGACTGGCCAAACCATTAAACAACATTAGTGGTGAATTTTTTTTTAAAGCAACACTAGGAGCTGAGAGTGAAATGTCCAGCTGATATGAAGTTGGGGAAGATGTGCAAGAACTCCCAAGCTTACAGATAGTACCCATTTCACCTACCTTTGATCGCTTGATGACCAGAGCTTGACTAGAGGAAGATAAAGAAATTTGATACAGGAAGCAAGTGTAAATTGCTACAATTTGATGAACTTGACTTATGCTTATGGATGTAGTAGTAGCTCAAAACACCAAGCGAGAGGGAAGGAGTCTTCACTTCAAAGCTCAAGCCTATCACCTTAGTATACAGGATTTATAGGGACAGGCAACTTAGATATTGGCTACCTAAAAGGCACAAAGTGGCTGGCTTGCAAGTTTCAAGAGGGAATTTAGTTTCAGAGTGTGTGGGGGATGGTAGAGTCCCCACTGACTAGTTGTCATCTTGTCTAGATGGGTCTGGTGAAAGGAGATGGGGACAGGATGCTTTTGATTCAATAGTGAGTAATTGCTATCATGACTAGTTGAGATTTTCACAACTGTAAAGGTAGAAGTTTTGTAACACAAAGCGGGGAGTAGTTAATCTTATATTCCAGGAACAGAGGACACTAGGACCAAGAGAGAAGAGCATGAGCAGAATGTGGGACCCTAATCAGAGAAGTAGCAACACCAGAGATGTAGGCAGAGGTGATGGCATGGAGACAGAGCAACTGAGGACTCTAGACTCATGGAAAGAGAAAAGCTGTGTGCTGGTGCCCAGGAGGCTGGCTTGAAGAATGTACCTTTTGGTGTTTTAAGAGATTATATATTCCTGAGTGTTTCTGTGTACATCAAAAAGAAAACAAAAACAAAACTCAACAACAGAGGGGATAGAAGCAAATACTATTAAATGATGATACATGTAATCATTGCAATGAGAGAAAATCTGATAGGATGAGTACAAAACTGATGTTTTACCATGTAAACTATCACTCAATTCACAATAAAAATTTAAAAAAGAAGAGAAAAGAGAGGCAATCTTACTCACATTTTACAGAAGGGGTAAAATTTTACAGAATCTCAGAAAGAGTAAATGATCACCCAAATTCACATCACTAGAATATTTCTCCCATAGGATTTACTAAAGTGTTACTGAGTTCAATTTACTAATCTTATCATTTTAGCACTACATATTGCATCTATTTATGTACATATTAAATGAAATGTCTTCATTTCATAATGAAAAAAAAAAGCAGTGCTAGGAACTAGAGGGAGTTCCTAGGTGGGGCAAAAGGTTGGAGATTTGTGTTCAACAAGAGGTGCCTTGGAAGAAATGCCTGGCTATCTACTTCAGAAAAAATTACCATTACAGGCCCTCTGGAGCACAGCTCTACTCGGACACACATGGAGTAGCCATGAGCAGACATGGCACCTGATAATTGGTAGAGAGAAAAAGGAAACTTTACCTGTGCCCTCCCCACATCTTCCCCACTTTACCATCCATCTGGTTTACTAAGAATCAGTCAGTAGGCTCACCCACTGCCCCTTGCTTTCCCAAAGGGGTTAAGGGTGCTGTTGTCCATCTTTGCTGCATATTGGGGGCCTGAGGTCTGAATCCCACCTTCATTTCCTTCCAAAAAGTTGGAGGCTTGGCTGTAGAGACCCAAGGTTGGAAAATCCTGTCTTGAGGGTGGGGAGTCTTTGTAGGCTTTGGAACAGCTTGATGGGAAAAGGATTCGATATAGGGAATAGTAAAATGTTAATAGTAATATTGCTAACATTATTAATAATGGGAAGTAAAATGAAGTAATGATAATAATAATAAAACAGCAGTAAATTATGATTGTTGTTGTTGTGAAGTGCTGTTGAATCAATTCTGATGCATAGCAACCCTGTATAGGATTTCCAAGGAGCAGCTGGTGGGTTTGAACCACTGACCTTGTAGTTCTCAGTCCAGTGCTGATCCTACAGTGCCACACCAGAATTCCATAAAGAATGATTATAGTAGCAAAATAGAGAATGAATGTGAAGGCATGAGCAACTTCTTTTATTAAGTTGGATACAGAAATGTCATATGACCCAGCAATCCCTTCTACTTGATCTATGTCCTAGAGAAATAATAAATAGACATATGTACACCCATGTTTATCACACTATTCACAATAACAAAAAGATGGAAATACCCTGTATGACCATCAGTGGAAGAGACAAACTATGGTACGTTCACACAATGGAATTCTACACAGTGTTCGAGAATAGTGATGAGTCTATGGAACAGCTCATAACATGGACAAACTTGGACAGCATTATGCCGAGTGAAATAAGTTAATCACAAAAGGACAGATATCATATGAGAATCACTGTTGGAAAAAGTCAAGAAAAGGTTTTTACTATAAAAGAAACATTCTTTGATGGTTACCAGAGGTGGGATGGGAAGGAAAGGTAAATTACTGGCTGGAGGGTGGCAAAAAACAAAAACAAAATTTGCATGAGTTTTTGAATGGAAAACCAACTTGTTCTGTAAACTTTCACCCAAATCATAATAAAAAGTATAACAACAACAATGATAAAATGAGCAGAAGCAGGAATGTAAATTGTTTTGTTGTTAAATGCCATCAATTTGGTTTCAACTCATAGTGACCCTATATAGGGTTTCTGAGGAGTGGTTACTGACCTTGTGATTAGCAGTCCAGTGCTTATCCCACAGAATACAGTCATTTTAGTTACAGGAATGTCAGTGATTAAGAAAGTCTACCAGGGGTCAGACCTGTATTAAGGATTTATGAATGAATCATCTCATCTAAATTTCCACATAAATTCCCTGGTGGAATGATGGGGGAAACTGAGGTTCAGAATGGTGAAGTAATTAATCTGGAGCAAGCAAAACATTTATTATGTGCCAATACTTTTTCAAATGCCTTACTTGTATTAACATGTTTAATCTACATAACAACTCTATGAAGTAAATACTAAACATTTGCATTTTATAAGATGAGGAAAACCAGGCCCAAAGAGGTTGAGAAACTTGCCCACATCACTCAGTAAAATGCAGTGAATTACTTACAGCTCTTAATTGTAATTAAATGACTGGGTGGGGCTATGCTAATGAATACTTGTTGCTTACCAAGGGGATTGGATACCTTGCTAATAATGTAAATAAGGTGCATGGGACCTTGAAGTGGTGGGGTCATGCAAATGAGGTGTATGGAACCCTAACATGGTTTTTTTTTGTCATCTGCTAGGTTTAAAGGAAATTGGAGATGAGTGGGGGATAGGGGGAGCTGGGATGGGGGTGTGAGGCTCTTGTTTTTAATTTTCTTCAGTTTCAACCCAAACTTGCAATGAGCTGTTCCACAGCCAGCCCCTGGCCTTATTTTGGCTGATGATTTTGAACTTTTCCACTATCTCTTCCCACAGATGTAGTCAATTTGATTCTTGTGAATTCCATCTGGTGAGGCCCATGTGTATAATCACCTTTTATGTGCTTTTAAAAAAGTATTTACAATGAGTAAGTCTTGCAAAATTCTGTCATGTGATCTCTAGCATCATGTCTATTGCCAAGACCATAGTTTTCAACTACTGATCCCTCCTTTTTGTTTCTAACCATTGCATTACAATCACCATAATAATCAATGCATCTTGATTGCATGTTTGATAAGTTTCAGACTAAAGAAGTTGATAGAATTCCATCATCACTAGCTTTAGTGGTTGGTGCATAAATTTGAATAATATGGTATTAACAGGTCTTCCTTATAGGCATCTGGATATTATCACAGACAGCACTGTACTGCAAGATAGATCTTGAAATGTTCTTTTTGATGATGAATGTGATGCCATTCCTCTTGAATTTGTTGTTCCCAGTATAGTAAACCGGGATATTTTTGTCTGATTAAAAATGGCCAATACTAGTCTATTTGAACTCAGTATTTCCTAGGATATCTATCTTTATGCATTCCATTTCATTTTTGACACCTACCAGTTTTCTTAGGTTCATACTTTGTGTATACCATGTTCCAATGATTAGATATTACAGCAGTTTCCCCTCACTTTGACTTGTGCCCTATCAACAAATGATAATATTGTTAGTTTCTAGTAACATTGATAGTTGACAATCTCCTTTGTTAGTTTCTAGTAACATTGATAGTTGACAATCTCCTTTAGACCTGATAACAAGGATCAAGAGTACCTCCTCAGCACACTGGGTTGATAGGGACAGGCTACTTAGACTTAGGCTGTCAAAATTGGGAGGATATAAAGGCATGAAGTGACTGGCTTATAAGTTTTCATGAAGGTGCTGAGTGTCCGAATGAGGGGAGTAAGATAGAAACCCCACTGAATAGTTTTCCTCTTGTCCAGATGGGTCTGGTGATGAGGGAGATAGGATTTTAAGATTCAATTGTATCAAGTCTAATGGTGATTGTCACAACTGTAAATGTAGACAAGGTGTAACTAAAAGAGGGGAGCAGTTAATCTGTCATGTCAGGAATGGAGGACCCTAGGACCCTTAAGAGGGAAGAACATGAGCAGAGTGAGGGATCCTAACCAGAAAGTGGTGACAACAGAGATGGTGGCAGAGGCGATGGCATAAAGAGACAGAGCAGCAGAAGACTATAGTCCTGTTGGAATTTTGGGCAGCTTCAATCATAAGCAAAGGTCCAGTTGATCAGGCTGTAGCACTTTACGCTAACTCCCTGTATCTAACTTGGTGCCCAGTCCCCATCTCCAGGATTCAGGGAGGAGCAAGGAGGAGCAGCATGAATGTCCAAGACCACCCCCATGGGCATCATTACCACACCCAATGTGAACAGAATGGAGTGGTGAGGGACCGGACCATGACCATCTCAGGTCCACCTGGAGAGAGCTAAGTTCTACAACGTTCAATAGACTCCTGTGAACCCGGGTGGAGACCTGGTTGGCCAGCAGTGTGACAAGATCTGGGGACTCGTGGACCCAGAGTCAGTGACATAGCCACAGAGGACTAGAGTAGAGAGTGAAGCGTCCAGTTGGTAAGAAGAGAGGGCATATGCACAAGAACACCCACACTTGCAGATAATACCCACATGACCTGGTTTCAATGACTAGATCAGAGCTCAACTAGAAGAAGAAAGAAGAGGGAAAAAAAGAGTAATCTAATACAATTTGATTAACTCGACATACACCTATGGATACAGTAGCTCAAAACAGGGAACAAATCTTTACAGCAAGGATCATTCCCACCCACTCCATACACAGAGTAGACAGAGATGGGCACCTTGGACATTGGCTACCCAAAGTGGGGAGGCTACAAATGCAAGAAGTGACTGGCTTACAAGCTTTCAAGAGAAAACCTAGATCCAGAGGGTGGGAAAGAAGGTAGAATCTCCACTGAGTAGTATCCAATCTGTCTAGGCAGGGCTAATGAAAGGAAATGCAGATAGGTCTTTTGTGATACAATAGTGAATAATTGTTATCAGGACTGATTGTGAGGGTTGGAAATGTAAAGGTAGACGTTTTATAGCAAGGAGGGGAGTGATTAACTTTGCAGTCTAGGAGCGGAGGTCCCTGGGACCATCAAGGGAGAACAGCAGAGAACGGGACCCTACCCAGAGAAGCAGTGATGTCTGAGATGGAGGCAGAGACGATGACGTGGAGAGATGGAGCAGCTGGAGACTTCAGATCCAGAGAGGGAGAGCAACTGTGTGCTGACAACTGGGAGCAGCCTTGCAGGGTACACCCTTTGCTTGTTGGATGATGCATGGAGGGGATTGTAACCATGGCACTGAAACAATATACAATAGGATGAATGTAAAGCTAATGTTCTTCCATGTAAACTATCACATAATTCACAATAAAACATAAAAAAAAAAAAAAAGGGGAGGATGGTGAGACTTTGTCTCACTTAATTTGGATATGTGATCAGAAAGGATGAGTTCCAGGAAAAGGATATCATGCTTGGTAACGTAGAGGGTCAGAGTAGAAGAGAAAGCCCCTCAAAGGTATGAATTGACACAGTGGTTGCAGCAATGGCTCAAACATAGCCAGGAATGGGAGGCTGGCCCGTGACTAGTCAGCGCTTCCTTCTGTGACACTTAACAGAAGGGACTCAACTGCGCCTAACAACATCCATACGATGAGAGCAAAGGGTCCGCAGTGATTTTAAAGCACAGATGAGAAGGTTGGGCGGCAGGGAGTTTAATTAGTTACAGAAGTCAAACAACTAGAACTGACATGAGAACACCATGTGACTGATTGTACCCAACGTCACTGAGTGTTATGTTTAGAAACTGTGGAGTGGGAGCAGATTTTGCTGTGCATATTTTCACCAAAAATAAAATTAAATACTGAAAAAAAAAAAGTGCTTTCTACAGCTACAGACAAGTTGAATATCCAATTGCCCTCCACTTGTTTATTGTTTACAGAGCACATTCTCAGTTTTACATTCGTCAAAAATAGTCTGTTTCACAGCCATTGTCTATTTTTTCATTGTCCATAATTATTACTATAATGATTAAAAAAAATTTTTTTTTTCAGGCAACTGTGTTAAATTACTGTACATATCTGGGGTGGGGTAGACTTGTGGTAAGGAGAGGTAAAGTCCTGGCCATCTCGGGTAGTGAAGACCTTGATCTTGGAGGTGGGAGAAAGAAATACTCCATCTCCAAGTCAGACACCTAATTAAATGACTTCCCTTCAACAAATGATGACCGCTAACCCTTTCTCATCTAGGGTGCTGGGGGCAAGGACAGGGAGCATCGAATCCATGATGTGCTTTATAAGGAAAAGCCCAACAAGAAGTGATTGCTGGCACCTTGGGCATCTCCTGCTCCGGATCCAAAGGGTTTGACCCTGGGCCAGACCACTCTCACTGGGGGGAGAAGATGGCCTGGTACTCAGGCCGACACCAGGGCATCCACCTCAGCAAGACCAAAGGACAGAGTGTGAAAGAAAGGGTCAGGAATGGCTTAGCTGGGGCTCAGGAGGCCTCGAGGACAAGGATGCATCTCTAGGGAGTTACTGCCCACCTCCTCTCTAACCCAACTCCCTAAGAGGAGGGACACCTCGGCCCTAGGTGGGATCCTGAAAGAGGAAACAGGTGCATTTGGGTGCCTGGTCTTGGAACGCAGACAGGCGCTCCCTTTGAGGATCAGAGCAAGGAACCATAGTCCTAACTGACCTTGCCAAGGGATGTACCCAGGGTACCCCAAAGCTGAGATCCTCAACTTAAGAATTCCATCCATGAAACTAAACATTTACAGGATGTGTACATGTGAAGGGGAGGGTAGCAGGGGGCACTGCTGTACCTACCACCTGCCGGGGATTCAGGGCATGCAGGGGACCCTATGCCTGGCATGTGGGCCCAGACCAGAAAGGGTTAAAGGCACTGGCTCCCCTTTCCCCCCATTCTCCCAACATATCATGGACACTAGAAGGTTTTATGATGAATAGCATGGGAGCCATCCTCTTCATATTCTTTTTTGGATACCCACATCTTCTTAAAAGTGTCCAGCAAGACCAAGATGGAGCCACGGATCCATGTGAAGTACCACCGTGGCTGAGGAGCTGAGATCTTGATTTTAACGTCCTTTGGAGCAAGTTTCTTCACTTCACTTAGTAATCGGTCACCAAAGCCTTTGAAAAGCGTTGAACCATGTGAGAGCACAATGTTGGCGAAGACCTCCAGCGGAGGTCCACGTCAGACTTATGGATGGCAAAGGCCAGCACCTTGTGAATCCCTTCGCTCGTATCCCCTACCAGATCTGTCTGGAACAACAGCTCCGGGGCCCGGAATCGGGCTGGCCCCACATCAAGCATACTGCCATCCCACAGGGTGTATGTACTGCACCTTTTGGTCTCCAGAGCCTCATCCTTCTGCGGGTTGATGGACAGGTAGTGGGCTCGCTCTTCGATGGTCTGGACCACCTCAAACTCAGCTGAGCTGTGAAAGTTGACACCTTCTTTGCGCAGCAGCAGCCGGAGATACCGTGAGACATCGCGGTTGGCAATGTCCGGTTGGCAATGTCCACCGGCATGATGGAGTGTGGCATGGCAAAGCCTTCGTATATGGGGACTGCGTGAGTGACACCATCCCCCAAGTCTACGACCCGTGGTGTACAGGCTGAGCATGGCTTGCATGGAGATGAACAGGGCTGGCAATATTGAAGGTCTGGAAGAACACCTCTGCTGCCTTCTCCAGGTTCTTACTTGGATTGAGTGGAGCCTCTGTTAGAAAACGGGATGCTCCTCGGAGAAGGTCTGCAGCTGATCCTTGGAGTAGACGTACTGCCAGATGCGCTCCGTGTCATTCCAGTCTTGCACCACGCCATGCTCCATGTCAGCTCTCGGCTTTTGGTCCAATGAAGAGGTCCCCTTCCAAGGCTCCAGCCATCACACGCATGTACTTAGGGCACCCGACACAATTCGAGAAACAGTATTTGGGAATCTGGTCTCCGGCAAAGCCAGCCTTGATCACTCCTGAGCCGTTGTGGATCACTACGGGTTGGTTGGCGATGATGTCATAGGACTCCATGGCTGGGACTGGCCGGCCCCGCCCAGCAGGCACGCTGCAGGAATGGTGGAGGGTGGGGGGGGGGGGGGGAGGGCGCGAACAGGGACCCTGGGCGGCTCCTGATCCCATTGTCTCTTTAAACATCACTTCTGCTACATTCGTTCATCGGCCTCTGGGACTCCAGTTACTCATAAATTAGACCTTTTGGGACTCCAACCACACATAAGTTAGACCTTTTCATCTCATCCCAAAGTTTTTTCATGCCTTTTTTTTCTGTAGTTTTTATCCCTTTGTCTCTATGTGCTTCAGTTTAGATATTTTCTATTGACCTAATTTCCTTTTTTAATTTTTGCCATGGGCTGCCAAAAGAACCAATAGATCCATTTTGGAAGAAGTGCAGCCAGAGTGCTCCTTAGAGGCCAAGATGGCCAAACTTCGTTTCTCATACTTCCGACATATTGTAAGGAGGAACTTGTGTCTGGTTCATGTTTGCTAAGATGGAGGGTCAGAGAAAAAGAGGAAGACCCCCCAAAGAGATGGATTGATCAAGTGGCAGCATCCATGGACTCAAGTGTGGCAACAGTAGTGAGGTTGGCCCAGGATCGGGCAGTGTTTCATTCTGCTGTGCATAAGGTTGCTATGGGTTGGTACCGACTCAATGGCACCTAACAACAACAACAACAGTTTCCTTTTTTACTGAGTAATTCTGTCTTTGGCTATATCTAATTTTCCACTAAGCGATCGAATTTTAAAAATAAGTTTTCAAACCTAGAATTTCCATTTGATTTTTTTAATAGAGTTATCTGTTGAACCTTCACTTATTTTGAACATTTTACAAGACTCTCTTTAGATGTCCCATTTTACAGATGGGAACACTGAAGTAAAAAAGACATTAATTCACTTCGTAAGGTTTGGGTTTGGTCTTCGGCAGTCTGACCTGGAGGATGCATTGAAAAAATACCAATTCTACATAGCAGATGTTGGGGAGCAATAACCGAGAAGGCCCTGCCCTAGCCCTGTTCAGCTCCGATCTAGCACTGCTGCACTTTTCAGGAGGGTGTGATAATGAACATTGTAGTTCAAGATCCACAAGCCACATGCAGCTATTTATATGGAAACTCATGCAAATGTAACAGAAATGTGAAACTGCAGGTTTTCAGCCACACCTGCCACATCTCAAGCCCTCAAATTGCCCCATGGGGTTGTTGTCACCCCACGGATAGTAAAGATGGAGAAAATGCCATCCTGGTGTGGCACTGCGGGTTAATGCGCTGGACCACAAAGTTGGTTTGAACCACAAGATCTGCAGTTCAAGTTCACCAGCTGCTCCTTGGAAACTCTATACAAGGTCGCTATGGGTCGAGACCAACTTGACGGCACTTAACAACAACAACAGCAGGTGCCAGTGGGTAAGGTAGACATGGAAGCTATAACTCCAGTCCACGAGGTAGTGGTGGTGACAGTAGGCACTGAGGTCTGGTTAGAGAATCCAACACTGTTGGGTACCATATTGGACAATGTAGCTCTAGACAGACCCAATGAGAGTTGGCATTATAGAAGCGCTTCCTTCTCATAACTGGGTTCGATGAACAGCGTTTCCTGATTGGAGGACTAAGTGGTGACCCAGTTTTTTCATGACTATGCGTTTTGAATATCGGCATGGCTATAGACTGGGCCGTTTAGTTTTCCTGAGTCTTCGTTTCCCAATCTGTCAAATTGAAAGTAATGATATATCTTTTTAAACTTTCAATTTTTTGACAATCATAATTGATTGTGTTTTCAATAAACATTTAGACAGCAGTTTGTTGTTGCTGTTAAGTGCTGTCGAGTCGGTCCCAACCCACAGCGACCCTGTATAGGGTTTCGGAGGTGTGGCTTGTGGACTTGAACCGCCTACCTTGCAGTTAGCAAACCAGTGCTTATCCTACAGCACCACACCAGGTGTGTTATATTAATAATTTATAATGCCATATGTTGTTTCCTAGAATTTCAATTTTATTTGCTATGAACTGGTTTCAGATATTTTTCTTTTGTTTTAATTATTTTATTGTGCTTTAGGTAAAAGTGGTGATGCGGGGTTAATACGTTAGACTGCAAGGTCGTTTGAATCTCAACTTGGCGCTTCAAGCTCATCAGCCGCTCCTCACAAACTCTATACAGGGTCGCTGTGGGTTGGGACCGACTCCACAACATTAACAGCAACAGCTAGGTAAAAGTTGACTCAACAAACTAGGTTCCCCTGTAATAATTTCTACACAAATTATTCAGCGATATTGGTTACATTTTTCACAAAAATGACATAATTCATTCTGCTTGTGCCATTTCCAATTGAATTTCCCTGTCCTTTATACTCACATTTTTGCTTTAGAATAATTTTTGACCATTTGGACTTACATATATGAAATAAAAAATAACAGTGTTTCTGGTGAAGATTTGCACAGAGCAGTTCAGGTTTATGTTCTACAATTTCTGCATCCATTCTTCAGTGACATTGGTTACATTCTACGCATGCATAGACAGTCTCATTATTTCTGCTCTTGGGGTTAAGTGCCATCAAGCTAGTTCCAAATCATGTTGTTGTTGTTGTTATGTGCCATC
>NW_006408686.1:2787570-2821686 GCF_000296735.1 Chrysochloris asiatica
TAGCGACCCTGTATAGGGTTTCCGAGGGTGTAAATCTTTACGGGAGTAGAAAGCCTCATCTTTCTCCCGCGGAGCAGCTGGTAGTTTCGAATCGCTGACCTTAAGGTTCGCAGCCCTAGGGACCCTCAAAACAGGATGAACCACTGACCCGTCCTGCACCATCCTCTCAAGTATTGTCATGCTTAAACCCAGTCATTATTGCCTCCACTTTGTCAACCCATCTCACTGGGGGTCTTCCTCTTTTTCTCTGATCTACCACTTTATCAGGCATGATGTCCTTCTCCAGGGACTGGACCCTCCTGATGACATGTCTGAAGTATGAGAGACCAAGTCTCACCATCTGGGCTTCTAAGGAGTGTTATGACAGGTGACTTCGAACCATCAACTTTGAAGTCCAGTGCTTTATCCTCAGTGCCACAGCCGGTCCAAAAAATCAGCAGAGGGAGCACGTGATAAAATCTTTTTCCTGTATTTTTTTCCTCTCAGTGTTTGCTCTTTGAGGTCTATGTTTGTATGTGAGAAGTGGATTTCCACATCAGGAAGGACCTGTTGGGGACTAGCCAGGTATGACAGAAGGCAGGGTGAGAAACTCCTCCTAAACTAGACTTGCTGGTTTCTCTTCTTCCTAAGTTTGTCTTTTTAATGAAGGGTTATTTAACTTTAATTATGGAAGTACTACAGGAAGACCTTCTCACTGTAAAGCCTTCAAAAAACGCATCCAACCCAAACCCAAACCCACTGCCATCAAGCCAAGGCCGACTCATAGTGACCCCGCTCTAAATAGAGCAGAATTGCTCCCTAGGGTTTTGGAGGCTGTAAACCTTTATGGGGAGCAGACAGCCCCAGTTTCCTTGGGAGGAGTGGCCAGTGGGTTTGAACCATTGACCTTGCAGTTAGCAGTACAGTATTTAACCCATTGTGCCACCAGACCTCCTTCAAACAATGCACAGAGAGCAAAACACAAACAAACAAACAAACAAACAATCCTTTTGAGACACGGGCAAGCAGCCATTGTAGAGGAGGGATTTGGAGCATCATTTGGAAATGCCTTTCAAAATGATAAATGCATGTCGCTTCTGATTTGGCAGTTGCTCTCTGAGAAATTTATCTTCTGGGCATGGACTTATGAGGTCAGCATGAGGTCTGCCCAAGGGTACTAAGTACAGTATCTTCTATAAGGGCAACCTAAATGTGAATGATGGTTCACTTGGGGAGTTTGAAGCTTTGTGGCATTAAGAAAAAGAGAGAGAGAGAGAGAGAGAGAAACACAATTTATATGTGTTGATCCAGAGAGACCTGAAAGACAATAAAGTTAAGTGAAAAGAAAGGTAAGATGCAGAATGTGTCATTCTTTGTCTAAAAAGTGATGTGTGTGCAAATGTTTCCACATCCCTAGAACACCTCAGTGGTTCGAAACTACCAGCCGCTCCGCGGGAGAAAGATGAGGCTTTCTACTCCCGTAAGGATTTACACCCTCGGAAACCCTGTACAGGGTCGCTATGGGTCGGAACCGACTCGACGGCACTTAACAACAACAACAACAGAACACCTCAGTAAACTCCCACCAGGCCATAAATCAAATCTAATCAAATACCCAAGTAGCTCTGGTAGCGTAGTGGTTATGAATTGGGCTGGTAACCTCAGGGTCAGCAGTTCGAAACTATCAGCTGTTCCGCAGGAGAAAGATGAGGCTTTCTGCTCCCGTAAAGATTTACAGCCTCGGAAACCCTGTACAGGGTCACTATGAGTTGGAACCGACTCCACGGCACATAACAACAACAACAGCAACAATCAAATACTCACAAGACCTCTGGGAAGGGAGCTGGGTGGACATGAACTGGGGGTGGGAGGAGACTTGGACAGATCATGTGTTTTCTATGAGCCTTGGTGTCTACTAGCTGTCCAGTCCAGTGGTGTCCGATTGCAACTGTGATCCACCAGGTTTTCAGTGGCTGAGTTTCCAGTAGATTATTAAGTTTTTCTTCCTAATGTGAGCTTCTGGGTGGACCCGAACTGCCAACATTTGACTTAGCAACCGAAAATGTGAATGGTTTGCACCATTCTGGGGCTCCCCACTTGGAAAAGAAGGCGATGAAATGCTCATTCCCGAGGCTGGCATACCATAGAGCTCTCCTTTTCCCATCCTTCCTAGTTTGGGTCTTCACAGAGAATTCACTCCAAGTTTCTGTTTCCTTCTGTGATGAAGAGACAGTAACATGGAATATTACCGGTCTACAGTCAACTTTCTACGGGGAGTTCCCCAATCCCTTGGCAATCTTTGACAAATAGGAGGGAAGAAAACGCAATCTTTCCCAATACTTCTTCTTTTCCACCTTCACCTTCTTGCTTAGGACTCACTGAGTCTCCCCTTGAGTATGAGACCTCCCATAAGAATGGAGGTGGACCCCTATGGGCTCTTGCTCACCCAACCTAATTTGTGACCAGTTCAGGAGACTAGGTCAGTTCTACATACAAGGAACCTAATTACCTGGGTTCAAATCCTGGCTCTTCCACTTCCTAATTTGTGAATATTTGGGACAATGCCTTTATCCTTCTGTGCCTCAGTTTCCTCATTATAATATGGGAACCGTACTAGTATTTATTTCCTAGTTGTGAAGAGGTGATTGGTTAACATTTCTACAGTGGTGCTGTCTAACGCAGTAGCCACTAGCCATGTGTGGTTATTGGATCCTTGAAACGAAGCTGGTCCAAACTGAGATGCGCTCGCTGTTGAGAGTAGAATACACAACATTGAAGACACAGAATAAAAACTGGAATGTAAGATGCCTCATGAATAATTTTATATTAGTTGCAATGCTGAAACGAGGCTTTAGCTCTATTGGGTTAAAGTATTATTAAAGTAATTCCACTTGCTTGTTTTGGCTTTTGTTTTTGTTTTTAAATGTGTCTGTTAGAAAATTTAAAATAACGCGTGTGGCTTGCATTACAAGGGAGGCTTCACAAAGTTGGTGGGAAAATTCAATTACCTTTTAATTTTACTTTTCCATGGACATTTTGAAGTCCCCTCAATATACCTAGTGGACAGCGAAGATGCTATCTAATATTGTCTAAATACAATATTTAGAAAAATACTGGGCTCATGGATTTTGCAGTTTCTACCAATCTCTTTGATATTGCAAGTGAGTAAAGTTTTGCTAAAGGTAATACAGAAACGGCTACAATCATACATTGACAGAGAACTTCCAGAAGTTCAAGCTGGATTCAGAGGAGGCCATGGAATGAGAGATATCATTGCTGATGTCCAATGGATCTTGGCTGAAAGCAGAGAATATCAGAAAGATGTTTACCTATGCTTTATTGACTACGCAAAGGCTTTCAATTGTGTGGATCATGACAAGCTATGGACAACATTACGAAGTATGAGTATTCCAGAACACTTAATTGTACTCCTGAGGAATCTGTACCTGGACCAAGAAGCAGTTGTTTGAACAGAGCATGGGAACATTGAATGGTTTAAAATTAAGAAAGGTGTGTGACAAGGTTGTATTCTTTCACCATACTTATTCAACCTGTATGCTGAGCAAATAATATGAGAAGCTAGGTTCTATGAAGAAAAACATGGCATCAGGATTGGAGGAAGACTCATTAATAACCTGGATGTGCAGATGATCCAACCTTGCTTGCTGAAAGTGAAGAGGACTTAAAACACTTACTGATGAAGATCAGAGAGCACAGCCTTCGGTATGGATTACATCTCAAGGTTAAGAAAACAAAAATCCTCACCACTGGACCAATAAACAACATTCTTATCAGTGGAGAAAAGATTGAAGTTGTCAAGGACTTCATTCTTCTTGGATCAACTATCAACACTCACGGAAGCAGCAGTCAAGAGCTCAGACGACGTATTGCATTAGGCAAATCTGCTGCACAGGAACTTTTTAAAGTGTTGAAGAGCAAAGATGTCAGCTTGAGGACTAAGGTACCCCAGACCTAAGTCATGGTATTTTCAATAACCTCATATGGATGCGAAAGCTGGACAGTGAATAAGGAAGACCGTAGAAGAATTGATGCCTTTGAATTATGGTGTTGGAGGAGAACACTGAAAGTGCCATGGGCTACCAAAAGAACCAACAGATCTGTGTTGGAAGAATTGCAGCCAGAGCACTCCTTAGAGGCCAAGATGGCCAAATTTTGTCTCTCATACTTTGGACATGTTGTCAGGACAGTCGCTAGAGAGGGATATCATGCTTGGTAAGATGGAGGGTCAGAGAAAAAGAGGAAGACCCTCAATGAGATGGATTGGCCAAGTGGCAGCATCGATGGACTCAAGTGTGGCAACAGTAGTGAGGTTGGCCCAGGATCAGACATTGTTTCGTTCTGCTGTGCACAGGGTCGCTATGAGTCAGTGCCGACTCCATGGCACCTAACAACAATAACAACCATTCTATGATCTACTTTTGAAAATCAGCTTTGGAAAAGCTTAGGGATGACACGTCAGATCCCACTGTGCATTGGGTTGCCATGAACTGGAGGCCAACTCAAGGGCAGCGAACAATAATAAGCAACCTCAGTAGCCTATTTTGCTCCCAAGCTACTTGATTGTCATTTTGACACTAACGTATGAAGGAATGGAGTCCTGGTGAGGAAGTGGTTAAGAGCTAAGTTGCTAACCAAAAGATGATGGTGGTGGTGGTGTACCATCTAATCAGTTCTGACTCACAATGACCAAGGGTTTCCGGGGCTGTAAATTACAGTTTCCGAGTCTGTAAATCTTTACAGGACCAAAAGCTAGGTGGCTCAAATCCAATAGTCGCTCTCTGGGAGAAAGATGCAGCAGTCTGTTTCCATAACTTTACAACCTTGGAAATCCTATGGGGATTGCTATGTCCTATAGGGTTGCTATGAGTTGGAATCATCTCATTGGCAGTAGATTTTAAATAATGGAAGCATTTTGGTCTTTTGTTGTTATTTGTTAGAATACTAACTTAGAATAAATCACCTGCAAATGCAGAATTATGTGTATTTCTGAATGTCTCTTGAATCTGTTTACTTCTTCCATTTCAATTGCCAGATGAAGTCCAAGAGCCCTCATCTCTTGCCCAAGTGACTGTCACAGGCTCCTGCCCAATTTTCATGGCTCCCACTCTCTTGTTCTGTGGTGGCCATTGCTCCTGTTTACCAGCCACTAGTTCTTCTCCACTTTGGGGCATATGGAAGGACACCTTTCCCAAGCCTACAAGAAATGTAACTTACTTTGCCAATGAAATAAGAGCAGAAGTGGTCAGTGTTTCTTCCAGGTGAAAGATTGAAGAGCCCACCTGTCTAATTCTTCAAATTCTTTTCCTCTGCTGACATGACCATCAAACTTCCAGATGGTAGACTAAAGGATCCTAGCATGATAGTTGCATGAGAAAAGAGCTGACCTTTGCTTATTTTTTATTTTAAGCCAGTGAATCCTGAAGTTGTTTGTTATGGCAGCATAACCCAGCCTATCCATCCCTCCACTCCCTTCTCTTGCTCTGGAATTGGAATCATTTGCAAATCTAGCCAAATCCTCCCACTGCCTCTAGCCCTTTGATGACTCCTCAGCATTCTAAAGATAAGGTTCAAATGTCTTCCCTTAGAAGGCCACACTTGGCCTGCTCTTTCCTCACCCTTTGTTTGTGTCCACATTCCAGGTACACTGAGCTATCAGCCTACTGGAAGTGTCTAACTCTTCTACCCACTTACAGGCTTTTGCACGTGCAGTTCCTTCTGCCTGGAATCCTGTTCCCTTGATCTCTTCTCCTACTCTACCTGGCTGACTCCTACTTCCATCAAGGAGTCTTCCCTGATGGCCAGTGTGGCTCTGCTGCATCCTTTGGGGGGACTCACAGCCTTTGGACTTACTTCCCTCACAGATTGTACTGATCACCCTGCACCATCACTTTCTAAGGAACAAGTGTGTGTCCTCCACTAGACTTCAAATCCCACGAGAGCTGGACTGAGGTTGTGTTTTCAACTCTGCCCAGTTCAGGTTGGGGTACAGAGGAGAATTTCAGTAAATGTTTATTGAATGACTAAGAAATGAGTTCAAATATAAACAGAACTTTTCATTATAGGACTCTGAGATGTGGGAGTGTATTTCTCTCTCTCTCCTCTCGATATTCTTTCTCCAGACAGGCTTTCTGGAGAACTCATACTTGACAGTTGGCATCATTCAATTTTGATGTCTGCACTGCAGGGTCGCGGTGGTGGTTTCTGTGCAAAGTCTCTTTTCTCTCGGCTCCTCTTGTCACGAAAATCCAAACTTTCTAGGCTCGCTCAACACGCTCATCAACTTTTCTTTTACTCTTTCCATTTTTTCCAAACATTCTTTGATGAAAAAATTTCAAGCATACAGAAAACTTGATTTTACAGTGAGTACTTGCGTCCCATTACCCAGCTTCCACCAGGACTATTTTACTATTCTTGCCCTAGATCTCATTTCTGTCCACCGATTCTTCCCTCTATTCACCCATCATGTCCTCTCTCTTTAAAATGCATTTTAAAGCCAGTATCAGTCATCAGCACATTTCCTTCTAAACATGTTGTTGTTGTGTGCTGTGGAGTCAGTTCTGACTCATAGCGACCTTGTACATGGTTTCTGAGGAGCACCTGGTGGGTTTGAATCGCCCATCTTCTGGTTAGCACTCCAGAGCTTATCCTACAGCACCACACCTGATCTATAACATGTTACATGTTACATGAAAGGAACTGTTGTTGTTGTTAAGTGTCATCAAGTCACACAGCAGAACAAAACACCGCCTGATCGTGCCCCATCCTCACACTTGTCACATTTGAGGTCATTGTTACAGCCTCTGTATCAGTCCATCTTATTGAGAATCTGCCTCTCTTTTGCTGACCCTCCACTTTACCAAGCATGATGGCCTTCTCTGGGGACTGAGCCCTCCTGATAATGTGTCCAGAGTACAAGAGACAAAATCTCACGGAGTCAGGGAGCCTAGCTGGTCTCTTGAAAGAGTTATTAGGAAAGCAAAGACGTTGTGTGAAGGGCAGTGAGTCTCTTTGTCCCAGTACTGCCCTGGGACATATCGGTGTTCAGTAAATGCTCACTGAGTGAATTCTCAGTGGTGAATGATTTCTAAGAACTGCAACCCCATGTTGCTTTTATTGTTGTTAGTGCCACTGAGTCAGTGCTGACTTATAGTGACCCTGTATAGGATTTCCAATGAGCAGCAGGGGGACTTGAACTGCCAATTTTACAGTTAGCAGTCCAGTGCTTATCCTACAGAGCCACACCAGGACTCCAGAAAAGCCCTTGGAACATCTACGATGGGTCCAGCTGAGGCCCTGATGTGGTCCAACTCTCAACATCTCCTTCTTTACCCCTCCAAGTCTCCCTGAGATGGAAAGTCTAGGGGGGCCTCTTAGAACATGAAAGACTTACTCATTTTACAGTCTATTTAATGTGAACAGACCACCCACAAGGTAGCATAGTGGTTACGAATCGGGCTGCTAATCTCACAGTCAGCAGTTCAAAACTACCAGCTGTTCCATGGAAGAAAAATGAGGCTTTCTGCTCCCGTAAAGATTTACAGCCTCGGAAATCCTGTACAGGGTCATTATGAGTCAGAAGCGACTCCACATCACATAACAAGAAGAAGAAGAAGAAGAAGAAGTTTTATAGGCTAACTGGAGCAGAGGAGGGCGCCAGTCCCTGGGAGAGGCTGGAACGGGAGTTATGAAGAACTATATAGATGTCACATCCCAAAATAAGTTTTGTCTGTCCCTACCAGAGGCCTTTATCTTGAAGAGAATATCTGAAGACTATCTTGAATTTCAGTGCTACTGTGATAGGATAATACTCATACGCCTACAAGGAAGATCAATTAATATGACTGCAATTCAAATTGACACTCCAATCACTAAAGCCAAAGGTGAAATTGAAGAATTCTACCAACTTCCTCAGTCTGAAATTGATCAAACATGCAATAAAGATGTATTGGTCATTACTGGTGATTGGGATGAGAAGGATGGAAACAAAGAGGAAGGGTCAAGAGTTGGAAAAGATGGCTTTGGTCATACAAATGATGCTGGAATTGTATGATCAAATTTTGTAAGACCAATGGCTAATACATTGCAAATACTTTTTTTAAACGACATAAACAGCGTCTATACACATGGACCTTACCAGTTAGAATACACAGGAATCAATTTGACTATATTGGTGGGACAAGATGATGGAGAAGCTCAGTATCAACAGTCAAAATGAGGCCAGTGACTGGCTGTGGAACAGACCATCAATTGCTCATTTGCAAGTTCAGGCTGAAGTTGAAGAAAATTAAAACAAGTCCATGAGAACCAAAATATGACCTTGCACATATCCGACCTGAATTTAGAGACCATTTGAAGAACAGATTTGATGTATTAGACACATATGACCAAAGACAAGAAGAGCTGTGGGATGATACCAAGAACATCATACAGGTAGAAAGCAAAGACGTCATTAAAAAGACAGGAAAGAAGACCGAAACTTGTTCTCAAGTTTAGAGATGCTGAAGTGAATGGAAGAAATGAGGAAGTCAAAGAGCTGAACAGTAAATTTCAAAGGGCATCTGGAGAAGACAAATTCAAGTATTATGATGAAAGGTGCAAAGACCTGGAGTTAGAAAATTAAGGGAAGAACACACTCAGCAATTCTCAAGCTGAAGGAACTGAAGAAAAAATTCAAGTCTTGGCTTGTAATATTGAAGGATTCTATGCGCAAAATGAGAGCACAATGGCTCCATTTGATAAGCACTAGACTACGAACCACAAGGTCTGTGGTTCAAACCCACCAGCTGTGCTGTGGGAGAAAGATGAGGCTTTCTGTTCCCATGAAGATTTAAAGCCTTCAAAACCCTGTACAAGGTTGCTATGAGTTTGAACCAACCCGACAGCACCTAACAGCAACAATGGGTAAAATATTGACGGATGCAGAAAACATCAAAAAAAGATAGAAGGTATACACAGACACTGCATCAAAAAGAAATGGTCGATATTCAATCATTTCAAGAGGTAGCATATGATTAAGAACCAATGGTACTGAAGGAGGAAGTCCAAACTGCACTGAAGGCATCAGTGAAAAACAAGGCTCCAGGAATTGATGGAACACAAATAGAAATCTTTCAGCAAACGGATGCAGCCCTGGAGACGCTCACTGATCTATGCCAAACAATTTTGAAGACAGCTACCTGCCTTACTGATTGGAAGACCTATTTGTGCTCATTCCAAAGAGAGGTGACCCAACAGAATGAGGAAATTATCAGGAGCTATCATTAATAACACATGCAAGTAAAATATTGCTGAAGATAATTTTTTTAAATAGCTACAATAGTACATTGACAGTGAACTGCCCAAAATTCAAGCCAGATTCAGAAGACAGTGTGGAATGAGGGACATCATTGCAGATGGATCTGAGCTGAAAACAGAGACTACCAAAAAGATGTTTACTTGTGCTTTATTGAGTATGAAAAGACTTTCAACTGTGTTGATCACGACACACTATGGCTAACACTGCAAAGAATGGGTATTTTAGAACACTTAATTATGTTCATTATGAATCTGTACATAGACAAAGAGGCAGTTGTTTAAGCAGAACAAGGGTATATTGGATGGTTTAAAATCAGGAAAGATGTGTGCCAGGGCTGTATTCTTCCACCATACTTATTCAATCTGTGTGTTGAGCAAAAATTTGAGAAACTGGATTATATGAAGAACATGGCATTGGATTGGAAGAAGACTCATTAACAACCTGCAATATGCAGATGATACAACCTAGCTTGCTGGAAATGAAGAGGACTTAAAGTACTTGCTGATGAAGATCAAAGACTACAGCCTTCAGTATGGATTGCACCTCAAAGTAAAGAAAACAAAAATTCTCACACCTGGACCAATAAATAACATCATGATATGTGGAGAAAAGATTGAAGCTATCAATGACTTCATTTTGCTTCGACATATAATCAACGCTCATGGAAGCAGCAACCAAGAAATCACATAACATACTGCATTCAGTAAATCTGCTGCACAAGACCTTTTTAAAGTGTTTAAGAGCAAAGATATCATCAGTTTGATTAATAAGGTGCACCTGACCCAAGCCATGGTATTTTCAATTGCTTCGTTTTCATGTGAACGTTGGGTAATGAATAAGGGAGACCATAGAGGAATTGATGCATTTGAGTTGTGGCGTGGGAGAAGAATATTGAACGTACCATGGACTGCCAGGAGAGCAAACTGATCTGTGTTGGAAGAAGCACAGCCAGAATGCTCCTTAGAAGCCTGGATGGTGAGACTTGGTCTCTCATACTTCAGACATGTTATCAGGAGGGACCAGTCGCTGGAGAAGGACATCATGCTTGGTAAAGTGGAGGGTCAGCAAAAAAGAGGAAGACCCCCAATGAGATGGATTGAGACCGTGGCAGCAGCAATGGGTTCAAGTGTAACAACAATGAGGAGATGGCGTTTCGTTCTATTGTGCATAGGGTCACCATGAGTCGGAACTGTATCCAATTATCATGGCCCCTCCCAAATAGGTCACTTCCCAGAAACCCCCACCTATTCCTGGGAATCTACATGATGCCTTTCTCCCCTCTTGTTGTTGTTAAGTGCCATCTAGTCTGTTGTGAGTTACAATGATCCTGCATAGGGTTTTGAAGGAGTGGCTGGTGGGTTTGAACTGCTAAACTTGTGGGTTCGCAGCTCAGTGCTTATCCAACAGTGGGGCACCAGGAACTTTTTAAAACCCCAGCAAAGCCTTTGCTTGAGGAGACGGAGGTTAAACATTGCATTAAACCACCCTGGTCTCTGCTTGTAAACCTTTTTCTTATAATAAACTTTTGTTCATATGGAAACTCTGCCTCTCCTGACTAATCTTAATCAGTAGAAGGCAAAACCCCTCTCTTATAAAGTGAGGCAGCAACCAGCACTCCTGGGAACATCACTAGTCTCACTTTCTAACGAGCATTTTGCCTGGACTTCCAAAACAGGCTTGTTCATTCTTTTGGCAACCCGTGGTATAGTTGGCATTGGTCATCAAAACCATAAATCAAAGGCATCAATTCTTCTTTGATCTTCCTTATTCATCGTCCAGCTTTTGAATGCACATGAGGTGACAGAAAATGACATAGCTTGAGTCAGGTACGCTTTGATCCTCAACTTGACTTTTTTTCCTTCCTTCTGTTTCTTGTTAACACTTTAAAGAGCAGATGTGCCCAATGTAATACATTGTTTGATTTCTTAACTGCTGCTTTTATGGACATAGATTATGGCCCCAAGTAAAATGAAATCGTTGAGAACTTTAATCTTTTTCTCATTTAATATGATGGTTATTGGTCCAATTGTGAGAATTTTTGTTTTCTTTGTGTTGAGAAATCATCCATAATGAAGTTTGGAGTCTTTGTTCTTCAAGTCCTCTTCTCTGTCATCTGCACATTGTACGTTGTTACTGACTCTGTCTCTAATCCTGATGCCATATTCCTCTTCATACCATCCAACTTCTCAGATTATTTGCTCAGCATGCAGATTGAATAAGTGCAGTGAAAGGATACAACCCTGATGAACACCTTTCCTGATTTTAAACCACTTAGTATCCCTCTGTCCTGTTTGAATGACTGACTACCTCTTGGTCTATGGACAGGTTTTTCATGAGCACAATTAAGTGTTCTGGAATTCTCATTCTTTGTAATGTTAACGAAAATTTGTCATGATCCACACAATTGAATGTCTGCATAATCAGTAAAACCCAGGTAAACATCTTTCTAATAGTCTCTGCTTTCAGCCAAGATCCAGCTGATGTCAGCAATGATATCCCTCATTCCACATAGTGTTGCTGGGAATTACTTAGTGTGACCCTTCTAGTTAAGAGTTTTTGTAACTTTCACCAAGTGATTGGTCTGTTCTTAAGTGCTTTTGAATCAGTTTTGACTCATAGTGACTAGGTATAGGGTTTCTGAGGTTGTAAATCTTTGCAGAAGCAGAAAGTCTCGTCTTTCTCCCATGGAGTGATTGCCGAAGTTGGTAAAAAAATCTTCATTTTGTCATCACTGGGATTAGTGATTGGTGTATAAATTTGAATACTAGTTGCATTAACTGGCCTTTCTTGTAGGTGTATGGATATTATCTTATCACTGACGGTGTTATGCTTCAAGATAGATTTTTTGAAATCTTCTTTTTGACAATGAATACTACGCTTTGTTATTGTTAAGTGCTGTCGAGTCGGTTCCGACCCATAGCGACCCTGAATAGGGTTTCTGAGGCTGTGAATCTTTACTGGAGCAGAAAGCCTCATCTTTCTTCCATGGAGCAGCTGGTAGTTTTGAACTGCTGACCTTGCGGTTTGCAGCCCAATTCGTAACCACTACGCTATCAGAGCTCCTTGAACGCTATGCTATTCCTCTTCAATTTGTCATTCCTGGCATAGTAGACCCTGTTTTTGTCCAATTTCACAGTGATCAATGTCAGTCCATTTAAGCTCACTAATGCCTAGAATATTGATTTTTATGTGCTCCATTTCATTTTTGATGACTTCCAATTTTCTTAGAGTCATACTTTGTGCATTTCACATTCTGATTGTTAATGGATGTGTGAAGCTGTTTCTTCTCATTTTGAGTCATGTCCCATCAGCAAATGACAGTTCTGAAAGCTTTGCTCCAGCCACGTTATCAAGGTCAAGTCTACTTTGAGAAGTTGTAATTTGAGTGTCTTCCAATCTGAGGGACTTATCTTCTGGCACTATATTAGACAACATTCTGCTGTTAGCCATAAGGTTTTCACCGGCCAGTTTTTTAAGAAGTAGTTTGCCACGTCCTTCTTCCTAACACGTCTTAGTCTGGAAGCTCTGCGGAAGCTATCGCCCATGGATGACACACAGGTGGTATAGATTCCAACATCACAGCAACATGTGAGTCATCACAACAGGGGTCTAATAGTTCTTTATAGTTTGTTCTTTATTCTTTCTTTATTTGACTATGTATTTACCTTTGAGGTGAAATTATATACAGTAAATGCACACATCTTAAGTGTACCGGCCTCCACTACTTTGAGACCACAACTAGATAGTGTCTGCCTGTCACTATTCACTGCTGCGATCAGAGTCACAGTAGAATGTCCTGGACAGAAAGGGAGGAAAAAATGTCGAACCAAATTCAGAATCATGGAAAAAAGCCCAGATTTACTGGTCTGACAGAGACTGGAGGACCCTTCAAGACTATGGTTCTTAAGCACCCTTCAAATATGGAATTGAACTCACCCTTGGGATCAACATTCATCCAAAAGTTACAGGTCTGGTACGTTATGATATTTTCAGTCACTGCATGTGTATGTGAAAAGTTGGACAATGAATAAAGAAGACTAGAATAGAATTGATGTATTTGAATGGTGGTGTTGTTGTTGTTGTTATGTGCCATCGAGTCGGTTCCGACCCATAGCGACCCTGTATAGGGTTTCCGAGGGTGTAAATCTTTACGGGAGTAGAAAGCCTCATCTTTCTCCCGCGGAGCGGCTGGTAGTTTCGAACCGCTGACCTTAAGGTTCGCAGCCCGATTCGTAACCACTACGCTACCAGAGGTGTAGGTGAAGAATATTGAATATACCATAGGCTGCCAGAAGAACGAACAGATCTTTGTTGGAAGAAGTGCAGTTAGAATGCTCCATAGAAGCGAGGATAGCAAGACTTAGTCTCACCTACTTTGGACATGTTGTCAGGAGAAACCAGTCCTTGGAGAAGGACATCAGAGTTGGTATAGAAGAAGGTAAACAGAAAAAGAGGAAGACTCTCAATGAGATGGATTTACAGCGGAAGCAGCAACAATGGGCTCCAACAGCAATTGTGAAGCCGAAGCAGGACCCCGCAGTGTTTTGTTCTATTGTATGTGGGATTGTTACGGCTAGAAACCGACTAGAAAACACCTAACAACAACAACAACAACAACAACAACAACAAGAAGAAGGATATAAATTGAATACTAACACCAGGGAGGCACGTGCTCCTCAGTGCAATCAATTATATGAGACCAAAGAGGCAGTATTTGCCCTAAAGCAAAGCTTTGCAAATGGGAAAGGGAGGAAAGAAGGATGTATTTGCCCTAAAGCAAAGCTTTGCAAATGGGAAAGGGAGGAAAGAAGGATAAATGGAAACTGGAAACCAATGGAGGAAGTTGGAAGAGTGATGATAGATTGAGGACTTGCAGGTAATGTCATGAAACAAATTGTGTATAAATTGTTGAATGAAAAAACGAATTTGTTTTAAAAACTTTCACCCAAACTATAATGAAATTCTTTCCAAGAAAACCATTACGAATTTTGTCACCAATGAAACTTAAATGCTGTATTTAAACTTCTGCATAATCTCCAGTCCTTGAGAGTATTTTTCTTCTTGCAGGGAATCAGGTGTTCCCCAAATTTGCAAGTTGTTTATTAAATCGTTGAGCAATCAGCAACAAGAACTCTTGGGTGTACAATTAATTAAAGGAGTTTTGACAAATGCCTAGATGTATGCTGCTCACATTCCTGTTGTGAATCAGAACATTTACCATCCTTCCAGAAAGTTCTCTCACCCTCTTTCTCATTCCATTCTTGGGTTTCAGAGAGGGGCAGGGAAGGTAAGAGGATGGGTGGATTGAAGAGACGGGGCAGAGTTTGGGACATGACCTTGAAGGATCTCATAGACTATGATGAGGAAATTCATAATAATACTAATATTGATGATGACCACAACAATATTACTGTTCTAGGTATTGCTTGCTTGGTCCTTCAGATAATTTTTTTTTTTTTTTTTTGCATAACTGGATACTTTTATTGCACCATCCTCACTCCAGCTTCAAAATACAGGTAATAAACATGCTCCACCTTCCCTTGCCCTGCTTTGTGTTTTTGGAGGCTGATCACTATAGACTGCAATAGACTATCTGACCTTTAGTTTCCTGTTGGGTTTGGCCAGTGGCTTATATTGGCAAGTGATGGAGTGAGGGATATTTATTTTTCCCAACTGTCTCCCTGGGCTGGGGTTGCTGTGTAGACCACAGTTCCTGTCAGAAGGTCCTATGGATTCGGGGAATGGTTGGATTCTCCCCCCTCATCTCCTTCAGGTTAGGGGGGTGGGATAAAATCTCCCCATCTTTCTAGAGCTGGTGTAGTCTTGCCGCCCCTCTCAGCTGTCTCCAAATTACTCGATATGAGTTTGCTGTCTGTTTCCTGCTGAGACCCTTGAGTGATGTAGTCCCGTAGTCCCTAACGCACACTAATGTCTAACGCTGCTCCAATCACTCCACAGGAATAAACGACTTGATCCATCTGAGGACCCGTTTGAGGAAACAGGCCTGGAAGAGGTTATGTCATTAGCTTAGGGTTTCAGAATGAATGAGTGGTCGTCTAAGCATTTGAACCGAGCTATCTTAGTAACTGTTAATAAATACTAAGATCAACTAGTAGCCAAGGTGTTGATTTCCAGGCAAGAGGTCAGGTTGGGGTTTCAAAAGCGCCCTCTGGTGGCTGGGAGGAACACAGGCAAGCATAGAGTCTTGCCTAGTCACTGTGAGACATATTCTGTACTATTTGATAAATGTTAAAATGCACCAAAGTTTTAACTAAATCCGGCAGCAGAGACACTGACAAATGGTCGTTGATTGGGTTTCCAGGACGTTTCTTGGAGGAGGAGGTGCTGGAGTAGGGCCTGAGAGACTTGAGCGAATTCTCCTTGCTCAGGAAATGGGATGGAGTTTTGTGTGGGAGGGAAAAGGGAGAAGAGATTGAGAAATAGATCCGGCTCGTTTGAGAAAGAATTTTGGCATCGGGATTTTGTCCTGTATCCCAATCTTGAGCTTATGAACCAGTCCAGTTTCAAAGGCAAAATTGGAGAGTCAGACATAGAGTTGTCAACTTTTTATTCTAACAAGTATGAGCTAAAAAACCCGACCATTTATTCATTCTAAAAGCTTTTATTAGACACACTGGTGTGGCGCTGTAGGGTAAGTATGGGACTGCTAGCATAGGAGGTCAGCGGTTCAAACCCACCAGCTGCTCCTCGTAAACCCTATACAGGGTCACTATGAGTCGGAATCGACTCGACAACACTTAGCAACAGCAATGACTGTGTATTATGTACTGTTCGGGGGCAGGGCCTGAGTTTGTTTTGCTCACTGTTACACCCGGAGAGTCCGGAGTCATGGAAAGCCCCTATTAGAAGGAATGGATGTGGTTAAAGACAATTGCTAGTGAGAGTTCAGGGCCAGAATGGTAGAGTTGTAGATGAGTCTGGAGACAGAGACCAGTAAAGTTAAAAGTCGTCAGTCTTTATATTATTATTAGTTTAAAAACAAGCCATTTTAAACTATAGTTGTTTCCTATATTCTGAGGATGGGGGTGGATAGTGTGTTGTAGGATAAGCACTGGACTGCTAACTGCAAGGTAGGCAGTTCAAACCTACCAGCTGCTCCACAGGAAAAGGATGAGGCTTTCTGCTGCCATAAAGATTTACAGCCTCAAAAACCCTATACTGGGTGGCTATGTGTTGGAACCGATTCATTGTCAGTGAATTTTGGGGCCGGTTCTGAAAAAAGTGTTCTGTTGATACTTATGTATGCATTGAGACACAGACTTTTCAAGTTTTCTCAGATTTGCTTGCTACCTCTGACCCAATGAGCCAGACAAGAGGGCAGTGAAGTAACTTATCCAAGACACCCACAGTTGGTGAGTTGTAAAGTCGGGTTTGGATCCTAGGCAGACTGGCTCAGGCTCTTAGCCATTTTCCTGTATTGTTTTAATTACTTTTGTTTCTAGAATGTAATGCTTTGAAGAAAATGCTTTTTCTCTCTCTTCCTTCCTTCCGTCCTCCAATGGACTCATCATCAGCCTTTGGGAATTCTTTTGCACTGGGTTTACTTGTTTGATAAAATATTTACATCAAAATATTACTTCTTTAATCACATGGTTAGTGAAATTTAGATGTGTAGTGCAGTGAATGACTTACCATGACCCTTCTAGTAATAGTCTTGGTGTCCTGATGTGGCACTGTAGGATAAGCACCAGACCACAAGGTCGGTTTGAACAGCAAGGTGGCAGTTCAAACCCATTAGCCACTCATTGAAAATCCAATACAGGGTTGCCGGGAGTCAGAACTGACATGACGGCACTTAACAATGACAAGTCATAGTCTTTGTGATTCCCAGATAATGATTGGGTGATTGGTGGTGGCTATGTGCTGTGGAGTGGGTTCCTACTCATAGTGACCCTGTATAGGGTTTCTGAGGCTGTAAATCTTTACAGGAGCAGAAAGCCTCACCTTTCTCCCATGGAACAGCTAGTGGTTTTGAACTGCTGACTTTGAGGTTAGCATCCCAATTTGTAACCATTACGCTATGGAGGACTATACAAATAAATGTTTGTGGTCCACCAAGGAGATTGAACAGCTTGCTAATAATGCAAATAAAGCGCATGGAACCTTTTGAGGGTGAGGCCATGCAAATAAGGTGTATGGAACTTAACAAGGGGATTGGTCAGTTTTACCATTCTGCTAGATTTCAAAGGGAGCTAATACCATAGCAGAGGGGGATCTCATCACCTCCAAGAAAGAAAAGGTAGGAGTGGAGCATGGCCTTTGGACCTGGATTCTTTGTGTTGAGAACCTCCTTGACCCAGGAGACAGAGAGAGAGCGCGAGCGAGCGTACTGTAACCCTGAATGAGGTGAGAGATGATGAGAAGCCGCGGAGGAGAAGTGGCAGCAGGAACTATACTGGCAGGAAATGGCTTCAGCCAGAAAGTTGCTGGCAGAGTGGGGTGCTTCCGGTCACTTGTCTGTGGAGCTAAAGAGCTTTCTAACACTTGTCCAAGCAGGACAGAGACTAAGCTTGCCCAAGATGCCAGAGTGGCTGTGAGGCCAAGGGCCAGAGTGAGTTTTACCTGTGGCTAAGTAGGAGCTTTGGTAGCTTAGTGGTTACGAATCGGGCTGCGAGCCACAAGGTCAGCAGTTCGAAACTACGAGCTGTTCTGCGGGAGAAAAATGAGTGTTTCTGCTCCCGTAAAGATTTACAGCCTCAGAAACCCTGTATAGGGTCGCTATGAATTGGAACTGATTTCACGGCATACAACAACAACAACAACAAGCTATTGTAACTGAAGAACTGTATCCTGAGTTGTTCCTGATGCTGAATTGTAACCTGTTTCTTCCTTAATAAAACTCGTAATCATGAGTATTAATGATAAGTTCTGTGTGGTAGTTGCAACGAATTTTCGAACCCAGCAGAGAAACAGTGCCGCAGGAGGGATGGCTGGTGTCTGAACTGGTAAAAGGGTTGGAGAAAGGAGGCCAGTCTGACCTCTGCCTCTGAGGAATCAGCTCTGGGCTGATGAACTTGATCCTTCCCCCTTGTGAAGTTGGACAAAGAGGTCAGATGATGACACTCCCTCCATGCTATTTTTACAAGAACACTCAGTAACTCAGTCCCCTTATCTGAAGACTACCATTTCCTGGACATGCCGTGTGCCGTGTACAAAAGCATCTGATTAAAGCTTCTTTAAGAAACTTCCCATGATGTGAAGGGAGAAGGCAGAGATGGCCACGACGCAGCCCAGCGGGGCAGGAAGACTCAAGAAGTAGGAGAGAGGAGGAAGAGGAATCTATTTTTTTCACAAGGAGGAGGGGGGCATTTGTTTTGTTCACTGTTATTTTACCTCCTTAGATTAAATATTAGAAGCTCAGTAAATACTAAGCTCATGAGTGATGGAGCATGTTCCTATGGTACCATTTTACAGAGGAGGAATCTGAGTCGCTCAGCTGACAAATGATGGAGATTGAATTTTAAGCCAGGAAGTCTGGGTTTCACTGGGTATCCGCAAGTTTCCTGTATCTGTTAGCTGTTGCTATGATAATGCCGTGAAACAAGTAACCCGGACACTCAGTAATATTTGTTTAGTTGGGTAATTGAGGTTGGCCTTAGCTGGGTGGTTTTTCTAGGATCAGCTGTGATTATTTATATGTCTGGGAATGAGTTATTAGCTGAGCTAGGCTGGTCTTGGCAGATGGCTGGGAGAACTTGGTTCTGCTCCATGTGTCTCTCATCTCATAGCTTAGCCTGGGTTCATTCTCAAGAAGCTGCAAAAGAACAAATGGAATTGTGCAAGGCTTCTCAACTGAGGCTTAGGCTTGAAATTGGCACATGCTGTCACTTCTACCTCATTCTGTTAAAGATAATCAGTCACACGGTCAAGTCCAGAGTCTTGCAGTTGTAAAGTGTCCCAGTGAAGGACCTAGATACAGGCTAGGCTGAAGAACTGGATCATCAGTATAAACTACCATAGCTTCCATCAGTTCACATTTCTTGAGCTCTACTCCCAGACAGGGGAGGTCAGAAGCCAATGGGAGAAACCCCAGGGAGGCTAGTTTCAGCCTCAGAGTGGGCAGGGTTGGTATGGGGAATGTAGGAGAGGGTGTCTGAGCAAAGAAACGGTTGTGTCTGCATTTCTTTGCCCGGGTGTGGCTGTCAAGAGGAAGGTGGTAGGAAGCTTTGAAGACATCTCTGTTTGTTGGCTGATGAGGAGCGAGTGCTTTGAAGTTATCTGATCTTGTTTTGGGAGTCTCTGCAGTCCTTGGGTGATGTAAATGGTTAATGCACTTTGCTGCTAACTGGAAGGTTGGAGGTACAAGCCCACCAAAAGACGCCTCAAAAGAAAGCCTGGTGGTCTACTTTAGGAAAATTAACCCCTGGAACCCTGGGGAGCTCAGTCCTGTTTGACAGACATTGGTTTGCCACAAGTTGGAGTCCATTTGATGACAACTGGTTTTTATCTATTGGTTGTCCATATTATTTTACCTTTAGTTCAATTCAACATTGGTTTGTGAATAAAGATGCATGTATGGGCTTCATGTACCCCAGATCTTTTGAGTTCATTTAAAAAGCTTTTCGTGGTCTCTCCCACGCAGAGGACAGAAGAGTGATGAAACTTGACGACCATTGGAAACAATTAGCCCAGTGAACTAGTGGACCATGGGAACAGCCATCTCCATGATGCTGAGACCAGAAGAACTAGATGGTGCCTGGTGACCACTACCAATTGTTCTGAAAGGGATCACATTAGAAGATCTTGGATAGAGTGGGAGAAAATGCAGAACAAAATGGAAAATCTTAAAAAGACCAGAGTTTACAGGTCAGAAAGACATGGAGGAACCTGAGATCATAGCTCTTGGTCACCACCCTTCAGGTCTGGAACTGAACTCTTTCTTGTGGCTCAGTTTTCAGCCAAGCAGCAGATAGGTCTATAGGGGGGACCACAACACTAGTGAGATATGCACACCATGGAATGGTCAACCATTCAAGATCAAATGGGCAGCAATTACCTAAGGACACAATTCAGAAGTGTGTGGAAATAAGACCCACAGGGAGGGAATGGGGTAAGTGATATTACATGGAGGGGATTGCAATCAACAAGATGAAACGAAGTGTGTGATTTGTTGAATGTAAAACTGGTGATCTGCTCAGTAAACCTTCACTCTATTCATAATAAAAAGCTAAAAAAAAAATATATATATATATAAAGCTTTTCTCATAACTTCTTTTTACTTTTATAAAAAAAATTTTTTTTATTGTGAATTGGTGAAGATCATCAGATTTACATTTGACAAATCATACATTTCATTTCATCTCATTGATTACAATGCCCTCCACGTAACATCACTTATCCCACTTCCTCCCTGAGGTTCTTTCCAGTCCTCCTTCTTTCCCAACTTTTAGGAACGCTGTCCTTGCGTAAATGCTTTCTATTTGACCTCGAATGGTTGACTATTCTGTGGTGTGGATATCTCACTAGTGTTGTTGGTCCCCTGCATGGATCTATCTCTTGTATGACTGCAAATTGAGCCACGAGGGTGAGCTCAGTTCCAGACCTGAAAGGTGTAAGCATCAGGTCTCATGAACCTGGATTCCATCTGGTTTCATGCAACTAACATACAGAAGCCACTGAATCATCACAACAGCTCTGTGAAGCCAGAACTATGATTATCTCCCTTTAACGAGCCAGGGAACTTTCATGGTTTGCGCAAGTTGAATTCCCAGGACTTTTGCTGCTCGTAAAAAGCATCGGACCTGGATGATTCCAGAACTTTCCTGGCTAGAATAGACTGGTTCGGCTGTCATTAGCAGATTAGGGACAGCTGTCTTGGCCCAGGGGCCTGAGGTGAGAGCTCTCAGCTCTCCAGTACCACAGGAGGTTGGAGGAAGGATCTGGTCTAGTCTACAGCTCTCATTCTTACAGTCATTTTGGGGGGTTTCCTGGTTTCTTTTCTCCCTGAGTGACCTCCCTGTCCTCAGGGCTCAGGGCTCCCAGGCCTCGAGAGGCTAACCCTCGCCTCTGTAAGAATCTTGATTTTTAAGGAACCTTGATGGTGCTGTAGGTTAAGCAGTGAGCTGCTAACTGCCAGGTCAGTGGTTCAAACCTACCAGCTGCTCTGCAGGAGAAAGATGAGGCTGTCTGTTCCCATAAAGATTTCATCTCAGAAACCTTATGGAACAGTTCTACTCTCTCCTAGAGTGTCTCCAGGAGTCAGAATGGACTTGGTAGCTGTGAGTTTGGGTCAAATTGGTTTATTATAAGCGGTCTCTAGTCAGTTCTGACTCATAGCAACCCTGTATAGGGTTTCCGAAGAGCGGCTGGTGAGCTTGAGCTGCTGGCCTTGCAATTCAAACCGATCTTGAGGTCCAGTGCATAAGCCCACAGAGCCACACCAGGACTCCAATTATTATTACAGCATATATATATAAAACATAAAATGGCTATTGTAGCCACTTTTAAGTGTACAATTCTGTGTACAATGAATTCCACTCAAATGTTGTGTGACCATTAAGTCTGTTCCCATTAAGCATGGATACCCCCTCTCCCTCCAGCATCAAGTCCTCATTAATCAACTGTCTCTATGGATTTGCATATTCTAGATGGCTCATGTAAGTGGGATCATCCAATATTTGTGTGTTTGTGTGTCTGGTTTATTTCACCCAGCATAATGTTTCCATTAGCATTTGTGGATGGCTCCATAAAATCATGTCCTGCTCAGAGCCCGAATACACGCCAGCCTGCCGATAATAGCTTTTAGACCACATGCAGCGAGATGGAACACTGACATTGTATGCAATCTAAAGCTACTGTCTGTGAGCTGATGAGTATTTGGGTTCTGGTTGGAAGGACGTGATTTATGGATCCATCCATGTTAGATCATCGGTGCCCTTTTTAATGGCCTCCTAGCTATCTGGCAATTGGGTACATTCTGTGGAGACCTGGTGTGACACTGTAGGATAAGCACTGGACTGCAAGGTCGGTTTGAAAGGGTCAGTGGTTCAAACTCACCAGTTGCTCCTCAGAAACCCTATACAGGGTCACTATGAGTCGGGACTGACTTGACAGCACTTAACAGCAACGTTTTCCAGGTTCATCTATGTTGTAGCATGTATCGAAACTCTGTTTCTCTTGTGGTTGAATAATATTCCATTGCATGGATCAATCACCTTTTGTTTATCCGTTCCTCTGCTGATAGGTTTTACGGCTTTTCTAGCTAAGATTAAAAATATACAATTCTTGACTAATGCATATAGTGTTTCTGAGAAGCTAGTGGGTTTGAACCTCTGACTTTGCAGTTAGCAGTCTATTGCTTACCTATAGCGCCACATCAGGACTCCAAGCCAGAAATGTTTGCTGTTGTTTGTTGTTAGGTGCCATCGAGTTGGTACCGAGTCATAGCGACCTTATGTACAATGAAACGACACACTGCCTGGTCCTGCACCAACCTCACAATCGTTGCCACGTTCAAGCTCATTGCTGTTGCCACGGTGCCAAGCCATCTCATTGGGGATCTTCCTCTTTTTCTCTGACCCTCCCCTTTACCATATCCTTCTCCAGGGACTGGTCCCTCCTGTTAATATGTCCGAAGTACAAGAGATGGAGTCTGATCATCCTGGCTTCCAAGGAGCATTCTGGCTGTACTTCCTCCAGTACTTACTGGTTTGTTCTTTTGGCAGTCCATGGTACTTGTAATATTTTCCTCTAACACCATAACTCAAATGCATTAATTCTTTTATGGTCTTCCTTATTCACTGTCCAATTTTCACATGCACATGAGGTTAATGGAAATACTATGACTTGGGTCAGACACACTTTAGTCCTCAAACTGACATGTTTCTCTTCAACACTTTCAGAGGTCTAGTGCAGCAGATTTGCCTAATGCAATCCATCATTTAGTTTCTTGACTGCTGCGTCCATGAGTTTTGATGCTTGATTGGATCAAAATGAAGTCTTTGGCAACTTCGATCTCTTCTTCATTTATATGAATATTGTTTATTGGTCCAGTGGTGAAGACTTGTTTTCTTCACATTGAGGTACACTCCATACTGAAGGTGTGGTCTTTGATCTTCATCAGTATTTCAAGTCCTTTTTACTTTCAGCAAGCAAGGTTGTATCATATACATTTTGCAGGTTGTTAATGAGTCTTCCTCCAATCCTGATGCCACGTGTTTCTTCATATAATCCAGCTTCTCTATGTGCTCAGCGTGCAGATTGAATAAGTATGGTGAAAGAATACCACCTTAGCCCAGAGCAAAGAACTTGCATCAAATGTTGGGCTTTTGCAATACTGACAGGGAATCTCTCTTTCCTGAGGGCTTCCCCAGCACTGAGTGTGAGGACAAATGTCCTAATATGCATATGCAGATTGCTGTTAGAAAGGACGTTAGCAGACCCAAGCCCCACGGCCTGGCACGGGGTTAAGAACTTCTGCCCACCAACCTCCTGCATGCAAAAAATGGACCCAGAACTTAGAAAGTGATTTCAGACCGCTTGGCCTCTACAGCTCCACAATCTTGGGTTCTGAGAGTTCCACGTTGTTGTTCACAAGGTCACTATGAGTCAGTACTGACTCATTCTACTGTTGATAGGCATTTGGGTGTTTCTAATTCAGAGCTGGCATATTCTTGCACTGGGCCTTTGGTGGACTTGTGTTTGCATTTCCGGTGGGTCTGTAGCCTGGAGTGGAAGTGGTGTATGAATACATGTTCAGTATCCTTCTGGAGGCCTCAGGGGAGACTCTTTTCCTTGTGTTTTCCAGCTTTTGCAGGCCGCCTGCCTTCCTTGGCCACATCGCACCAGTGTCTGCTTCACCCTCACTTTCCTCTTATAAGGAAATTACATATAAATATAAATACATATGTAGATATATGTAATTATGTCACATCCACCTGATGATCCAGGATAATCTAGGGGAGGTCTCAAAACTCTTCATTTCATTGTACCTGCAAAGTTTCCATTGCCATGGAAGGTAAAATGGTCACAGGCTCCAAAGGTTAGGATGTGGAGATCTTTTGGGGGACATTAGTCTGCCCACCACATTGAAGCACACAGCTTTGGTACCTGCAGGAAGACTCATGAAGCCCTCTGGGTCACAGACCTGGACCAGCACTGGCTGTGGTGGGTGTGAGTGGACCGTCAGGTTCTGGACAAGAATACAGAAGACAGGTTCCCTGTGCCCAGTTGGCCCCTGAGGGAGTGGGGTGGCAGGTTACCCTATGGGTTACTGAGAAGTCATTTTAGAATATTAGTTCTGATATTAGTGATTTCGAGCTGTTATTCTGCACCAGGTGAGGTTCTAAGAGTTTCATAAGGATTTAACATTACCATTAACAACAACAACCCTACAATGTATATACTATTATCTCCACTGTACAGATGAAGAAACTGAAACGGAGGCACAGAGAGGTTAAAGAACTTTCCCAAGGTCACACAGGTAGGAAGTGGCAGTGCCGGGGAGGGAGCCCTTGCCCTCAAAGGGCTACACTGTTCTGAAGTGAGACCGGCATTTACAAATCATTTCCACCTCAGGCCCAGGCTGTTTCCCCAGCACATCACCCTTCTGCGGTAATATTTTAAAAATTTTGTCGTGGTAAAATATATATGACAAAACTTCTTCCATATCAATAATTTTTATGTATGCAACCCAATGACATTAATTATGTCCATCACGTTTCCAAAAAACGGCAATGTCCTATGAGGTTGGTTTCCCCAGAAATCATGCACTAGGAAACCTGACTTGGCGAAGACCGCCACCTTGTGGTGATAGAGGGAATCTGAACCCCTGGGCCCAGCTCTCCCTTGATGTTTGTACTCTTATCAGGCCAGTCCTGACAGTATCTTGACGGTACCGACAAAGGAATATTAGTCATTCTATTTCTGTTAAATAACTTCAAGTTTTAAAAAGTTTCAGTGTAGCAATCAGCACAAAACTGAAGTGTGCAGCTTGATGAACTTTTTTTATGTGTATACATCGATGTGGCACTGTAGGATAAGCTCTCGGCCATAAGGTCCGTTTGAACTGCAAGGTCGGTGGTTCAAAGTCATCAGCCAGTCCTCAGAAACCCTATACAAGGTCGCTATGAGTGGGAACTGACTCGACTGCACTTAACAACAACTACAACAGGACCGGGCAGTCTGCTATGAGGTGGAACTAACTCAGTGGTACCTAACAGCAACAATACATTCATGTAACTAACTAGATCAACACATAGACCATTTCAGTTATCCCAGAAGGTTCCTTTGTGCCCTCTTCCAGTTCATCCCACCCTAAAAGTAACCACTTTTTGATTTCTATTATCAGTGAATTGATTTGCCTGTTAGTGATATTTACATAGAAGGACTCATGCAATTATGTAATCTTTTGTGCCTGGTCTTTTTCATTCAACATTACATGATGTGATTCAACTATGTTGCTGCATATAGCACTATTGTTATTTTTAAACATTGTCATGAAGCAGTCCATTTTATAGATATGTTGTTGTTATGACTCCGTGTATGGTTACTGAGGCTGTAAATCTTTGTGGGGGCAGAAAGCTTCATCTTTCTCCTGTGGAGCAGTTAGTGGGCTTGAACTGCTGACTTTGTGGTTTATGATGCAGTGCTTATCCTCTAGCGCCACCATGCTCTCAGTTTATGAATATGCTATCATCTATTTACTCAAGTCTAAGCACAGGAAAGTCAGTGGTTCGAAACTAGCAGCCGCTCCATGGGACAGAGATGAGGCTTTCTGCTCCCATAAAGATTTACAGCCTCAGAAACCCTGTACAGGGTCGCTATGAGTCAGAACCGACTCCACGGCACATCACCACCACCACCATGAAGCACAGAATTGGGAACCACAAGGTACGTGGTTTGAGTCTGCCAGCACACCACAGGAGAAAGATGAGGCTTTCTGCTCCCACAAAGATTGAGAAAGCCTCGGAAATACAGGGTTGCTATGAACTGACTCAGGGGCACAGAACAACAACTGTTGTTGATGCCTCCACTCGTCTGTCACTTACTGTGGTGACTTGTGTGTTGCTGGGATGCTGGAGGCTACGGCACCAGGATTTTACATGCCAGCTGGGTGACCCATGGTGGGCAGGTTTCAGGAGAGTAAACCAGACTAGAAGAATGAGAGATGGTCTACTACTCAATGGTTAGCCACCTTCTGAAGAGCAGTGGAACACTGGCAGATAGCGCCAGAATATTGAATACTGCAACATGATGAATAGCACCTGAATATTGTCAGATACAGTGTTCAACCCTCGGGTTGGAAGACACTCATAATAGGAGTCAGGTAGAACTGTTTCCTCAAAGTTGAGTTGACTGTGAAGACGTGAGTTGGAATAAAGTTTTTGGGACCTTCGTTTGCTGATGGGGCACAATTCAAAATGAGGAGAAACAGCTGTAAACATTCATTAATGATCTGAATATGGAATACACGAAGTATGAATCAAAAAAAAGGAAAAGCTATCAAAAATGAAATGGACCGTATAAAGATTGAGATCTTGGGCATTAGTGGGCTGAAATAAACTGGTATTGGTCATTTTGAATCAGACAACCACATGGGAATGACAAACTGAAGAGAAATGGCTCCCCATTCATCATCAAAAATAACATTTCAGATCTAGCTTAAAGTATAATGCTGTGATAGGATAATGTCCACATGCCTACAAGGAAACCCAGTTAACACCACTATGATTCAAATTTACTCACCAACCACTGAAACCAGTAATGATGAAACTGAAGAATTCTAAGGAGCTCTGGTAGCGTAGTGGTTACGAATCGGGCTGCGAACCACAAGGTCAGCAGTTCAAAACTACCAGCTGCTCCACAGGAGAAAGATGAGGCTTTCTGCTCCCGTAAAGATTTACACCCTCGGAAACCCTGTACAGGGTCGCTATGGGTCGGAACCGACTCGATGGCACTTAACAACAACCATTTCTTCAGTCTGAAATTGATCAAACATGCAATCAATTTTTGTTCTTCTCTGTTTTTTTCAACTGCCTTCCCTGTTACCCAAGTTAACATGTGTCTACCCTCTAGGGAGTCCTGGTGTGGTACTGTAGGATAATCACTGGACTACTAACCACAGGGTTGGCAGTTCAAACCTACCAGCCACTCCTTGGAAAGCCTATATAGAGTTGCTAAGAGTCAGAACTGACTTGATGTAACTTAACAACAATATCCTCTAGCCAGAAAATAGTTTCCCCTTCTCTCCCACCCTGATACCCATCATAGAATGTTTCTTTTAGCATGAAAACCTTTTCTTGACTGTTTACAATAGCAATCTCATACACTACTTGTCCCATTGTGCTGGACTAATTTCACTCAGGAGTCCTGGTATGGTGCTATAGGATAAGCACTGGACCACAAGGTCAGTTTGAACCACAAGGTCAGTTTGAACCAAAAGGTCAGCAGTTCAAACTCATCAATCGCTCCTTAGAAACCCTATAAAGGGTTGCCTTAAGTCAGAACCAACTTGATGGCACTTAACAACAGGTTCATTCATATGCTTCACAGGTGTTTTACAGATTCGTTGTTAATCTTCAACATTCTGTAGCATTCCATTGTCTGTACCAAGGTTTGCTTAACCAAGGATGAGGGTCTTGAAGTAAGTCTTTTTTTAAAAAATAAAATATTCAACACTGACATCTTATTTTCTGAACTTTCATCCTTTTTATAAAACAAAACAGCGCTATTAAAGACAGCAAAGAGACGAGTACAAACCAGATAGCAGATCACGTGGAAGTGCAGTGAAGAGCTCCATCAGCAATAACACAGAATACCGGACTAAGCAGGCTCAGGGGCTGGTCCCAGAACTCTGAACCACATATAAAGGAATATTTAGAAGGCTGGAAGGCTTACAGCTAGGGGAATTTGTAGCAGAAACAAGAAATCCAGTGCTTTCTAATTCAAGACACTCAGCTGCTCCTGGAGCCACCATCTTGGGCGAGACCAAGCATGGGAAGGATCAGAGCAACCACAGATGCCTGACAGAACCATGGAAATAAAGGTGTGGAACTCTTCTATTTTGGTATCTGTTCATTGGTCTCTTGCTATCTGAGCACCTCAATTCTGGTGACTAGAGGGGATGCCTGAGTGAGTGGACTCCTCAACACCACCCCTATAGGGTTCTATTACGCACGCGCACAGATCTCCTCAAAATTTAAAGTGACAGTTTCCACTCAGAACCAAACAGCTGTGCAAAACAGCCACAGCCAACCCTGAACTGTTTATCACTAGGAAAAAGGCCTGAATGGGGATTGTGGAGTGGGACAGGCAGACTAGAAAGGAAATAGGCCAAAAATTAAATCCTGAGTTACATCACAATGACCAACAGTGGCATCTTGAAATTTCTCAGGGAAAAGAGTGAAAAGGGAAGCCCATCTCCTGATCACATCTACTTGCAGGCAATCAGAAAGCATAAAAAATATCAAAATACACACACATCTAAATATTAAAGCCACAGATAATGCCTAAATTTGCCCAAAAAACAGAAACAGATGACCATATCAGTACATGTCCAGAAACAAGATAAAGTGACTGAGGCAAATGAGCTGGAAGCAGACCTACAGTCCACACTGAAAGGAGGGCAGGCTTTGGAAATGCCTGAGAAGGAATTCAGAAAAATGATTATGAAAGGTATCAAAACACTATACAATGGAATTGAGAAAAACTCGATGGCACCTGACAACAACAACAATGGCAGCACTGAAAAGGACCTTAGGAAAGCAATATCATTTACAATAGCTGCCCAAAGGATGAAATATCTAGGAATAAATGTAACCAGAGAAACAAAGGACCTATACAAAGAAACCTACAGAACACTACTACAAGAAAGAGACTTAACAAAAGTGGAAGAATATACCATGCTCTTGAATAGGAAAACTTAATATTGTGAAAATGTCAGTACTGCCCAAAACAATTTACATATATAATGTAATCCCAATCCAGATTCCAACGACATTATTAAAAAAGATGGAAAAACGATTACAAACTTTATATGGAAAGGAAAGGGACCCAGGGTAAGCAAAGCACTGCTTAAGAAGAAGAACAAGGTTGGCAACCTCTCACTCCCTGACTTGAATTTTACTACACAGCTACAGTGATCAAAACAGCCTTGTACCGGTACAATGAAAGATACATTGATTAATGAAACAGAATCGAGAATCGAGAAATTAACCCATCCACATACAGCCAACTGATTTTCAACAAAAAGCCTAGTGTATTCCATGGGAAGAAGATAGTCTATTCAACAGATGGTGCCGGTAGAACTGGAAAGTGATATGCAAAAGATTGAAACAAGACCTTTACCTCACACCTTACACAAAAACCAACTCAGCATGGATTAAAGGCCTAAATGTGAATCCCAGAATTATAAAGGCCACATAGGGACAAATGTGAGGGCTCTAATAGAGGGCATACACAGACTTCCAAACGTTTTGAAAACTATACAAACAAAAGTAGACAAAGATGAGTGGGATATACTAAAAATTAAAAACTTATGTGCATCAAAAGACTTCACCAAAAGAGTAAAAAGGGAGCCCACAGAACGGGAAAAATCTTTTGCCATGATACATCAGACAAGAGACCAATTTCTAAAATATATAGGAAACTACAACACCTCTACAAGAAAAAGACAAATAACCCAGGACATGAACAGACACTTCACCAAGGAGGAGATCCGGGCAGCCAACAAACATATGAAGACATGTTCACGATCACTAGCCATTAGAGAGATGCAAATCAAAACAACAATGAGATATCTCACACCAGCAATAACAGCAAAGATCAAAAATTAGAGGACAGTAAACGCTGATGAGGATGGGGAGAGACTGGGACACTCCTACATTGCTGGTGGGATTGCAAAATGGTCCAACCTCTCTGGAAAGCAATAAGGCGCTTCCTCAGAAGGTTTGAAATAGAAATACCTTATGATCCAGCAATTCCTCTACTTGGAATTTACCCACAAGGAATACAAGCCATAACACAAATAGATATATGCACACCAATGTTCATAGCAGCACTATTTACAATAGCAAAAAGATGGAGACAGCCTAAGTGCCCATCAACTGAAGAATGGATAAACAAATTGTGGTCTACCTTGAAGAATAACAAGCTGCAAGCTACCGTATAATATGGATGAACCTTGAGGACATTATGCTGAGTGAAATTGTTGTTGTTGTCAGGTGCCATCGAGTCGGAACCGACTCATAGCGACCCCATGCACAGCAGAACGAAACAATGCTCGATCCTGGGCCAACCTCACCACCGCTGCCACCCCCGAGTCCATCAATGATGCCACCTGGCGGATCCATCTCGTTGGAGGTCTTCCTCCTCTTCTCTGACCCTCCACCCTACCCAGCATGACATCCTTCTCCAACGATTGTTTCCTCCGGACTACATGTCCAAAGTAGGAGAGACGAAGCTTAGCCATCCTGGCCTCCAAGGAGCACTCTGGCTGCACTTCTTCCAAAACAGATCTATTGGTTCTTTTGGCAGTCCATGGCACCCTCAGTATTCTCCTCCAACACCACAACTCAAAGGCATCAATTCTTCTACGATCCTCTTTATTCACTGTCCAGCTTTCGCATCCATATGAGGCTATTGAAAACACAATGGCCTGGGTCAGGCGCACCCTAGTCCTCAAGCTGAGTGAAATTAGTCAGGCACAAAAGGAGAAACACTGCATAAGACCATTATTGTAAAAGATTAAGAAAAAGAAACCCCACTAAAAGGTGGGGTGGGTGGGGTAGGGGGAGGGGTGGTTTCTTTGCTGGTTACCAGGATGTATGGGGTGGGGTGAGGGGAGAGAGGGTAAGGTGAATACAGGGTGGGGAATAGACACAGGATAGCTTGGGTGCTGGGGGGAGGGCAATACAAAAGAAGGGGGAGGGGAATGGACGAACAAGGTGTATGGGAGAACAGTGAGGCAGGTTTGCATGGACTGAGTGGGACAGAGATAAATAATGATGTATGCACAATTAAAGTGAAAAAAAAAAAAAGAAAGAAACCCATCATAGTTTTCCTGAGTTCAGTTTCTCTTTCTGAAAAAATGTTTAGATTGAAGAAAATGAATTTTAAGGGCCCTCTCAGCACTAAAATTTTACCTCTAGTTTTGGGGTTCCCAAGTAGACGGTATACACAAATCACAGTAGAAATTTTATTAGAAATTTCAAATACATCTCCAGGATCTCTCTCTGTTTGCCCTCAAACCACTGCCCACTCTGCACTTGATGATGACTAGCAGTCAGAAGACTCCCAGTAAAAAGTGTGCCCTGAGACCAAGACCGGAAGTGCCTCTCAAGAACAATGGACAAGTGGTTGCAGCAGTAGCAGGATCAATAGCAGCAAGAATGCTAACCCCCAAACTGAAACAAGAAGCCAGGTGGCCCCATTTTCCATCCTCCGGAGTTCAGTGAAAGAATGCCGTGGACATTCTTCCTTCACCTTAAAGACTCCGACAGTACTGATCCCAGACATCAGCTTGCATGCAATCATGGCCGTACAGCCTTTGACCTCCAAAACTGAGTTGATGCCTCCTGGGGAAGAAGAGAGGAGGGTGAAGCAGACTGACATTTCAGAAACCAGAAAGGCATCCAGTGTTCCCTCCTCTCCACAGCCTTGAGTAACAAAACCTCCTGGGACCCACTCAAATGTCTGGGTCTCCAATCCCTGAAACCATCAGGTGTTCAACTTTACCGCCAGTAATCTGGAATGTTCCTTGATAGCATCGAGTTGAACCACGAGGACAGGGAAGAGAAGGGGCATAGACACAGGTTTCCAAAGCCACACAAGTTGGGCAAGAGAGGGTTGACAACACACTGGTAGCTGGAGGGAGGAAAAGAAGACTAGTAAAGAGTGTGTCCAGCCCCTTGAGATGTCTCTCTTTGCTGCCTTTTCTTCCCCAAGTCTTTCCTGCTTCTGCTGCTCTAATCAAGACCCATTCCTGCAACAGCTCTGCCCTTCCTTAACGGATTTTCATTGCTCTAAGAACTCCAGCCAAGACTGCTTCCAAACAGTGTGCTTAGGTGAGGAGATACGGTGACAACAAGACATACTTCCTGCCACCTAGGATCCCTATCTGAGAGAAAGACGTGTAAATAATTACAATACAGTTCAGTTAGTACTGCATTAGAAGTATAATGGAAGAGGAACAGGAGAGTAACAAATTGTCCCTAAAGAACTAAGGAAACACTTTCAAAGAGCTGATACTGAACTAAGGTGGAGGAAGAATACGGTTAGCTAGGTAAAAGTGGGGTGGGGAAAGGTAGAGGGGCAAAGGAAATAACAAAGGCAAAGACCTGGAAATGTGAACAATCTTAGTGGATCTGGGGAATGGTGAGAAACTGCATGGTTGACAGTTAGTTGACAGGCCCAGGTATGGCTGAACTGGATTTTATGGCCAGCATGCATCTTGACTGGGAGCATGGTGGCTCCAATACAATTAGCCCTGGACTGCGAATCACAAGGTCCATGGGTCCAGGCCACTAGCCACTCCATAGAAGAAAGATGAGGCTTTCTGCTCCCTCGGAGATTTAAAGCCTCTGAAACCCTATACAGGATTGCTATGAGTCAGAACTGACTTGCCAGTACTTAACAACAACAACAGTCCATCTCGATTGGCCAGTACTATCATCACTGCTTTAAGTATTTTGAATATCAACCCCAGTTAGAAAACAGTGAGAGAGGGAAGAACAGGAAGCAAGGGAAAAGAACCTGAAAAGCTAGGCCGGGGACAGATTACTACAGTCCTTGAGGTCAAATTGGGGAGTCTGGTTAGTGTCACATAGTCATGGGGAATCAGTAATTGTTAGATGAACTTTGTTACCACCCTGCTCTGAAACCTAACCTGGCATCGTATTGCCTACAAAACACAAATTTATACCCTAGCTGTCCCTGATGTCCCTGTGCTCTGAGCAGTATTTAGAATTCCTAGAAGGAAGAAACACTATCTCATTAGTTGTTTATGGAGTTTATTTTAACACCCACCTCTCTCCTTTCACGGTACCTGTGTTCTCTGATGGCATCCAAAACGAAGATAAGCTCGCTTTGTTGTTGCAAAAGGGGTCCTCACAGAAGTTACTGAAGGAGACTATCACCAGGCCAGGGCCTGAGGTGTGTTGGATAAAGGTTGTCTGTGCCATCCCTCCAGAGACGCAGCCCTTACTAACCACAAGGGCGGCCTTAGTCCCTGTTATGAGAGAGGAGGGAGGTAAGTGGGTGTTGTTTAAAATGTGAGGGGGGGGGCGGGGTGGATTAAGACGTGTGAGAACCTGACGCATTGATAACCTGCTCCTGTCTCTGCTTACTCACATATCTGAGTGGGAAATGAGATCAATCTATCTATATCTGGGGTCCTGGTGTGGTGCTGGACTATTGACCACAGGGTCAGCAGTTCAAACCCACTGGCACTGACTCTAAGGCACTATCTATCTATCTCCCTCTCTCTCCCTCTCTCTCTCTCTCTCTCACACACACACACACACACACACACATATAAATAAATAAATATATATCCCTGGTGTGGCGCTGTAGGATAAGCACTAGACTACAACATCAGTTTGAACCACCAGGTCAATGGTTCAAACTCATCAGTCATTCCTTGGAAACCCTATATAGGCACTTAACAACTCTCTCTCTCTCTATATATATATACACATATACACATACAGAGACATATATATACACACGCATGTTGTTAAGTGCCGTGGAGTTGGATCTGACTCATAGTGACTGTGTATAGGGTTTCTGAGGAGCAGCTGGTGGGTTTGAACTGCCAACTTTGTGTTTCCTAGTCCAGTGCTGATCTGACACCGCCACACCAG
>NW_006408686.1:2821786-2829507 GCF_000296735.1 Chrysochloris asiatica
ATATATATATATATACATACATATACATATGCACACGTACATACATAGTCACACGCACACACTCATATACATACACCTACTTCTCTCTTATTGACTATCTTGTTATCTGACACTTCACATTTATGGCAACAGGAAAATAAATCGGATTTTCTGCCTTAATGAGGAACTGAGATGCAATGGGAGGAGGAGGGGATGGTTTGCCAGAGAGAGACAGGCCGCTGACTGTTCCTAATACCCAGGAAGAAGGAACCCGGGAAGGCCTGTGATGAATTTGGAGCAGCCACACGATAGAAAGGGGGCTTGGAAGTTTGTTCTCCCAAAGAGGCTTCACTGCCACCTCCACCACCTCTGCTGGGTACAGGTGGCTAGGCCTCACCTGTCTACAGGCCCAGGAGCTCTTTGCTGCCAAGGTCTATTTCTGGGGCTGGTGAAGTGAAAAAGTGAAGATGCGTGGTGTGGGGTCCATGTAAAGGCCTGGAACATGGCCAGGTGATGGTGGGCCCTTGCTGTTCCACAGGTGATGGGCAACCCCAACCACTACCACCTCTAACCCTGGAGGCTCTGTGGTGGTATGGGAGGCAGTATGGGGAAGGGGTCTCCTGCACCACATGCATCCTAAGACACACTGAAGGCACTGAAGGCACCCAACAGGTGGTGAACGCCTGGGGGAACACCAGCACTGAAGAACGGACATGACTTCAACTCTCGTACAGTGAACATTTTCACATAATGACCTGGTCTTTGGAACATAGCTTTGTTGTGAGTGAGAAGTGGGTGTACTACGTATACATGTGTGTGTATCTTGGTTGGTTGGTTATGTAACGTGGAGTTGTTTCTGACTTATAGCAACCCTGTACAGAGTTTCCGAGGCTATAAATCTTTACGGGAGCAGAATGCATCATCTTTCTCCCGCAGAACAGCTGGTAGTTTCGAACGGCTGACCTTGCGGTTCAGCCCGATTCGTAACCACTACGCTACCAGAGCTCCTTATGTAACTTGTTTTTAAATGTGACTATAATATTAGCAATTGAATGCAAAATATTCATTTTAGCCAAATGAGATGAACTGGATTACAAAATTTTTAGGTACTAAGATTTTTATTATTTTCTACAAAAAGAATATTCCATGTATTTTATAACAGAAAATAAGTCAGTGAACTTGTTTCAACAATCAATGTAAAACTCTGCTGATGTCTCACAATGAAAATTTGTTTTTAACAGCTCACACTTCAATTTTGATATTGGTTTCATAAGAAATGCTATAATTATAAATGCACTCATGAAGAGCTGTCATAAAAGAAAACATAAGATCACAAAACAACATAAGATCACAAAACAAACATTGCAACAAATTACTATATTTTCTCTTTAGATGTATCTTTCATTTCTATTGCTATAATTAGAAATAATTTTCTATTCATTACTATTACAAATCCTTCAATAATTTCATTACAATTAAACTGCCATACACTATCTCTTCCAGATATAACATGGATAATGAATCAAGTCTTCCTTAAAAGCACTGTTGCACACTGAGTCTCATCAGGGATGAAAACAGCTGTTCTGTTGTGCTGTTTGTGATCATTAAAGTTAAGAATATGGATAAAGCAATTTGAATATTGGTATTTCTATTATGTATTTCTATTATGGAATCATACATGCCTACATAAGTAAAATCTGTCTTTCCTGAATCTGTAAGCTTAATTCTCATGTAAGAATGAAATGATAACAGTTCTCAAAAGGTCTGTATTTAAGTCATCGGAATAAACCTGTACTGATTTCTGAAATGCCTCCATCCATTCTTTACCAGGAATATCCACAATGTTTAAAAAGGAAAATCGATTTGAATGAGCATTATACATTTTAATCCTTCTTTTCATGAAAGTTTCACGGGTCAGTGATAGTGTAGTATGTTGTTACACAAAACTGATCTCTGGCACTCAGTGATACTTCTGAAGCACTTTGATGACGCACTTGTTTTTTCCTAATGATGGTGAAGACGGTGACGTGGTTTCACTCAATGCCCTGCCAGTGTCCTCCCACTGCAGTGTTGGCTTTTCCTGGTGACCTATCGGCTTTGTATGTATGGATCTCTGTTTTGGGCAACTCGTGCCCATTTTGTTGATGCCCTAAGCACATGTTTACCTTGCTTATTAGATAATTCGTTCTTGAGTTTGGGCTAGCGAATATGTGACGTGGACATAATCACCCTCCCTGCCACCCAACCCAACTGCCCATTCTCACTCTACCTGCTTTAATGATTAAAATGCTTTCCTGGCAAAACTCTCCATTGTCACAAGTCTCAGCTTTCTCTGAGGTCCAGTTATATGACGTGATTGCATTCTCTTCCACAGTAATGCTTATGCTCTTGTGACAAAGCAAATTTTGGGCCGCTGGGAAGAAAACAAGTTAAAGATTAGCATTTATCCTTCTCTGTGGGGGCCGAGTCACTTCCTTTTCATCATATACTCCCCTCCCCACCCCATGACCCAGTTGCTTTCCTCCCACCTTCTTCATACATACAGGTTATGGAAGAGATTCCTAAAAGAAAGAGGAACATCAAACAGTGGATATGACAGCTTCCCATGGCTTCTTTAGAGAGGTCGGGAGAAGCTGGTTAGGATCTGCGTTTTGAAGGAGAAGAAGACATTTTTAAGGCAACAGAATGATATTAAATCTATCCTCTGGCAAGTATCGGCTTTAGGGGCGAGTTTATTGTGTTTGAAGACCCTGGGTGGAAATGGTTAATGTGCCCAGATACTAACCAAAAGGTTGAGTCCACCCAGAGGCACTTTGGAAGAAAGATCCAATGACCTATTTAAAAAAAAACACCACACACACACACAAAAAACATCAGCCATTGAAACCTTTCGGAGCATAATTCAACTCTGACATACATGGCAGCACCATGTTATTGAATCACTAATTTAACAGCCATTGGATCGATTCCAACTCACAGTGACCATATAGGACAGAGCCGAACGGCTCCATAGGGCTTCTGAGGCTGTAAATCTTTAAAGGAGCAGACAGCCTCATCGTCCCCCCACGGAGTAACCGGTGGGTTTGAACCATCAACTTTGAGGTCGGCAGCCCAGTGCCTACCCACTATGGCACTGTAAGTTGGAGATTGTGCAACGGCAGCTAATTTGGTTTAGGTTTGATTGATTTTTAAGATCAGTCTTGTGACTTTGATTTTATTGATTTTTAAGGTCAGTCTTGTGATTTTGGGCAAGTTAAGAAGTTGATTGTATCTCAGCTTCCATCTTTGTCATTCTTAGACCCAGGAGCCTGGGCACCCAGCTACTTATTTCCTTAGGATCAAGGAGTCCAGCAACCCAATCTCAGGACCCAGGAATCGGGGCCCAAAGGGACCTCCTCTCCTTCAGCCTCAGGAGTCCAGGTTCAAACCTAATTCCCTCAAGATCTTGGTATCTCAGCCCACAGTTCCCATCCCCATTGGACTCCAGGATTCAGATCCCAGCTCGGTCCATCTAGAGATCCAGGGATTTGTGTCTCAGCCACTGTTCGCCAAAGGACGCGTGATTCTGGGCCCCAGCCCCAAATCACTCAAACCCCAAAGCCCAGGACCCCAGACTCCTCAGACCTAAAGTCTGGACTCCCGTCACCTGCTCCTTAGACCCAAGAGTCCATATCCCCAGGCTCTCCTCCGTGGGGTCCAGGATTTCCAATCCCTTCAGCGCTTCCTCCCCCTCCCCCCATCCCTCAGACCTAGGAACCCCGCCTCCCCACACCTGCCTTTTCCTTCAGACCCAGGAGTTCAGGCGCCTAGTCCCCTCCTCCCTCAGACCCAGAAGACCCAGTTGTGTCCCCAAGCCTCTCTTTCTCTTTATGAGACCAAAATTCCTCCTGGCTTCCAGAAGAACTGACCAAAAGAATCGTAGCCAAGAACGAACCCAGAACGAACACTCGCTCTGGAAATCCAATCTTCCCTGAAAGTGCTGTGGAAGCACGGAAGGCGGGGCCAACCTCCTTAGCTTAACTGGCTCCTCGAAGCCCCATTGGTCAAGGCGAAGCATGGCGTGAACTCATTGGATGAGCCTGGAACGTTAAACCCCATTGGCTCGAGAGAAGCATCACGCACGGCCTTGGAAAGCGCGCATGCGCAGAATGGCAGCAGTTGGCCAGCTGGAAGGAAAGGGTACTTGCGTTTGCAATGCAGAGCAGGCTTCCCCCACAAAAGACTTCATCCTTTTCTCTGGTTGAACTATGGGCTTCCGCTTTTCCAGCTACACTAGGAAATCAAATTTATCTCCCTCTACAAATGTGTGCCCAGCCTGTCCCACCACCTGTCCCAGCACCATCCAGTGGCTCCAACCCACCCAGTGGAAAAGTCAACTTGTTCTAATTAGGTTTTACTTGCAGTGGTCCAGGCCTCATCCTCTGGCAGTATCATCCCACTAGCCTCCTCCATGATCTCTTCTTGTTGTGCGTCCTCGACTCATAGAGACTCTATATAGGGTTTTCAGAGCTGTTGGTGGTGGGTTTGAGCTGCAGACCTTGCGGTGAGCTCAATTAGCAGTTCAGTGATTATTCTACAGCGCCACACCAGGGCTCCTTGAAAACTGAATGTATGAATGTCCACTTCAGCTCACTCTCAAATATAGTAATAAGCAGGTTGCAACCACATTTAACCAGCAGGTCTGTGTCAGGACTATGAACAAGACATGCCATTCAGATTTGTTGTTCATGGCTAAAAATTCAAATACATGAAACCTTTCCAGAGGGAAACAAAATAAAGATCACTTCTGTGTACTTTTAGAATTAGGATTGTTTCTGTGAATTAAGGCACAAATGAATAACTTTATTTTAAAGAAGTGACAACTACAAATGTTAGTGTTTTCATTTAATACTTACAATGGAAACAAAATGTCCACATAATTAAAAATGAGTATTACTTAATTTAATACATTAGAAATACTTTTTGTTTTTAAACTTTTTATTGTGAAGTGGGTGAAGGTGTACAGAGCAAATCAGTTTTCCATTCAACAATTCATGCACTTTGTTTCCTGGCATGTAATTCCTGGTAATCCCCACAATGTTTACATTTTAGATGACCTAGAGTATTATACTGTTGTGTGGAAGAGCAAAGATGTCAGCTTGAGGACTAAGGTGCGCCTGACCCAAGCCATGGTATTTTCAATAACCTCATATGGATGAGAAAGCTGGACAGTGAATAAGGAAGACCGTAGAAGAATTGATGCCTTTGAATTGTGGTGTTGGAGGAGAATACTAAAGTGCCATGGACTGCCAAAAGAACCAATAGATCTGTTTTGGAAGAAGTGCAGCCAGAGTGCTCCTTGGAGGCCAAGATGGCTAAGCTTCATCTCTCATAATTTGGACATGTTGTCAGGAGGGAACAATCGCTGGAGAAGGATGTCATGCTGGGTAAGATGGAGGGTCAGAGACAAAGAGGAAAACCCCCAAAGAGATGGATCGGCCAGGTGGCCTCAAGTGTGGCATCAAGTGTGGCAGCGGTAGTGAAGTTGGCCCAGGATTGGACATTGTTTCATTCTGCTGTGCATGGGATCGCTATGAGTCAGTTCTGACTTGATGGCACCTGACAACAACAACAACAAAGTATTATAGTAAGGAGCTCTGGTAGTGTAGTGGTTACGAATTGGGCTACTAACCTCAAGGTCAGCAGTTCAAAACTACCAGCTGTTCCGTGGGAGAAAGATGAGGCTTTCTGCTCCCGTAAAGATTTACAGCCTCGGAAACCCTGTACAGGGTCACTATGAGTCGGAACCGACTCCACGGTACTTAACAACAACAACAACAAAAGTATTATAGTGCGTCGCTGTGGGTTAATGCACCAGACTGCAACATCTTCATGTGTACACCATTCTCATCTTCCTGTTCTGAGTTCTTTCTCCCCCATGAACAAAAACTCACCGCCCCATAAGGTTCCTATTGACACTTCTGATCCCATATTGATAGATTCTCAGAGAGCACAATGCTCAAAGCCAACTTTCTTCACTAGTTAAGCGGAACTATTTGATTTTAAGAAGACTTCAAGGATTATTTTTGGTTTAAGATTTAAAGACCATCCCAGGGTAATAGTTTCTGGGACATAGAGGTTTTGTTGTTGTTAAATGCTGTCAAGTTGATTCTGACCCATAACGGCCCTGTATAGAGTTTCTGAGGAGTGGCTGGTGAATTTGAACTGTAATCTCGTGGCTCAAACCAACTTTGCAGTCCAGTGCATTCACCCACAGCGCCACACCAGGACTCCATAGAGGATTACATTACATGAAGAGGACTTCAAAAAATGTTTGTGAAAAACTGGAATGAAAAATAATGGAATTTTTTCCAAGAGCTTTTTGAAGTCCCCTAGTAAGATGTTGCAGTTTATTGCTATTGAATTGGCCCCCCAAAAGAAGGTCTGGGTTTTGGTAGATTGCCGGGTCTTTCTTCCTACTTCTTCTCAGTCTGGAAGCTCCGCTGAAACCTGTTCAGCATAAGATCAAAACACAGGCCTACGTTGACTGACGAGTGCTGGCTGAGCGTGAGGTGCACTGGCTGGGAATCAAACCCAGATCTCCCACATGGAAGGCAAGAATGCTGCCACCAAGCCCCCACTGACCACACAGAACCCAGGAGGTGCTTAGGTGATATAAGTGGCTCAAAGGCAATCACAGAAAAGGTGGAGCTGATTGCCCTGAAAGGAAGGGCACCCTAGAGCTCCCTGAGAATAGCACCCAGGGGCAGGTAAGGGCAAAAGGAAGGCTACCTAAGGCTTCAGAGTCTCCCTGGGCCTGTGTTTGAGAAGATCAGACCTCAGTATAGAGGGAGGCGGGGAAGAAGTGTGGGTGTCTAGTTTCTGCATGCCAACAATGTGTCTGTGGTCCTTAACTCCATGTCCTCCCCAGTCTGTCTTCTCTTGAGAACATGGAGCTTATCCCTTGGGGTCATCTCCAGGTGGCCCCTTTGTTCTTTTCTGGCCCTGATTATTGACTTGATTCCAAGGATTCTTCTGAACACTACTAAGTCTTTATTTTCAGGCCTGTCCACAGTGTACCAGTCCTAACGCAGGCTCCACATCCCCTGTCCTTAGTCCCCTAGCGTTGTTGTGTGTCACGAAGGCAATTTCGACTTGTAGCAACATGGGGCAGAGCAGAACTAAGTGCCCCGTGGAATTTTCTAGACTGTTGTCATCTTTACAGGAGCAGAGCGCCAGGGTTTTTCTCCTGCAGAGCCTCTGGGTGAGTTTGAACCACTGATGGTTCAGACTCATAGTTAGTGCTTAATCACTGCACCACCAAAGCTCCTAGTGCTCTAGCTGTTGTTGTTGTGAAGAATGAAGACGTGCCCTACCTAACTAACACTAACTTTTAGCTTTTTGCCCCTTCCCTGACAATCTCTCTCTCTCTCTCTCAATGATTTGGGGTTAAGCACTCAACCATAAGGTAGGTTTGAACCGCAAGGTTGGTGATTCAAAGTCACCTAAGCACCTCCTGGGTTCTGTGTGGTCAGTGGGGGCTTGGTGGCAGCATTCTTGCCTTCCATGTGGGAGATATGGGTTTGAGTCCCAGCCAGAGCACCTCACGCTCAGCCAGCACTCATCAGTCAACATAGGTCTCAGTGGAGCTTCCACACTGAGAAGAAGTAGGAAGAAAGACCTGGCAATCAGCTACCAAAAGCCAGTCCTGGTGTGATGCTGTGGGTTACTACGCTGGACTGCAAAGTTGGTTTGAGCTGCAA
>NW_006408686.1:2829852-2831421 GCF_000296735.1 Chrysochloris asiatica
ACTTGACGGCACTTAACAACAACAACAACAATAATAAAGTAAAGGAGCCCTGGTGGCGCAATGATTAAGCACTTGACTACTAACCCACAGGTGGTAATTCAGGCCCCCCAGTGTCTCCATGGGAGAAAGATCTGGTGATCTGCTTCATAAAGATTAGAAATCCCTACGGGGCACTTCTACCTGGGGTCACTGAGTGAGAATTGACTTAGCAGTAAAGTTGTTGTTGTTAAGTGCCTTCCAGCCCATTCCGACTCATAATGACCCGTATAGGGGTTTCTGAGGAGCGGATGGTGGGTTTGAACCACTGACCAGTTCTTATCCTACAACACCATCGAGTCAGTTCCAACTCTTAGCATCCCTGTATAGGTTTACCTAGAGCGACTGGTGGGTTCAAGTTGCTGACCGTGAGGTTATCAGTCCACTGTGGTGGTTGTGTGCCGTGGAGTCGCTTCTCATAGCAAGCCTGCATCATCATAACAAGCCTGGAAATCTTTACGGACCAGAAAGCTTCATCGTTCTCCCACAGAACTGCTGGCAGAACAGTAAAGTAGAGGATTAGAAATACTATAACCGTTCTTACTCCCATTGCGATGACTCTGGCTCACAGTGACCCACTGTGTGTTAGAGTAGAACTGTGTTCATAGGGTTTTTGATGCCTGTGACCTTTTGGAAGTAGATCACCAGACCTTTCTTCTGAGGTGCCTTTTAGTGGATTTGAACTCCCAACCTTTACTTTAGTAATTGAGTGCACACTGTTTGTGCCACCCAAGAACCTTATGGAAAGCCTACTAGCATTCAGGCAATGGGTTGCCAATTCTTGGAACTAACCTATGGCTCGAGTTTCCCTGGACTTTGGGAGAAGGAAGTCAGAATGCCCAGGTGAGAGAGGTACTTTGGTGGCCAAGCAGGCCATATTAGCTAGAACAAGGCGTCAGGGTGAGTGCCAATCTGTGGGAGGAATCATTCCTCTGTCAGGGACAGAGTGCTCATTCCTCCTACCCTAACCAGCCCCAGGCCCAGCACAGGCCGTCCATTAATTTCCCTGTAGAAGTTAGAATATTATTGCTAAAGGTTTAATTTGATTTTAAATTTATTTTATGCGTGGTTGTTGTTGAGAATATACACAGTACAGCATACACGGATTTAATGATTTCTACATGTACAGTTCTATGTTGGCACTGTAGCATAAGCACTGGACTGCTACCCACAAGGTTAGTGATTCCTTGGAATTTCTTTACCAGATCAGTTTAAGTTGGAACCGACTTGACAGTATTTAACAACAACACACGTACAGTTCAGTGATACAGATTACGTACGTTCTACAAGTTTTCACCTTTCTTTTCAGAATTGTTCCTTCCCCAGGAACCTGGCTTCACTGGCCCTACGTTTCCTATCTCATGTTTTGAGTTGCTGTTGTCCCTTTGATCTCATCTGGGTAGATCTTAAAAGAGCACAATGCTCAAGGCAGACACTCTTTACTAATTAAGCTCAACTATTGCTTGGCTTAAGGAGCTCTGGTAGTGTAGTGGTTACAAGTCGGGCTGCCAACCTCAAGGTCAGCAGTTCGAA
>NW_006408686.1:2832359-2850075 GCF_000296735.1 Chrysochloris asiatica
TTACAACCACTCTGTCAACCCATCTAGTTGAGGGCCTTCCTCTTGTTGGCTTACTCTCTACTTTACCAAGCTTGATGTCCTCTAGGGGGTGACTGTTCCATCTGGGTGACATGCCTAGGAAACCCTCTGGAACAAAATCAAATTGATGGCACCCAACAAAACATCCAAGAATTACAATGAGGGGAAATGAGTTAATTAAATACGAAGCAATTGGAACTGAGCCAGGCACACAGTAAGTGCTCAATAAATGCTCACTGTTGTTTTTATTAGGAGCCCTGGTGGTACTGTGGTTAAGTGATTGGGTGCTAACTGAAAGGTTTGGGCTTCAAACCTACCAGTTGCTTCATGGGAGAAAGATGTGTCAGTCTGCTTCTGTGTAAATGGCAACCTAGGAAACCCTATGGGGTAGTTCAAACCAACAGTCACCACCTCGCTTCTGATCATAGGATCGCTGAGGCTATAAATCTTTAAGGGAGAAGAAAGCCTCATCTTTCTTCTGCGGAATAGTTGGTGGGTTGGAACTGCCAATCTTTCACTTAGCAGTCCAGTGCTTATCCTACAACATCACACTGTTGTTGTTGTTAAGTGCCGTCGAGTCGGTTCCAACCCATAGCGACCCTGTACAGGGTTTCCGAGGCTGTAAATCTTTACAGGAGCAGAAAGCCTCATCTTTCTCCCACGGAGCGGCTGGTAGTTTCTAACTGCTGACCTTGCGGTTCGCAGCCCGATTCGTAACCACTATGCTACCAGAGAACATATCACACTAGGGTCCCAAAAACGTAAACATATGTAAACAAATGGATGTGATAATTTATCCAATAAATCTGTGTTTATGAGTGCTGGAATATCACAGAATATTAGTTTTGTTTTGTCCCCAATCATTTAAAAATGTAAAAAAAAGCCCACAGGTCATGCAGAAATGGGAGGTAGACATAGATTTGGCCATGGGTTAGAGTTTGCTGTAAGCGTCATGCGCAGAGTGATTTTCTAGAATGTTGCTTTAAGATAACTAAGCAGATGTCAGTGGGAAGGACACAGTCCCTTTGTGGCTGGTGGGTGCGGAAAACTGCTAGCCTCGGGGTAAGCTGGAGGAGGTGTGGGGGCCCTTAGCTTTATCCTCAGAGCCTGGGAGGGCGGTGGGTGACTAGAATCCTGCTCAGTGTTGAAGGAGAGCATCTACTCCCAATCCTGGCCCCACTATGCTCCGATTAGAGGCATTTTTGAAGATGTCCCTGCTGATTCTTTTCTTGGGAGTAGCAGAAGCCTGTATTTCCCGAGAAGGTAATGCCTTCACTGCTCCCTTGCCTCCCTCTGATTCTTCCTACAATGAGGAGGATTCTTTGGTTTGGTTTCAGACAGTGACTCCTGAAGTCTAGCCAGACTCCTCCTTGCTTCAGATTTAGATGTTCTCATTTCCTTTCTCCTTAGGTTGTAGAGTAGATGAGCTCTGGGTACTGCACCCCCTGCTCTTGGGGATAGACTGACTCTGTGACTTTGGGAGAAGGGCATTGTATCACTGATTTCATCTGTAAAATGGGCATCCTAAGAAGCTAGTTCATCATGTTAATGTGTCACTATAGTGAGTTTGATGGCTTTGGGGTCCAATCAAGGAAAAAGATGTTGCTATGTGCCAGGGAGTCGATTTTTGACTCATAGAAATCTTACAGGACAAAATAGAGTTGCCCCATAGGGTTGCCGAGGCTGTAAACTCTGGTAACATAGTGGTTACGAATTGGACTGCTAACCTCAAGGTCGGTAGTTCGAAACTACCAGCGGTTCTGTGGGAGAGGCATTCTGCTCCTGTAAAGATTTACAGCCTCAGAAACCCTGTGCAGGGTCACTGTGAGTCGGAACCGACTCCATGGTACTTAATAAAAACAACAGTCTTTATGAGATCCTGGTGTGGCGCTGCGGGTTAACGTGCTGGACAACATGGTCAGTTTCAACGACAAGGCTGGTGGTTCAAACTCTCAGCAGCTACTCCTTGGAAACCCTACACAGGGTCGCTATGAATTGGAACCGACTCCACAGCACTTAACGACAACAAACTTTAAAGGAACAGATCCACGGATCTTTCTCCTGCAGATCTGCTGGTGAGTTCCCACCGGCAACCTTTCGCTTAGCGGTGGAGAGTTTAACTCTCTCACTACCAAGACAAAGATGCGATCACAAAAGGAAAGTGCTGCAGAACAAGCTATTTATTGGGGCTGATGCTTTTACAGATTTTTCACGTGGGAGATGTTCATCACAACAATGAGGCTTCCCAAAGACAGGTGGCACAGGGGCCACCAGAAGGGGGAGAAGACAAGGGAACTCCTGGCGGAGACCGGAAGTGGAAGGTGTCTAGGCAAAGTCCCTGGGCAGCAAGGTGGGAAGTTTGTGGGTCCGAGAGCTCTCGAGGGCAGTGGTAGTTTTCTGTGGTCCTTATAAGCATCGAAGGAGCCCTCATGGAGTAGTGGTTAAAGTACTCGGCTGCTCTATGGGAGAAAGATGGAGGTAGCAGTGTGCTTCTGTAAAGACTGGCAGCCTTGGAAACCTTAGGTTGTTGTTGTTGTTATGTGCCGTGGAGTCGGTTCTGACTCATAGAGACCCTGTACAGGGTTTCTGAGGCTGTAAATCTTTACCGGAGCAGAACGCCTCATCTTTCTCCCGCAGAGCAGCTGGTAGTTTCGAACTACTGACCTTGCGGTCACAGTCCGATTCGTAACCACTACGCTACCAGAGCCCTTATGCTGTTAAGTGCCATGGAGTCGATTCCGACCCATAGCGACCCTGGACAGGGTTTCCGGGGAGCAGCTGGTGAGCTTGAACCACCGACCTTGCCTTTGCAGTCTGGCGCATTAACCCACAGTGCTATACCAGAGCCCTTATAGGGAATTCAATTCTGTCCTATTGGGTCCCTGTGAGTTGAACACTGACTTGACGGTATACAGCAACAGCAATACTAGTTGGGATTCAAAGAGGCTTATCTGGATAACTAACCTGTGAAGTGAAAACTGATGGGTGAGTAGGTGTTAACTAGGTCAGCAATTACAGGGAGATTGTTCTAGGCAAAGATCCGGGGACTGGACAGATCTGAGAGAAGCCAGTGTGTCTGGACCATGGTGTACCTGGTAAAGGGAGTGGTGGGTGGGGATTGTTCCACTTTAGGACGCATAGCCGATAGGGGTCAGAACACATAGGTCTTTGGAGATCGTATGAAGATTCTGGTTGCTATTCTAAGTGCAAAAGGAAGCTCTTAAAGGGTTTTTGGAGTAGATAGTGGAGCAATGGTTAAGTGCTTGGCTGCTAACGGAAAGGCTGGCAGTTCGAACACACCAGTGGCCTTCACGGGAGAACGATCTGGTGGTCTCCTCTTGTAAAGACTGATGTTGTTATTGTTAAGTGTCGTTGAGTCGACGCCGACTCATAGCAACCCTGTGTAGGGTTTACCCTATGGGGAAGTTCTACTTTGCCACATGGGGTCACTATGAGGTAGAGTCTATTCGATTGCACACAACAACAATAAGAGGATTTTAGATGCATGTGTTTGTATGTCTGTGTGTGCATGTGTGTGTTTATGGTTAGATGTGACTACCAGGTGAAGAACACATTGTTGTTGGTTACCATTGAGTTGATGTAGACTCTAGTGTCCCTTTTGTGTATTAGAGCAGAACTGCTCCACGGAGCTTTCAAGGTTGTGACCTTTTGGAAGTGGATTGACAGACCTGTATTCAAGTTGCCTTTGGGTGGACTTGAATTGCCAACTTTTTGATTAGTAACCAAATACTTAACTGTTTGCACCACTAAGAGACACCAAGCATAGACCAGTGCCTACATTATGTACCAGGTGAATGTTAGTTGGATGGATGGAGTGAGGGGTGGGTGGATAGGTAAATGAACTGATGGAAAGAAAATGGAAGGATGAGTGAATGGAAGGATGGATGTACTGATAAAATGGAAAGATGGGTGAACACCTGGATGGATTGATAAGTGGATGGATGAATGGGAGGATGATTGGATAGGAAGATGGATGCATAGGTGGGTATATGAATGGAAGAGTGGATTGGAGGATGGATGGGTATGAGTGGATAGATGGATGGATGAATGGGAGACTAGATGGGTGAATGGTAGGATGGATGGATAGATGAGGGATGTATGGATGGGGGATAGATGGATAGGAAGGTGTATGTATGGGAGTATGAATTGGAGGATGGATGGATGAATGGGAGAATGAATGGATGGGAGGGTGTATGTATAGGAGTATGAATTGGAGGAGGATGGATGAATGGAAGAAGGGATGGATAGAAGGAAAGAAGGAAGAATGAAAAGATGGACCGGTGGGAGAAAAGAAAGATGGATGTATAGATGGATGGATAGAAGGATCGACCCAAATGACTTTATTGATATAAACGCGGTGGATTAGTTGGTCTCTGGTGACATATCTAGCTTTGATCTCCTTACCACTGTAGCAATCAGAATCTAATATGGAATTCTGTCCTTGCTTTCTGCTCCTGCTGGGACCCTGATGACTGATGCTCCTGCCTTCAGTTGCAATCAACGAAAAAAGTAAGAACTATGAAAACCCTATGTTTGTCTTCCCATAGCTAGCTCCTCTCAGATTCCTTTGGGTCTGGGAATTCTGGAGGAAAGAGGGGACCTGGATCTGGTCCACAAATGTTGTGTGGGCAGGACATAATGAGTAAAAGTAAGGCACCACCATATTTGTCTTAAATCCGTGTTCACAAAATTGCTGCCCTCTTTCATCCATTTGTCTGGGGAAGAGATGCGCGCTGGGAGAATGGGAGGTTCTTGTCAGGAAACAGGAATGAAGGAGATATCACCCTTAGAATGACACCTGAACTCACACTCACTCTATCCACACTTGTCAATTTTGAACATCTATTTGAATTCAACAAGGCGCTCTGGTAGCGTAGTGGTTATGAATAGGCCTGCAAACCTTAAGGTCAGCAGTTCAAAACTACCAGCCACTCCGCGGGAGAAAGATGAGGCTTTCTACTCCCGTAAAGATTTACACTCTGGGAAACCCTGTACAGGGTCGCTATGGGTTGGAACCGACTCAACAGCACTTAACAACAACAACAACATTTGAATTCAATTCAATATTCTGGTGTTGACAGTGTTCCACAGCTATTCATAAGGTTTTCAGTGACTAAATATTTGAAAGTAGACCATTTCTCCTTCTTCCTAGTTTGTTTTTGTCTGGAAGCTCAGATGAAACCTGTCCACTGTGGGAGACCCTGCTGATATTTAAAATAACCATGACATAGCTTCCAGAATCACAGCAACACACAAGCCACCATGGTACCATAAACTGACCGACGAGTGGTGGAGGACGTGGCCCAGGACCAGGCAGTGTTTTGTTTTGTTGTGCATAGGATCACTGAGTTGGTATCAACTTGATGGCACTTAAGAACAAAAACATTTAAATTAAACTACTATTTAATATTTAAATTAATAATTATAACATGTATATTATGCTTTTTAATTTAAGTATCATTTTATTTTCTTTTAAAGTAACATTTCCAAGGTTCAGAATTCAAACTGTTTTCAAGGTCATACGATAAAACATTTTTTTCCTAACCTTTGGGAGTTCCCCTTCCAAAAGGCATCCAAATTTTTCTGTATTATACAAATCTTTCCAGAGATAGCATATTAGTTATTTAGTACTGCTATAAGAAAAATATCACAAATGGGTGGCTCTAGTGAAAAGAAATGTATTTTTTTCAGAGTTTAAGTTATAAATTCCAACTCAGGGTACCTGCTTTAGAGGAAGATGGTTTCTCTCTCTGATGGCGCTGGTGAAAAGTTCTTGTCTCTTTTCTGCTTCTGTTTTTAGGAAATCTCTCATGTGAAGGGACATCTATAGTGCCCTCCCCCATCTCTGCTTACTAAATCTGCTTTGTCATACCTCAACAGACAGTGACCACATTATCGTAACAATGAAAAGCATTTCCCAAATGAGAATATAATTAGATATAGGGGTAGGGATTTACAAGCATTTTGGGGGGATACAATTCAATCCATAATAGTTTATTCAGATAGAAGCAAATATATATATTTGTTGTTTTTGTATTAAGTGCCGGGCAGTTGAGTTGGTTCTGACTCATAGCGACCCTGTGTAGGGGTTCCGAGGAGCAACTGGTGGGTTTGAACTGCTGACCTTGTGGTTTGCAGTCCAGTGCTGATCCTACAGCACCACACCAGGAAGCAAATAGAAACAAATATGTATTTAGATATTTGTAATCCTCCTTTCCCCATGCTTGCACAAAAGGCAACATTTAAAAAAAATGTTGCAAATAATTTTTTTTGCCATTTCTACAATTTTCAAATGTACAATTCAGTGACATTAATTACATTCATCATATTTTCCCTCCAGCACCATGAACCACTCCTGAATTTTTCCATCACCTCAATAGAAGTTCAGAGTTCTCTAAGCCTTATGTTAAAAGACAGCATTTCATTCACATTGTTGTACAAGCACTTGATTTTCCTTCGCTTAACAATGTGTCTTCAAGATCATTCCATGTTAATATATGAGGAGTGTTTTAAATGATTTTTTAAAAATCATGATATAATATCTCTTGTGTGGAGGGTCATCATTTATTTAGTCAGTCACAAAATGGTGGACATACAGAATTAAAAAAAAAATTTTTTTTTCTTAATTTTTTTCAAAAACATATCTTGCTATTGTTAATATACACAGCAAAATTTACACCACTTCAGTAGTTTCTTCATGCACCATTCAGTGACATTGATTATATTCTTCAAATTGTGCAATCATCCTCTCCTCTTTTTCTGAGTTGTTCCTTTCCTTTTATCAGAAACTCACTGTCCGTTAAAGTTTCTATCTAATCTTTCAAGTTGCCATTGTCAATTTGATCCTATTAAAAACAACAACAACAACACAAAAAACCCAAACACGTTATAGAGTGGATTCTGATAGGTCTTAAAAGAGCATGATGCTCAGGCAGATATATTTTTACTAGGTAAGCTATATGGTAATTTTGTTGAAAGAAGACTTCAGGGGGTATTTTTGGTCTAAAATTTAAAGATAATTTCAGGCCAATAGTTTCAGGGGTTCATCCAGCCTTTATAACTCCAGAAGATCTGCATTCCATGAGAGTTTGAAATTCTACATTTCCCCCCTTTTGATCAGGGTTTTTCTATAGACTCTTTGATCAAAATGCTCAGTAATGGTAGCTTGGGCACCAACCAGTCCTTCTGGTCTCCTGGCAACAGAGTTCGTGGAGTCAATCCCCTACACATCCCATTTCCTTTTCCTCTTCCTGGCTTTCCTTTTTCCTCCATTGTTGTTGTTGTTGTTAAGTGCCGTCGAGTCGGTTCCGACCCATAGCGACCCTGTACAGGGTTTTCGAGGGTGTAAATCTTTACGGGAGTAGAAAGCCTCATCTTTCTCCCGCGGAGCGGCTGGTAGTTTCGAACCGCTGGTAAATAAAGACTAATTGTTGTGTCTTAGATAGCTACTTGCAAGCCTTTTTTTAAAAAATTAATTTCATCATTGGTAATATACACAACAAAAATACAGCAAATCAAGCAAGTTTACATGTACAATTCAGTGACTTTGATTGCATTCTTCAAATTGTGCAATTATTCTCATCCTCTTTTTCTGAGTTGTTCTTCTCTCATTAAAATAAACTCACTGCCATTTCAATTTCCTAACTGACCTTTTGAGTTGATAGTCTCAGTTTGATACCATATAGCTCTTAAAAGATTATAATTCTTAAGGCAGACCTTTTTATTTATTTATTAACTAGTTATGCTAAAGTATGATTTAGTCTTAAGAAGACTTCTGGAGATATTTTTAGTTTAAATTGTAAAGATGATCTCCGGGCAATGGTTTCAGGGGTTCATCCAGACTCCATGGCTCCAGAAAATCTGTATTCCATGAGAATTTGAAATTCTGCTCTGTATCTTCCCCCTTTTGAACAGGATTTGTCTATGGATTCTTTGATCAAAATGTTCAGTAACAGTAGCTGGATATCAACCAGTCCTTCTGGTCTTATAGAAAAGGTAGCAGTTGTTCATGAAGGCAATTAACCACACATTCCAAATCATTTTCTTCTTCCTGACTCTCCTTCCTCTGTTGATCCAGATGAATATAGACCAATTGGCATGGTTTAGATGACCACTTGAAAGCTTTTAAGATCCCAGGAACAACAATAATTAATGTAATATTACATAGGAAACCTGGTGGTGCAGTGGATTAAATATTGGTCTGATAATCAAAAGATCATCAATTTGAACCCACCAGAAGAAAGATGAAGGAGTCTGCTTCCATTGAGATTTACTGCCTCAGAAATCCTATGGCGCAGTTCTACTCTGTGTTACAGGGTTGTCTGGCGCATTAACCAGGACTCCACATGTGATATGATATATATATATATATATATATATATATATATATATAATGTTGTTGTTGTTGTTATGTGCCATGGAGTCGGTTCTGACTCATAGTGACCCTGTACAGGGTTTCCGAGGCTGTAAATCCTTATGGGAGCAGAAAGCCTCATCTTTCTCCCATGGAACAGCAGGTAGTTTCCAATTGCTGACCTTGCGATTCTTGGCCCAATTCGTAACCATATGCTATCAGAGCTCCATAAAGGGCTCCCGACATCCTTGACAATACAGCGTTCTTAAGATGTGTGACAAAACTATTTAAAAATTATATAAAAATAGTGTCTCAGGAAATCCCTCTCCATATAACAGTAGGCAGGTAAATGCTCCATGAAAGAATAAAGGAATGGGTGTGGGAATTAAGGAAGACAAACAGGCTAATATTAATTCTCTCTTTCTTACTTTTATCTTTCATGTGGATTCACTGACTTCTGGTTTTACTGCCCCTCCCAGTCAAATGTAAGTCATGTCTCCTTCCTACATGAATGAGGAATCCCTTCAACCAAGGGAAGAAAGGGGGCAGAAGGGAGAAGCAAACCTAGGAACCTGTTCAACCTGATGCAGATTCAGACACTTGCTCTCAATTTGAACATGAGTTCTTCACCTCAACTCTGGGAACCTCTGGTTGTAACTGGATGGAACTGTAGTGAAGTCTAAACTTGTGTAGATGTGTCTGCATGTGAAAGAGGTTAGGGAAGAGAAAGAGAAAAGAGAGAGAATGGGAGAGAAAAGGAGAGAAGGAGAGTGGGAGAAACAGGGCAAGAGGCTAAAGGAAAGAGGGAGGGGAGAAAGAGGAAGAGGGAAGGCAGGAAGGAATGAGAGACAAAGAGGAGAGTGGGAGTAGTAATATCATCATCCTCAAATGGTCGGTGGTTCAAACCAACTAGCAGTCCTCAGAAACCCTGTACAGGGTCATTATGAGTCGGCACCGACTCAATGGCACTTAATAACAACAACAACCTGCTTAACTTCAAGGCGATAATGACCAGGATCAATCAACACTTAGTGGATTCCCATGAGGTGGAGGTCAGACATACCTCCACCCTCCAACCTTTTCTTTTATTCTTAAATCAGTTCTGACAACACAGTGTACAACTTGGATTCAGGATCAACAGGCTACCAGTTAAGATCCCGGTCAGGAAACATGTCGGCAAAGGCTCCCTTATTCAGTGCAATACAGCTCTCTCAGTTCCTCTCAGCAGGGCAGCCCTCCTCCTGGTACTGAAGACAGGCTCCTTTTGGCCCTGTTGTCACTGGCTCTGCTTCTGGGCCTCTTTTGGGCCTCTCACTCTTGACCCATATTATAACTCTTTTAGGTGGTTCCTTGCCTCTTCTCTCTCAGTAGGTTCTTCCTACTGCCTCACATTCTATGTGGTTAGATATTTAAGTACACAAACTCCTTGTCAATTTCAAGTCATGGTACTCCCACCAGGACCACAAACTGACTAATTCCCTCTAGGTAGGCACAGATACTTCATTTGCATACTATGTGTAGATGGGCTATAATTCACCTTATTTGCATAGTCTTGACTAATCCCTGCAAGGTGCTTATCAATCACTGGACAAACCAAGGCCCAGGACTTGACAAAAAATATCAAATTAAGTTATTTACAGTTTACTCTGAGTATGTCAATCAACCTGGACAAAAGTAACAAATCTTCTGCAGTAGGAAACCTGGGCAAAGGTAATGCCTCAGGATTTAGGGAGGAAATCTATCAAGCTATTTTCCCAAAGAACTGAGGCAAAAGGTTGCATAAAGGAACTCATTTCACCACAGAGAGAGAGACAGAGAAAGGGAGAGAGAGTTAGGGAGGAAGAAGGGAGGGAGGGAGGGAGAAGAAGAAACTTCCAGAGAGAAGAAAGGAAAGAGAGGGAGACAGAGAGGACAGGAGGAGAGAAATGACGGGGGAAGGAGAAAGAGAGGGCACACACACAAACCTATAGCTAATTCTCTGTGTAGTTTTCTGGGAATATGGAGTCCATACAGTTGATGAGATTTTTGGTGGGATCAGTTATGGTAACCTATGGAGTCCTGGTGTGGTGCTGTGGATTAATACGCTGGACTGCAAAGTCCATTTGAGCTGTGAGGTCAGTGGTTCCAGCTCACCAGCCATTCCTTGGAAACCCTTATACACGGTCACCATGTCAAGTTGGAACCTACTCAACAGCACTCAACAACAATCTAGAAAAGTGAAATCCATTAAACTTAATTGAATTGTTTGTACTCTATTGTTAAGTTTTAGATGATAAAAATATGATGCAACATGGTCAAGATTCCCTCTTTCCAAAAATTAATAATTGTCCTGGTCATCAGTTGAAAGGTGAATGATGAACGTGGATGTGACAATTGATTGTTGGGGAGACCTTGCTTCCATTTCCCCAGGCAACTGGTATCCCTGGGGATTGTGACGACTGGGATAAATGTGTCCAGGAAATTTAGAATGGCTTGATACTTCCCATCCTGATTCTTCATCCTATCTCCGGGCGTATGGGGGCGCAATGAGATACAAAGACTGACTTAATTCATTTCATTCTCTTTCTGGATCTTTGTTGGGAATCTGATCCCCACTGGCTACCACTGGTCCTCGCTTCCCCATGGCTTGGATGACCACAGTGTTGAAAGGTAAAATCTCTTCCCTCTCTCCCTTTTAGTTCTGGTTGTCTTTGTTGGGCTTAATTCCTGGTGAATTTCAGCTTTGCTTCTCTAGGCTGACCACAACCCAGTTTCTAATCTAAAACCTGAGTATGGAAACATCGCAGTAAAAACAAAATATCCTGCCACCCTATCTTCCAAAAAACACAAACAAAACCCAGTTGCCCAGAAATTAAGCATTTCTTGATAGTCCACAGGAGGCCCGTTGGTATGACAGTTAAGTGCACAGCTGCTAACTGAAAGGTTTCTGGTTCAAAACCACCCAATGGCTCCTAAGAGAAACACTTGATTTTCCATAAGGATTGCACCCTAGAAAATCCTATGAAATAGCTATAATCTGTCTTACAGGGTCTCTGTGACTTGGAACCAACTCAGCAGCAAGGGAGCTTTTGACAGTCCAAACTTCAGGATGGTCCATATATGGCTAAAGGAAAGACATTAGTTTAGAGAAGAAAACTCTGGTCTACTTGAGATTTAAGCATTGATTTCCACCCCTGCTTTCTGAGCTCAGGTGGGCAAAACCACCACCATGAACTAGTCCATAAATCCTACTGATGCCACCTGGAGTACGTTCTATGAAATGAGAATGTTGTTTATAAGTTTAGGCGGCAGAAGGCTAAGTCAGGAGGTGAGATGATGACTCAGACTCAGCGTACACCATGTCTGTGTTCGAGCCCAATTCTGCCCCTTTGCAGTGGGTGACTTCAGAGAAGTGACCTCACAGTCATGTGCCTACCTTGTAAGGTTAAAGGCAGTCACAGATGTGGGATACATTCAGCAGTACCTAGGAAACTGAACTTCACTAGCTCTTTCTGCTTCTATCTGAACCCCTGCCACCTACACTGGAGGCCTGGTGTGATGCTGTAGGATAAGCACTAGACCACAAGGCCAGTTTGAATCACAAGATCAGTGATTTTAAACTCACCAACCATTCCTCAGAAACCCTAAGCAGGGTTGCTATGAGTTGGAACTGACTGGATGGTGCTTAACAACAACCACCTATACACACACACACTTACATACACTCATCCCCTATGCAAAACAGAAATTATTGCTATTATTATTATGATGGATACTACTTAAGGAGCTCTGGTGATGTAGTGGGTTACGTGTTGGGCTGGTAACCGTAAGGTCAGCAGTTTGGATCCACTAGTAATTCCACAGGAGAAAAATGTGGCCTTACAGATTCAGAAACCCTATATAGGGTCGCTATGAGTTGGAGCAATGGCATGCAACCACCACCACTTACATCATGGGAGTCCTCATGGCACAATGATTAGGCACTTGGCTGCTAATGTCAAGGTTGGTGGTTTGAAGCTCCATGGGAGAAAAGTATAAAGTCACCCAGTGGTTCTATGGGCTAAACAATCTGTTCCCCCTAAGGATTAATGCCAAGGAAATCCTAGGGAGCATGTGGGGCTGCCATGAGTGGGATCAACTCGATGGCATTTTTATTTATTTATTTTAACATTGTTGTTGTTGTTATGTGCCATCGAGTCGGTTCCGACCCATAGCGACCCTGTATAGGGTTTCCAAGGGTGTAAATCTTTACGGAAGTAGAAAGCCTCATCTTTCTCCCGCGGAGCAGCTGGTAGTTTCGAACCGCTGACCTTAAGGTTCGCAGCCCGATTCGTAACCACTACGCTACATGGAGTGGTACAAAATGGTTGACCATTAGGCTGCTAACAGAAAAGATGGAGGTTCAAGTCTACCAGAGGCACCTCAGAAGAAAGTAATTGACATTCAAAAAAATCAACCACCAAAAATCCTACAGAGCACGCGTCTACTCTGACACACAGAAGAACACAATGAGTCACAGTTGTTCAAAGGGAACTGGTTGATACTGCGTTCAGAGGGTTGATGTGAGATAAATGGAAATAAAACAAGCGACACGCCTTTCTAGACTTGGTAAAGTTAGTTCCCTCTTCTCTTCCTAGTGGGACTGAGGAATGATAGGGCTGCCTTCTCACAGCTTTCCCAGATCATGTAAACTCTCCTGCAGCAATTCACAGAGACCCTCAGTAATCTCACAAGCTTCTGAGCCATCGTCTTTGTACTGATGGCCTATTACAACTCTAACGGAAGTACCACCCCCACGTAGGCGTGACTTCAACTTAGAAGACTACCATCTTTTTTTCCGACACAGTTCAGGAAGTGAGAAGTCCAAATTTAGGACATTTGCTCTAGGGCAGAGGTAGGGAATGCCCAGTCCTTGGGCCTTGAAATCATTAGGTCTGGCCCAGCCACGGCAATCACAGTTCCAGTCTTATTGATGTTGCTGGTGTGAAGTGCCGTGGAGTCGGTTCTGACTCAGAGCGACCCTGCATAGTGTTTCCAAGGAGCGGCTGGTGAGCTTGAACCGCCGACCTTGCAATTCATACTGACCTTGCAGTCCAGTGTATTAACCCACAGTGCCACACCAGGATGCCAGCCATCTCATTACGAGTGAGTTAATTACATATTTGACCAAATATAACAGGTTAATTTTTAAGATGATAATTTTTTATGGCCCATGAATGATGTTATAAATTTTGGCAAAAAAAAAAAGGTCTTTGTGTGGCACTGTGGAATAAAGCACTGGACTGCAAGGTCGGTTTGAACTACAAGGTCACTTGTTCAAACTCACCAGCTGCTCCTTGGAGACCTTATACAGGGTCCATATGAGTCGGAGGTGACTCGATGGTGCTCAACAATCATAACCCCTATAAAGAAAACAAAAATCCTCACCACTGGACCAATAAACAACATTCTTATCAATGGAGAAAAGATTGAAGTTGTCAAGGATTTCATTCTTTTTGGATCAACCATCAGCGCTCACAGAAGCGGCAGTCAAGAAATCAAGTGACGTATTGCATTGGGCAAATCTGCTGCACAGGACCTTTTTAAAGTGTTGAAGAGCAAAGATGTCAGCTTGGGGACTAAAGTGCGCCTGACCCAAGCCATAGTATTTTCAATAACCTCATATGCATGCGAAAGCTGGACAGTGAATAAGGAAGACCATAGAAGAATTGATGCTTTTGAGTTATGATGTTGGAGGAGAATATTGAAAGTGCCATGGGCTGCCAAAAGAACCAATAGATCCATGTTGGAAGAAGTGCAGCCAGAGTGCTCCTTGGAGGCCAAGATGGCCAAACTTTGTCTCTCAGACTTCGGACATATTGTCAGGAGGGACCAGTCACTGGAGAAGGAGATCATGTTTGGAAAGGTGAAGGGTCAGAGAAAAAGAGGAAGACCCCCAACGAGATGGATTGACCAAGTGGCAGCATCGATGGACTCAAGCGTGGCAACAGTAGTGAGGTTGGCCCAAGATTGGGCAGTGTTTCGTTCTGCTGTGCATAAGGTCACTATGAGTTGGTACCGACTCAATGACACCTAACAACAACGACTCTAGGGAAAAGGGGCTCTGGTGGTGCTGTAGGCTAAGCACTGGGCTGCTAGTCACAAAGTCAGCTGTTCAAACCCACCAGCTGCTCTGAGGGAGGAAGATGAGGCTTCCTGCTCCCATAAAGATTTATTAGGTCAGAATCCATATCGGGGTCTCTATGAGTCAGAATCAGCTCAGTGGCAGTGGAGTGGGGACAGAACTCCAGGGAAAAGTTCTGTCTCTGTCTGCCCGTGTCGGGGAAGGTCCTTGTCTTGGCTTCAGTTAACAGTATTGCTTGGATCCTTGGCCATATTCATGAGGCATGGTGGAGCAATAGGATAAGCGCTGAGCTAACTGATGAGTCAGTGGTTCAAACCCACCAGCCACTTCCATAATGACACCCTAAGGAGGAGTTCTGTTCTGTTCTTCAGGGTCACTATGAGTCACAATCAACTCAAAGACTACTTTTGGTGTGAGGTGGCATCTGTGCCTCGTTTGCACTTGCTTGCTTCTGCGCCTAAATTATTCTTTTTATAACTCAGAAGTGATCAGCTTTGAGACGCACTCTACACTAGCAATTATTCATTAACATAACAAAGAAAAACTTTTTTGCAAATGGGATGAAATCCACAGGCGAAGCAAACCAGTGGCCGTCAAGTTGATGCCCACCCATGGGGACGCCTTGTGTTAAAAGGGTTATCTTGGCTATGATCTTTACAAAAGCAAATTGCCAGACCTTTCTTCTGCGGTGCCAGTGGGTGGGTACAAACTGCCAGCCTTTAGGTTAGAGGGGTTAGGACTTCAACATATATTTTGGGAAGACACAATCCAATACATTACAGTTCCAGATTGTTCACAGTGACCCATTATGGCCTCTCCTTCCCCCTCCCACCAGCCCCAGCATCTGATTTTGTTTTTGTTTTTCTCATGATGGTTTCATCTCCATGCCCACGGGCCTACCATTCTGCACCCCATCTGTGTCCTTGTCTATGATGCTGACCTCTCTTTGGATGGACCGCCATCAGGAATCTTAGGTAAATACCTTGCCACATTTTTGGACTGTGAACTTAGGTGGGAAGCTTTGAGCAAGAATTCTTGAGCATCCAATACATGGGTGGGAAACAAGTGCAGAGTATGTGCCTTACAGTTTAGGAAACCTCATGGGGCAGTTCTACTGTATCCACGGGGTTGCTATGAGTGGGAATCGTCTAGAGGCTCCACAACAGCAACTTAACGCTGAGTGAGGTGGACTCAAAGATAGTTCAGATATGCTCACCTTAGAAATTAGAGTTTAGTGGGGGAACAGAGATAACAGAAATAAAACGCAATTACAGCAAGTGATGGTTGTAGTGATGGAGCTTGGAAAAGGGGTGGTAGGAATATGGTGGTGTTGTTGTTCGGTGCCATCGAATCAGTACCGACTCATAATGACCCGCCCTAAATCGCACCTGAGGCATTAGAGCATCCTTCCAGAATGGAGGCAATCCATGAGTGTAGAGTATTTCTTTCTGTTGAATTTGAACCTCACTTTTTACTTCTTCTTTCCCAGGTCTGATGAGCAGGCTGTCAACAGACAGTAAGTGTGGGGGTGATAGCTTCTGGTGTTGGGGTTACTTTTCCTTTCTTTACAAGGTAATGCAGAACTATCGAGTCATTTATGCCTTTATTTCAGGAACTCTGGTGGCGCTGTAGGATAAGCATTGGACTACTAACCACAAGGTTGGCTGTTCAAGCCCACCAGTGACTCCAAGGGAGACCGATGAAGCTGTCTGCTCCCATAAAGATTTACAGTTTCAGAAACCCTATATAGGGTCGCTATGAGTTACAATGACTCAAAGGCAAAGGGGTTTGGTGGGTGGTACAGTAGGAGCCGTGGTGTCACATTGGGCTGCTAACCACAAGTTCAGAGGTTCAAATCCACCAGATGTGCCACAGGAAAAAAATGAGGCAGTCTACACCATGTAGATTACAGACTATGAAACCCTATGGGGGTCCTTCTATCTCACACAATGTCATTATGATTCAAAATTGACTGAAGGCTTCACATCCACAACAAGATACATTCTTTCTTTAAAATGTTTTATTGTGAATTATATGATAGTTTGTATGGGAGAACATTAGTTTTACATTCATCCTATCGTATGTCATTTCATTGTCATGGTCACAATCCCCTCCAGCCAAAGGGTATACCCTACAAGTCTGCCCCCCCAGTCATCAGCACACAGTCCCTCTTCCTCTCTGGATCTAAAGTTCCCAGCCGCTCCATCTCTCCACGTCATCGTCTCTGCCTTCATCTCAGGCACCACTGCTTCTCTGGGTAGGGTTCCGCATTCCGGTCCCAGGGACCTCCGCTCCTAGACTGAAAAGTTAATCACTTCTCTCCTTGCTACAAAATGTCTACAAGATACATTCTTAAAAGTGATCTAGTTGCGTCAAAGTGTATATGAATTTTAAATTCTGACACAAGTTTAACAGTTGACGCTTCCCCCAATGGCCTAGGAGAATACCTATGTCTTCACACTTTCACTAACATGGTAGCTCCTGAGGCAGTGCAAACCGTTTATTCTAGGTGCTGTCGGATGAACTCAGTGCTTCAAACTCACCACCAGCCACTCCTTGGAAACCCTACAACACCCTGCTCTTTTTGGATCTTAAAAGTCATTAGGTTTACCCAGGACCATCAAAGGAGAAGAGCAGGAGTGGAATGTGGGACCCTATCCAGAGAAGCAGCGACGCCAGAGATGGAGGCAGAGATGAAGACATGGAGAGAGAGAGCAGCTGAGGACTCTGGACTCATGGAAAGAGAAAGGCTGAGTGCTGGTGTCCAGGAGGCAGGCTTGCAGAATTGGGTTGTTTAGATTATTATATATTCCTGAGTGTTTTTGTGTACACCCCCTCTCCAAAAAAAATTACAGAGGGAATAGAAGCAAATACTGTTGAATGATGATGGACAGAGGAGATTGTAGTCCTTGCAATGAAACAATGATGTAAAGCTGATGTTCTCCTATGTAAGCTATCACTCAATTCACAATAAAAACTTAAAAAAGAAAAAAAAAAAAAAAGTCATTAGGTTTAGGACGCAGCCTACACTGATACGATCTCATTAACGTAACAAAGAGAACCCTAATTCCCAAATGGAATTGCATTCACAGATGTAAGGGTTAGGGTTCAAACACGTATTTCTGGGGGACACAATTCAAGTCATAATAACCCCTTTATAGGTTCAATTCATAATCACCCCTTTATAGGTTCAATTCATAATAACCCCTTTATAGGTTCAA
>NW_006408686.1:2850400-2856286 GCF_000296735.1 Chrysochloris asiatica
CCCTTTATAGGTTCAATTCATAATAACCCCTTTATAGGTTCCCACTGTACCTTGTAAGGAACCCTGGTGGTACAGTGGTTAAGCACTCAGCTGCTAACCAGAAGTCCAGAAGTTGGAACCCACCCACCCTGAGATGCCTCAGAAAAAATAGACGAGACCATCTGCTCCTGTAACGATTACAGTTCTGTGGGGAGCAGTTCCACACCATCCTATGGGAATGCTCGAGGTCAGAATCAATACACCTCCCAACAACACTGAACTCTTCAGGTACCCAGAAATAGTCAACCCACCCATACCCAATTTATGACTTAAGTGCTGCTCACTTCCATGTACAGACTGCCAACTCCCTGAGCACAAGGATCTCGACCACTTTGCAGTCTGCCGTATTCTCTCTCAAGATCTTGCTCATACCCAGCACATGGTTTGCCAACCCCAGATCCAGCACGATGCCTTTATTGCAAAGCCTTAAGTATTCGTGGAGAGAGAGCTTGGCTGTGTAACTGGATCTGGGTCTTCATCTGTATAAGAGGGAGCCGGCTTGTCTCACCGCCACTAGCATTTCTGTCTCTGCTCTCCTCTGACCTGTCAGAGCAGCTTCTTTGCTGATGCACAGGACTCATATCTTAATGTCCATTTCTTTCTCCATTCTGTGCTTCCCTGGGAATGTGGCTGCCTGCATTCGCACCTCCAGATAGGACAGAAGAAGAAAGTAAGTACTGTGGCACTCCTAAGTATGTACTTTTGAAATTTTATAGCCTCGGAAATCCTGTACAGGGTTGCTATGAGTTGGAACCGACTCCACAGCACATAACAACAACAACCTAGTTTAACAAGGAGGACTGTGATGGCTCAGTGGTAGAACACTTGCCTCCCATGCCGGAGACCCAGGTTCTATTCCCAGTCAAAGCAATTCATGCACTGCCACCTACCTGATCCAGCTGTCATTGGAGGTTGGTGTGTTGCTGTGATGCTGAACAGCTTTCAGTGGGACTTACAGACTAAGACGGGAGAGGAAGAAAGGCTTGGCAATCTGCTTTAAAAAATCCCCCCAAAACCTTATGGATCACAATGGTCTGATTCCATAATGTGTGGGGACATCATGAGCTGGAGGTCAATTTGACAACAGCTAATAAATGTTTCTAAAATTTATAAAATATTTAAAGAAGGAATAATGGGATGTAGTAGGGCGTATGTTAATACTCTGTTGCTTAATCTTTTCCATGTTGACTCACCGACGTCTGGTTCTGCTGCATACACTAGTGAAAAGTAAGTTCGTTCTCCTTTTCTGTGGGTAGTTTATATGCTTTCAGATGCTGAAAAGGAGAGAACAAAAAAGAAGAAAGCAGTCTCTGAGTGTTTTTCTTAACTCAGGCTGTAAGGAACCGTCTGCTATGATGTGTGTTCTCAGTCTATGACTGCCATCTTTGAAGGAGGGTCAAGAAGGGCTTCAGGGGTCCACATGCTCTAAGATTCCATGAAGCATCACTTGGGTGGGCCTGGGACTGCATGGATGATTGGGGACGTGGGCACATACATGTACAAGGTGTTGAGTTTTAATTCTGTTCTCAAAGTGTAAGGGCCATCACCCCAGAATACAAAAGCATTGACTTGTGTGTATTTGTTGTAAGGGCTGTGAATGAGGATAAAGTTACTCCTGAAAGTTTTCTTCTTCCTGACCCCCAGGAGAGATAAAAATGGAAGATCAAGGAGATCTTCTTCTGACACTCTTCCCTATCTCTAGGGGCTGAAACACCAAGGAAGCTGAGTGCTTGTGGGATTCTGACTATTGGGATAAATGTATCTCCACAGGGTCAAATGTTGTAGAATCACCTACAGGCACCAACCTTGGCTCCATGCTATTCCATGTAATGATGGGAGATATTCTCATTTCCCTCCAATGAGAGAGTTTCTTTGGAGGACCAGTAGGGCAAAATGTATATATATATATTTAATTAAATGTTTTTATTTTGGATTGAGTGAAAGTTTACAGGGCACATCATCAGCTTCACATTCAACCATTCATATAGCTTGTTTCATTACATTGATTATTATCCCCTCCATATATCATCAGTTAACAGTGTTTCTCTCTATCCTCTTTAGCTTTTTTTTTTGGATGGGGGGGGGGACGCAAAATGTATTTTTGAGGACTAGTAAGGTGTGCCAGAGGAACTCTGGTTGTGTAGTGGTTATGAATCGGGCTACTAACCTCAAGTTCAGCAGTTCAAGACTACCAGTAGTTCCATGGGAGAAAGATGTGACTTTCTGCTCCTATAAAAGTTTACAGCCTCAGAAACCCTGTTCAGGGTCGCTATGAGTTGGAACTGACTCACTCCATGGCACATAACCACCATCCCAGGTGTGCCAGCTTATATTCTTTCACCATACTTATTCAACTTGTATGCTGAAAAATGTGGCATCAGGATTGGAGGAAGACTCACTACCAACCTGCGATATGCAGATGATACAACCTTGCTTGCTGAAATTGAAGAGGACTTAAAACATTTACTGATGAAGATCAAAGAGCACAACCTTCGGTATGGGTTCCATCTCGATGTAAAGAAAACAAAAATCCTCACCACTGGATAAATAAACAGCATCCAAATAATTGGAGAAAAGACTGAAGTTGTCAAAGACATCATTTTGCTTGGCTCAACCATCAACACTCATGGAAGCAGCAGTCAAGAAATCAAATGATGCACTGCATCGGGCAAATCTGCTGCATAAGACCTCTTTAAAGTGTTAAAGAGCAAAAATGTCTGTTCAAGGACTAATGTGAGGCTGACCCAAGCCAGGGTATTTTCAATAACCTCATATGCATGTGAAACCTGGGCAGTGAATAAGGAAGACCGTAGAAGAATTGATGCATTTGAGTTATGATGTTCAAGGAGAATATTGAAAGTGCCATGGGCTGCCAAAAGAACTAATAGATCTGTGTTGAAAGAAGTGCAGCCAGAGTGCTCCTTGGAAACCAGGATGGCCAGACTTCATCTCTCATACTTTGTACATATTGTCAGGAGGGACCAGTCCCCAGAGGATATCATTGTTGGTAAAGTGTAGGGTTAGAGAAAAAGAGGAAGACCCCCAGAGAGATGGATGGGCACAGTGTAGTTGGGCTCAAACGTAGCAATGATTGTGAGGTTGGCCCAGGAGAGGGCAGTGTTTCGTTCTGTTGTGTATAGGGTTGCTATGAGTTGGTACCGACTTGATGGCACCTAACAACAGCAGTGAAATGAGTAGGAGCCCCAGTGATGTAGTGGTTAATCTCTTGACTGCCAACCAAAAGGTCAGTGGTTCAAACCTCCATGGGAGGATAGATTTGGCAATCTACTGTAAAGATTACAACCAAGAAAACCCTATGAGGCAGTACCACTCAGTCACATGGGGTAGCTGTGGATTGGAATTGACTCAGTGGTGAGCAACATGGTAGAATGAACTAGAAAGGAGGCATTAATACATTTCCTTTCTTCTTCTCTATGTGCTCTTGTTGGTGTCTTGTTGGTGACTCCTGCTGGATTTTTGCTTCCATGCTGCTCACATCTGAACAGTATTGAAACGTAAGATATTTCTTTCACCTTTCTCCCTCTGTTTTATCTCCGCTAAAGGATTCACTCCTAACCACATATCATCTCTCAGAGACTTTTTCTTCCAACAGTCCGTTTTGTTAACCCAGGGGCTAGAAAAATCAGCTATTATTGTTACCTTTAAAAATATGGGGATTCAGAAAAATTGTCCAATGGGAACCAATTCCTCCTTAAATCAGGGATACAGCTAAGGTTGTTACGATGATGATGACTAGACTTTTCTGAGTATGTTCTAGACACCAGGGACTAGATGTAGCACTTTTTGTGTATTGTGTTCTTTATTCCTCACAACTTCCTCACAAGGTAGACATTATTCATCTTCACTTTCCTGAGGCACAGAGAGGTTAAGTAACTACACTAACATTACACAACTTGGTAGAGATGGGTTATGGTTCTTGGTCTAATTCCACCTTGTCACTGCCTTGCCATGGTGCCTCCTACACTTGTGTAGGATTGGACTCATGTTTCTGAAGACCAACTCCGACCAATTCCATGATGCTGCTTCCTAATGAGGTCATTGTTTGTCAGATAGAGGTCAATCACACACACACAATATATATATATATATATATAAATTAATAAATTTAAATATGGTATCATATACGTTTTTACATTATGTTAATACACACAAATGAGCATTTAAACCATTTTAAGGTGCACAATTCAGCAACTTATAGTACAGTTCTGTTCCAGAACATTTTCATCACCCCAAAAGGAAATCCTATAATCATTAAGGAGCTACTCCCCATTCGCTCCATCCTCCCCAGTCCCTGGCACCCACTTATCTTTCTCTCTATGGGTTTTCCTACTACGATGTGTCCTATAATTGGAATGAAAGCATACAGATGGTGTAGTGAGTTATGTATTGGACTGCTAACTACAAGGTCAGAAGTTCTAATCCATCAGCCACTCTTCGGGAGAAAGATGAGGCTTTCTGCACCTGTAAAGATTTACAGCCTCAGAAACCTCATACAGAATTGCTATGAGTCAGAAGTGACTCAATGGCACCTAACAACAACAACAACACAAATTGAATCAGACTTTCTGTGGACTTGTGTGTCTATCTTCTTTCACTCAGCAGAATTTCGAGGTACATCCATGTGAAACATGAATCTGTATTTTTTATTGCCAAATAATATTCCATCAGAGTCCTGGTGTGGTGCTGTATGATACGCACTGGACTGCTAACCACGAGGTTGGCGGTTCAAACCCACCAGCTGATCCTCGGAAGCCCTACACAGGGTCACTATGAGTCAGAACTGACTCCATGGCACTTAACAACAACAACAACAACAACAACAGTATTGCATTGCATGTCTATGTTACACTTTAGTCATTCATCAGTTAATGGACATTTGGGTTGTTTCCAGCCACCGCTTGTTTTTGTAAATTAAGTTTTATTAGAACCCATCTACACCCATTTGTTTATATGTTCTATATCAGTCCTTTTTAAAATTTTAATTAAATATCCAGAAAAGGTATAGCCATAGACAGAGAGTAAATTAGTGGTTGATGTAGGAGCCATGGTGACGCAGTGGTTAAGTGCTTGACTGCTAACCAAAAGGTGAGTGGCTCAAACCCATTAGCTGCTCCAAGGGAGATAGAAGTGATAATCTACTTTCATGAAAGATTACCGCCTAGGAAGTCCTATGGGTCCAGTTCTAGTCTGTCCTAGATAGAACGTTGCTATGAATTGGAATTGACTGGGTGGTGAGGGAGTTTTGTTTTTCTTTTTGGTTTAGGGACTGAGGGGAATGGGGAATGGCAGTCGACATAGGGTTTCTTTTTAGGGTGATGAAACATTCAAAATACGATTGTGGTGATGGCGGCACAACCCTGAACGTATTAAAAACCATTGAATTATAAACTTTCAATGGGTAACTTTTATGGTATGTGAGTTATGCTCATGTATCATTAAATGTACTATATCAAAAAGGCTCAGGAATAAACAATAACCTGGTAACAGGTCCCCAAACCCATTGTTGTCAAGTTGACTCTAAGTCAGAGCAAGCCTATGGGACAGAATCAACTTCCCCATAGGGTACGCTTGGATGGAGTCTCTGCTTTCTCCCATTGAGTTGCTGGGTAGGTTTGAACCACCGACCTTTTGGTTAGCAGTACAGTCCTTAACCACTGTGTCAACAGAGCGCCATAACTGTAGTTGCTGTCAAGGCGATTCTGATTCCTAGAGGCCCTGTATAGAGTTTCCTAGGAATGACTGGTGGCTCTGATCCGTTGAACTTGTGGTTCACAGTCCAGTGCTTATCCAACAGCGCCATATAGTATAGATGCTGTTGTTGTTGTT
>NW_006408686.1:2859877-2860598 GCF_000296735.1 Chrysochloris asiatica
AGTTTTGAACTGCTGACCTTGAGGTTGGCAGTCCGACTCGTAACCACTACGCTATCAGAGATACATTGTTGTTGTTGCTGCTAAGTGCCTTTGAGTTGGTTCTGACTCATAGTGACCCTGTATAAGCTTTCTGAGGAGCAGCTGGTGGGTTTGAACTGCCGACCTTGTGGTTCAAAGTCCTGTGCTGATCCTACAGTGCAGCACCAGAACTCAGTGGCACAGTAGTATCAGCACTAGACCACAAGGTCAGTTTGAACTGGAAGGTTGGTGGTTCAAATCCTTCCATCGCTCTTCAGTAACCCGATACAGGATAGCTATGAGTCAGAACAGACTGGAAGGTACTAATCAGTATATATATATGTTGTTGTTAAGTGCCGGCAAGTTGGTTCCGACTAATAGCCACCCTGTATAGGGTTTCCAAGGAGCGCCTGGTGAGCTTGAGCCTCCAACCATGCAGTTCAAATTAACTTTGCAGTCCAGCGCATTAACCCACAGCGCCACCTCAGGACTCCATATATATGTATACATATTTATGATGAAGGAACTTAACAAAAACAACTTAACACAGACTTTTTGTGTAAACAACTTAACTTGGAGTGGCACTGTAGGATAAGCACTGAATGCTAACCACAAGATTGGCAGTTCGAACCCACCAGCTGCTCCTTGAAAACCCTGGTTGCTGTTGGTCGCGACCAATTCAAAACACTGAACAACAACAACA
>NW_006408686.1:2860698-2870537 GCF_000296735.1 Chrysochloris asiatica
TCTGCAGGAGAAAGAGCTGGCTGTTATTGTTGAGTGCCATCAAGTTGGTTCTGACTCATAGTGACCCTGTAGATCTTACGATTCTACTCTATCACATGGGTCACTGTGAGCGGAAATCAACTTGATGGTACCTAGAAACAACAACTTATCCACCCCCTGCAAGCCTTTCAAACCATCAGATTCCTCATTGCCCCACACAAGAGGGTGTCAGTGGATACTCCCTGTTCACTGCCGTTAACCCAAATTGCTCACCCTGACCCCCCTTGGACTCTGTTTCTATTTGCTTCCAATCTTCCTGGTTGTTTTTTTGTGTGTGATTTTCCCTGCTGTGGATGGTCTCCTCTCTCACGATCCCTTGGATTCGACATTCTTGATCCTGTCTGCGACGCTGGTCTCCGGACTATGTTTTGGACCACACTTGCTTCTTCCGATGGGCAACATCAGAAATCCTAGGTAACTGTCTCATCCCATTCACGCCTTTTGGGATCTTGGTGGGAAACTTAATTGGCAAGATTTTTTAAACACCTGTCATGTGCCAGGTATGGAGCCCTGGTGGTACAGGTAAGTGTTCAACAGCTAGCAGAAAGGTGGATGGTTCGAATCCACCAGCCACTCCATGGAAGACAGATGTGATAGTCTGCTTCCATAAAGATTACAGCCTTGGAAACTCGATGGGACAGTTCTACCCTGTTCGATAGGGTTGCTCTGTATCTAAGTAGACTTGATGACAGTGGGGACGTACCAGGTGGGTCCAGAGGTGTACAGATGGTTAGTTTGGTTATTAAAGGAGCCCTGGTGTGGCACTGTAGGATAAGCACTGTTTGCTAACTGAAAGGTTGTTGGTTCAAACCCACCAGAGACTCCTAGGACACACTATACGGTTCACTATGAGTCAGAATTGACTCGACAGCCTATTAACCAAAAGACTGGTGGTTCGAACCCACCCAGTGGTGTTGCAGAAGAAAGGGCTGGCAATCTGGTTCTGTAACAATTATAGTTAAAAAAATCCTATGGAGCACAGTTCTGCTCTCTAACACACGGAGTCACTGGGAGCTAGAACCCACTCGACAGCAAAAGATTTGAGTCTTTTTGTTGTTGTTTTGGTTTTATGTGCCCGGATGGTGTCTCTATATGGTGCTGTTAACACTCTTAGCTGATAACTCAAAGGTTAGAGACTTCAGTCTATTCAGAGGCACCACAGAAGAAAGGCCTGGTGACCTGCTTCTAAAAAACCTGCCGTGGAAAACCCAATGAAGTACAGATCTACTCTGACACACAGAGTGGCGTCATGATTTGGATTTGATTACACGGCAACCGGTCCTGGGTTTATTTGTGCCAGGATCTGTGAGATTGTTGGGAATCCAAAATGATGAATCAGATGTGGCCATGGCTCTACACAAACTCATAATCTGATGGTGGAGACACACAAGTAACCCCTGTTGTTGTTAAAGTGACTTTGAGTTTCTTCTGACTGATAGCAACCCCCTATGATGGAGAAGAATTGCCCCACAAGATTTCCTAGGTTGTTAACGGACTCCTGGTGTGATGCCGTAGGATCAACACTATATTGTGAGTCACAAGTTTGGCTGTTCAAATCCACCAGTGGCTCGTTGGAAACCCTATACAGCTTTGCTATGAGTCAGAACTGATTCGATGGCACTTAACGACAACAACAGTCTTTACTAGCGTGGCGCTGTAGGATAAACACTGGACTGAAAGGTCAGTTTGAACAGCATGGTGGCAGTTTAAACCCATCAGCCGCTCCTTGTAAACCCTATACAGGGTCGCTATGGATCAGAACTGACTTGACGACACTTAATAACAACAATCTTTACCAGAAGGAGCCATGGTGGTGCTGTAGGATAAACACTGGACTGCTAACCACAACATTGCCAGTTCAAACTCACCAACCTCTATGTGGAGGAACAATAAGGCTGTCTGCTCCCATAAAAATTTCCAGTCTCAGAAACCCTGTATAGATTTGCTATGAGTTTAGTTGGAAATCTTTACGGGAGCAAATCGACACTCCCATGGAGTCCCTGGGTAGGTTTGAAGTTCCAACCTTTGGTTAGCAGCCAAGTGCTTAACCATTGGGCCTCTAGGGTTCCTTAAGTAACAGGTGGTGGTTATGTGCTGTGGAGTTGGTTCCGACCCATAGTGACCCTGCATAGGGTTTCCGAGGTTGTAAATCTTTACAAGAGCAGAAAGTCTCGTCTTTTTTCTGCAGAACCGCTGGTAGTTTCAAACTACTGACCCTGAGATTAGTAGCCCGACTCGTAACTACTGCGCTACCAGAGTGCCTTAAGTTACAGGCAGTTAGTTTTAACATGGATCGATGTCCTAGGGAAAGGAGTAAGGAGAGCAGTGGGGAACAATGAAAGATGACTGGGAATCTGCCAGGCCCTCCTGAGGAGAGAAGGTTTGGGTTTAGCTTGGAGAATGTGTGGACCCAGGTACATTGATCACACTGCCATTTGTGATTCCATCTGTATGTTGTCTTCCTTAGGTTTGCTGAGTCTTCAAGTGTTGAGCGGTAAGTCTGCTGACTCTGTTATTTGACCCCGTCTGCACAGAAAGACCAACTTACTCATCTTTATGTGAGAAGAGCCTTTAGATATCATCATAAGTGTTTAGCATGGTTTCATTCATCCAACCATTATTAATTTTTTGGTTGCTTTTTAGGGTTGTAAAAGATATATAACATTTGCCAATTCAATAACTTTCAGGTGTACAATTTAGTACTATCAATTGCATTATTCACGATGTGGTGCTGTAGGATAGGCACTGGACTGCTAATCACAAGGTTGGTGGTTTAAACCCACCAGCTGCTCCTCAGAAACCCTATACAAGGTTGCTATGAGTTGGAACCGACTCGATGGTACTTAACAACAACAACACACACATACACACACTATATATATATAAGAGAGAGGGGAGTATGTGCTGTATGATAAATACTGGACTGTAAACCACAAGGTTGGCTGTTGGAGCCCCCTAGACAATCTAAGGGAGAAAGATGAGGCTTTCTACTCCTGCAAAGATTTACAGCCTCAGAAACCCTATACAGAGTCTCTAAGAGCCAGTATCAACTCCATGACACTTAACAACAATATAAGAGAGAGAGAGAGAGAGAGAGAGAGAGAGAGAGAGAGAGAGAGACAGAGAGAGACAGAGAGAGAGGCAGAGAGGGAGACAGAGAGAGACAGCGAGCAAACTAACTCTGCCAGGACATCCATTTATATCCAAGAGGCAGGCCCCACCCTCAAGGAAACTCTTCTTTCAACTGATTGGTTCATTACATCAAGGAAAGTGATTGCATTGTATTACACCAGCACTAACCTGCCTGCTACATGGTCGGCAGCTGAAACCCACCAGCTGCTCCTCAGAATCAACTCAGCAGCACTCAGCAACAACACGTTACCTTACATGACATTGCATTATGGAGCAGCACCCAGTCCAGGATCTACCAACCCACCGACAATTATAGCCTGAGGCTGTTGTATGAGAATCATACCGTAGCCAAGTTGAATCATGAAATGAGGCATCATAGGGAACCACTCGTGAGGATCTCTAGGGGAACAGCATTTCAGACAGTGGGAACAGCATTCATGAAGGCTCAGAGGCAGGAGAATGTGAGCGTTCAAGGGAAAAGAAGGCGTCAGATACATTGCTTCTCCCCTCATCTGAGGCACCCCATGGTACTATTTACATTTTGGTCTCATTCACTGATAGTTTCTTTTGTTTCTTTGTCTATTTATTTTTAGAAGAAACAAATGACTGTAAGGAAGAAGGTAGGTCCACGGAATTGTGCCTCTCTGGCTGTTTCCATTCTGGTAGGCAGCGAGTTCCTTGGGTCGAGGTATCATGTCTTTGGAATCCCAAAGCTTGGTGCCAACAGCTAATTGCTAGACTATAGTCAAAAGGTTGGCGGTTGGAACACACCATAGAAATCAGTCCTGGTGATCTGCTGCTGCCAGATTACAGCCTTGAAAACCCTGTGGAGCACCAGTTCTACTGTGTACACATGGGGGGTCACCATGAGCTGGAATTGGCTCGATGACTATTAACCACAACCCAATAAGAAGATTTCAGGCAGAATCCACATTTGCAGAACCAGAGAGGCTGTCTTCTTGCAGGTTACCAATCATGAAGGTCAGCAGCCTTCTCGCCATCTTGCCCCTTTCAGCCCTCTCATTGGTATAAGCAGATCCCAAATACTGAGGTTTGAATGGGGAACATTTTTATCTTTCTTAGTCGCTGTTCCTGTTGACCATGAAACCCTCTTTCTCCTCCAACAGAGCACCTCAAAGAAAACTCAACACTTTTTCAACCGCTTCTTGTTTTAAAAATGTAGTATGTTTCTATGCTGTTCAAACCAAACCAATTCTGTTTCTGTCAAGTTGACTCCATCAAGTAGAATTGTTCCATAGAGGTTCCAAGGCTGGAGTCCTGGTGTGGCGCTGTGGGTTAATACGCCAGACTGCAAAGCCGTTTGAACTGCAAGGTCGGCGGTTCAAGCTCACCAGTTGCTCCTCGGAAACACTGTATAGGGTCGCTATGGGTCGGATCCGACTCGACGGCACTTAACAACAACAATCCTGCTGTGGTGCTGTAGGATAATGTACTAGACTGCAAGATTGGTTTGAACAGCAAGGTCGGCAGTACAAACCCACCAGGGAGCCCTATCCAGGGTCTCTATGAGTCAGAACCTACTCGACAGCATTTAACAGCAACAACAAATCCTGGTGTAGCACTGTAGGTCAGAACTAGACTGTGAACCACAAGGTTGACAGTTCAAACCCACCTGCTTCTCCTCAGAAGCCCTATACAGGGTGGTTATGAGTCAGAACCGACTCGATGGCACACAACAAAAACAACAACAATCATTGTAGCCTTGGTGTGTTAGCAAACCAACATTGGACTGCTAACCCATCAGCCGTTTTTCGGAAGCCCTGTACAAGGGCTTTATGAGTTGGAATTGATGGAACACACTTAACAGCAATGGAGTCCTGGGGTAATGCTGTAGGATCAGCACTGGACTGCGAACCACAAAGTTGGCAGTTCAAACCCACCAGCTGCTCCTTGGAAACCTTATACAGGGTAGCTATGAGTTGGATGTGACTTGACAACACTTAACAACAACAACAACACTTAACAATAACAGCAATAATCACTATAAGAATAGATTAGCTGTTTTTTTTTTTCCTCCTGAGATGTGACTGGTGGGTTCAAACTACTGACTTGTTAACCCACTGACTTGTTAACCCAACGCTTAACCCACTGTGCCAGCAGGGTTCCTTTATATACGGTTGCTGTTAAGAATCATGGAGTAAATTCCAAAGCATAACGACCCTATATAGGGTTTCTGAAGAGTAGCTGGGGGTTTGAACCACCAACCTGATGGTTAGCAGTCCAGTGCTTATCTTACAGCACCACACCAGGACTCCCCCTTATACACTGTTGTTAAGTGCTATTGAATCCATTCTGACTTATAGCAACCTTGTATAGGATTTCTGAAGAGCTGCTGGCAGGTTTGAACTGCTGACTTTGTGGTTCAAACAAAACTTGGGATCAAGTGCTTATCAACCTACAGCACCATTTTATACACTGTTGTTGTTGTTAGGTGATGTCAGTGCAGGCCTGGGTGTTGCTGTGATGCTGTACAAGTTTCAGTGGAATTTCTACACTAAGACAGTAGGAAGAAAGGACTGGCGATCTAGTTCTGAAAATCCGTCACTGAAAATGCTGTGAATCACAATGGTCCGGTTCCACCGTGCGTAGGGCTGCCACAAGCTGGGGTTCACTCAATGGCAGCTAATAGCAACTTTAATAAAAAGAAGAGGAAAAGAACGCTGTTTAACCTGAAACATTTGCGTACCACCTTAAGTTTGTAATAAGGAAACAACATGATTACGGCATTTTTATGTAAATAACACATGTTTGCCAACCACTCCCTCCCCCTGGGAAGTATTTTCTTAAGCAGCGCTATGCCCAAAAATTTTTTAAAAAATAAAATATCTCTTTGTCCTGGGAAGGAGCAGTTGGCAAACAGAGGGTGCGTACTATCTGTGTGCAAATACAGTACATCCGGTTGTTAGTAAGATCCTCTGGTGCTCAAATAGAATAAGGATTATGGGAGACCAAGAAAGGAGTGGTGCAAATGTTTGCTCTTGGCTACGAACCAAAAAGTTGGGAGTTTGAATCCACCCAGAGGTGCTGCAGAAGAAAGGCCTGGCTATCTGTGTCCAGAAAAATCAGCCATTGAAAACTCTATGGCTCCAGTTCTACTCCAAAACTCATGGGGTTTCCCAGGAGTGGACTGATGGTAATAGGTTTGGTTTGGGTTTGGAAGTAGGGAGTAGGAGACTTAAGAGAAGACCCCATTCCAGGAGGGAAGTGGAGATGTGGGTTTGGAGTAAGGGAGGAAGATCTTGTTCTGTGCACGGAGAGTCACAAATGACTGAGAGCTAGAGAGTGGGGAGAGAAGGCCATCATTTTCAGCCATTTCCATTGGATTCCCCTCAGTTAAGACAACAGTGATGGAAGAGAACAAAGACACTGAACCTCCCACGAAAACTCTCCTGAAGAAAAAGGGCAGTTGGAACACGCTGAGATGCATGTACTTAATGGCCACCTTCCTGTTTGTGTCCTACAATAGAGGAGACTGGGTAAGGGTCCGGCAGCCCAGGGTGGCCACAGGGAGGGAGGGAAGGAGTCGGAAGACAGAGAAGGAGCCTTAGAGGGCAGGAAGAAGGAAGTATCTGAAGTGGCAAGCAAGTCCAAGAAAGAGAGGAGACCAATTCTGATCAACAAATTCTTCCTCCCTCTACTCCTTACTCTCTTTCTCCCCTCTCTCCCTCCCTCCCTTGTCTTCTTTTTCCTTCCTTTCTTCCTTCTTTCCATCTTTCCTGTAAACATGTAAGAGAGATTCTTTTCTGAGTTGTTGTAGAAACATAGGAAAGAAAGATGACAAAGGGAGGAATAGAAGAGGACCTGTCTGACCTCAACCATTTATTTCTCTGTTCTCGGTTCACATCTTCATCAACCTCCCAAGTGTTACTGCCACTACTGTAACTCAGAACTTGACATCAGGTATGTTATGTTGGGGCACGAGGCAGGGGAGAGACCTCATCCCAATTTGGGGAAACTGCCTAGCACTTGAGGTAGGGGTTCCAGGTGCCTTCAGAAAACATTAAAAGAATCACAGAATTGTTTAATAAATCCCAAGTTCATTTCAGGCCACTCTGATAGAGACAATGACAAGAATGACAAACACTAGGGGCATGGAGAGCTGGGTGGATTCATTGATTCACTCACTCAATAAATACTTATTAATTTTCTTATTAAACTGTGGTAGAAGACACAGAACATGAAACCAATCACAATGTAGTGTAACCATTACCACCATCCAGTTTTAGACATTTAAATTTTTATGCTATGTTGTTGTTAGGCATCATTGATTCCATTCAGACTCATAGGAACCCCATGTAGCACAGTAGAACTGTCCCATAGGGTTTCCTAGGCTGTAATCTTTATGAGAGCAGATTCCCAGGTCTTTCTCCCTTGGAGCTGCTAGCTTCAAACTGCTGATCTTTGAAGCATCCAAGTGCTTAATTATTGCACCATTAGGGATCCTTATGCAAGTTTTACTTTAATTAAACAACAACAACAAAAAGATAGCAAAACATAACTAATTTGTACACTCAGGCAGATGCTGAGGTTAGCCTATGGGTTATAGTTTTCCAAGCTCTGCATTAGATTCTGTGTCCCTTTGGTAGCACTAATTATGCTTGGTCTACCTCTGGGATTCCAGTGCCCAGAACTCACCATCATTACTCCTAGTGGAGTTTGGGAGAGTAACTAAACAATGATGCTTGTGTTGGGATCAAAACCGGACAGGGTGCTATGACATAGAGGAACTGGAGGGGGCACTATTGTTCCACTGGGTGGCCAGAGGGGCCCCTCTAAGGAGGAGTCAGCTTAGGGAAGCGTAGGTGGCTCCACCTGGTGGTGTGGAAGAACAAAGCAGGTGGAGCTGAGTCTGAGGAGCATGGTCTGAGATGGCAGTGGGAGATGGGCTTTGGACAGGTCCTGCCCTGCAGGGTTGAAGCATGGCTTTGGGGAATGAGTGATGATGTAAACAAATGCGCAAATACTTTTCTCTCCTCTTTCTTCCCTTCCTTAGAAATGATCCCTGCTGTGCTTTTTAGTGACTCGACTCCATCTGAGGCCAGGCTTCCAAAGACCTCCATCTCTTGGATAGTCTTACTCCCTAAAGAAAACTTCTCTTTCTCCCCTGGACTGCCAAGTTGGAGGGCAATGAATTGGGTCCTTTGAAGAATAACATCTGTTGGTTGCTAACTGCAAGGTTGGTGCTTCAAGCTGACTGTAGAAGAGAGGCCTGGTGAACTGCTTCTATAAAAATTACCACCAAGAAAACCCTCGGGAGCCCAGTTCTACTCTGTAACACATGAGGGGGCGTAGTGGTGCCATGAGTAGTAAATGTCAGTGACAACCGGCATGGTGGGACGCAGAAGATCTCTGGTACCCCTCTGAGCCATGAGAAGATGAATCCAGAGAGCAGCTGAGAAGGCATCTATCGGTCCCCCCCACTCTTCAACTTCTCTCCCAGGCCCTTCTCAACCCTTCCTTATCATCGCTATAATAAAATCTACATGTGTGGAAACGCTGAGTGGTGGATTCTTCTATTTCACTTGATGTTGAGAATTAGCAACTTAGGATGCCAGGGATGTTCAGAGTTTTATCTACACAATTATTTATTTTTATAACAACCCTATGAAGGAGCAGCTGTCCACATTACAGGGTGGGAAAATGCTAATGTCCTGAAAGTCCTTAAAAAACCAGTTGCCGCTGACCAGTTAGTTAATTGAGAATCACGGTGATCCTGTGTGTCAGAACCGACCTATATTCCCATAGAGTTTTCTTTTCTTTTGAAAGATTTTATCGTGGTAAAAATATATATAACAAAACATACACCTTAATTCACCCATTTTAACACGTACAATTCAGTGACATTGATTGCATTCTTCAAGCTGTGTAACCATTGTTGATGTCCTTTTCCAAATCATTCTGCCACCATTCACACAAATTCAGTGACCCTTAAGTTAAAAACTCTCTTTTCCTGTCCTTTTAGCCCTGTTGTTCTTGTTAGATACTATCGAATCAGTTCACAGTGACCCTGTATAAGGTTTCTGAGGCTGTAAATCTTCATGGGGTCAGAAAGCCTTATCTTTCTCCTGCAGAACAGCTGGTAGTTTCGAACTGTTGACCTTGAGGTTAGCAGCCTGACTCATAACCACTATGCCACCAGAGCTCCTTATATGCATTTATATACATACATATTGTTTACATATCTATTGTTGTCAAGTGCCATTGAGTCCGGCTCTGACTCATAGTTACCCTGCATAGGGTTTCTGAGGAGCAACTTGTAGATTTGAACTGCCAATCTTGCAGCTCAAACTGACGTGGCAATTCAACGCTTTATCCTACAGTGCCATACCAGGACTCCTTACAAATCTCTCCATCTATCGATCGATCAATCTGTCTATATGGAGTCCTGGTGTGGCGCTGTGGGTTAATGAGCCAGACTGCAAAGCCATTTGAACTGCAAGGTCGGTGATTCAAGCTCACTCACAACATCTATCTATATTTATTGTTGTTTTTAAGTGCCGTCAAGTAGATTCTGACTCACAGTGACCCTGTATCGGGTTTCCGAGGAGAGACTAGTGAGTTTGAACCACCAACCTTGTGGTTCAAATTGACCTTGCAGTCTAGCACATTAACTTTCTCTCTCTCTCTCTCTCTCTCTCTCTCTCTCT
>NW_006408686.1:2872812-2884688 GCF_000296735.1 Chrysochloris asiatica
ACAACAACAACATATATATACATGAAAACTGAAAAAATAATTGAAACATTTGAATTATGTTGCTGATGACGTGTATTGAATATATCATGGTATCATGGGCTGTTAGAAGCATGAACAAATCTGTCAGAAGCACGGACATTGCTGACTTCACATGGATCTTGAATACCAGAAAGATGTTTGTTGTTGTTGTTAAGTACCGTCGAGTCGGTTCCAACCCACAGTGATCCTGTATAGGGTTTCCAAGGAGGGCTGGTCAGCTTGAACCAGTAACCTTGCAGTTCAAACCGACTTTGCAGTCCAGCGCATTAACCCACAGCATCACACCAGGACTCCATGTTTACTTGTGCTTTATTGACTATGCAAAGACTTCTGACTACGTGGATCATTACAAATTATGAATAACATTGTGAAGAATGGGTATTCCAGAATGCTTAATTTTGCTAACGAGGAAACTGTACACAGGCCAAGACTAGTGGTCTGTTAACTGTAATGTCGATGGTTTAAACCCACCAGTTTTTCTGCAGGATAAAGATGAGGCTCTCTGATTCCCAAAAGATTTACCATCTGCAAAATCATGAAGATGATGGGGAAATAACTATGTGTCCAAGGCCATCAGGTCATGAAGTCAGAGGGAATGTTAGCTTTGGGGGGTAAACAGAGGTTAAGAATCTCTGGACATTAGTTTAATAGGAAAAACAAAAACCCCCACACCAAAGGGCTAGGGTCAACACCAGCCACATTACCCAAGTCAGGTAGGGTGCAGGGGCGACCCCATCTTGAGAAGGAGGCTCGTTCTGAGTTTCCTCAATCACTGAGAACACGCCAATATTCTGAGTATTTTTAAACAACCTGCTGGAAGATTTGACCATGCAGCCCTGAACGTTCATTATGGTGGACACTCCACCTAGAGGGTTACAAAGGACAACACTTTAAGCTCTCAGACCCAAGGTCCCAGTCCAAGTCCTCTCCTCCCTCAGACACAGTAACCTCCCTCCCACTTTAAGACTAATGAAGCCCCCTGCCCTTTTATTCCTTAGGCCCAGGATTCTTCGCCTTAGCTCTCTCCTCCCTCAGACCCATGAGTCAGGGTCTGTAGCCTCCTCCTACCTCAGGACCAATACGTCCAGATCCCCAAGCCCCTCATCCTCCTGCTTTCAACACTCACCTCCATTTAGATGGATGTATCCTGTGTAACAGTAAGTGGCATTGACAGGGCATGTTATGATTTTGGAGTCCCAACAGATTCCGAAGACATTCACACAGACAGGACACTTGAAGCCTTCAGGAGCAGGGGAAGCTGAGGAGCAGAGAGAGGTTTGGGGTACACAGCTCTGTCCCCAACTCCAGTTACCCACCTCAAGTCTCTCCAAGCTCTCCAACCAGCCTGCTGGATCCCATACCTGGGCGAGGGAGGGTGTTCAGCAGGACGCTGCTATTATCAGCTTTGTTGCACCAATTGGAGTTGCAGACATGGGTGTAGGAGGCAGCAAGCACGTTGGGGGGGCCCGAGTGTATGGAGACCTTCTGGGAATCTTGTGTCCCAGGCAAGGTACAACCTTTGCTCCCCAGTAGAAGGGATTTGTATCCTGAGGGGGTAGAAGAGTGAAAGGTGGGCTAGAAGAGTAGGGGAGCCAGACAGGGGAGTTGGGAGAAGACAGGGGTTAGGGAGCTGGATTTGGGGGTTCCAAGAAGCTTAGTAGACACAGGGTGAATGCAGGTTCCCTGATCATGTGTAGTGTGGTGTGTAGACTGGAGCAAGAACCTGGGTCCACCTCTGTCACCTCCCAGGCGGGCGCACCCTTGCCCTGGTGCCTCATCTGGATGACAGAGAGCATCCTAATGCAACCATCACAGGTATGCTGTGAGGATGGATCGGGCTGAGATACATACACGAATCACTTAGAAGCGTTCCTGGTGCTCGCCCTTGCTTACTTCTTCTAAGTTCTTGTTTAAATGTCACCTTCTCAGTAGTGTCTCCCCTGAGCACCTGCTCTAAAATGGCAACTTTCACCTCTTTTTCCTTACCTGCCCTTGCTCTATGAGGGGGCCTCAAAAAGTTTGTGGAAAAATCCCACTATCTGTACATTCAACTTGCCCATGAACTTTTTGAAGTCTCCTTGTATGTATCTCTTATCTTCCTACTTAATTTCCGCATTCTCTGCCCTCTTATCTCCTCCTACTGCTACAGAAAGTTCCAGGAAGAGATGACTGGATCTACAAGGTCCAAAACAGAGCTCAACCCCTAATGCTCAGCAAACATTCAGTCATTATGATTATCTGTGCTGCACAGTTCTCAGCTCTTAGTATACATTATGACATGTGTCATCATAACCACCCAGCAAAGGAGACACAATCATCACCATCACTGTAACCCTGTCTTTTCACAAGGAGAAACCAAGGCACAGGTAACGGAAGAGTGATTCCAGCCTCCAGGGCTTCTGGCTCAACGGTGAAAGTCTCATGTTCTATGAGGAGACCTGAATTGGATTCCTGGTCAGTGCACTACAGATTCCAACTTTCAAGGAAGGCTCGTGTGTCGCTATGATGCTCAGCAGGTTTCAGTGGATTGTTTGATTAAGACGGACTATGAAGAAAGGTCTGGTTTTTACTTCTAAAAGTCAACCAATGGAGACTTTCCGGATCACAACAATCCAAGCCCCAACCCATCATGGATATGGCTCAGGACCAGGTAGCATTCGGTTTCATTGTGCAAGTGGCTGACTCAACTATTGTTGTTGTTAAGTGCCATCGAGTTGGTTCCGACTCATAGCAACCCTGTATAGGGTTTCTGAGGAGCGGCTGGTGAATTTGAACCACCAGCCTTGTGGTCCGGTGCTTGTTCTAGGGTGTCACACCAGGAACATAGAACCAACCAGGGTCCATGGAACTCCAGGCAGGGAGGAGGACCTGGTAGGAAACTCAGTGGACCGGGATGCCTACGCACCTGAATCAATAAGCAACAGTGTCTCCTGACACACCTCCCCAATATTGCACATCTTGCTACTGTATGTGGTCCACTCCACGGGTTCCCGAGACAGTTCTGGAAGAGTCTTCACCATGATCCCTGAGTGACAGCTCAGAAAATCTGGAGAGAAGAAGTCACCCAGGTGTGATTAGTCCAGAGATTCAGTTATATTTGTCCCTTCAGGTCCCATGCTCAGGAATTGGCCAGGAATCAAACCTGGATCTCCTTCATGGAGAAATGTTGGATACATGTTGGAATCACAGTTTAGATAACCTGACTGCAAGTCCCACAATCTCAGACTTAAGGGGGCTTTGGGAAATCTACGTCCATGCTTCAGGCTCCCATTCTTCATCCTGTTGGGACCACCTTTCACCATGTGTGGAGGAAAGCTGCCCCTCCTGTTGGGGAGTGGGGCAAAACAGGTTTTCCTTAGCCTGCGACCACCTCTATTTTCCTATCTAGTCTCAAAATCCTTACCTGGAAAATGAGGACGGTAGTCTGAGCTGTAATTTGTAGATTGTTACTTCTTTCAGCTGAGAAACCCTATATCTTAAATAGAACTACCCAAAGGCCTAGTGCATATTGAGTATTTACTGCCCTAAGATAAGAACTTCATTGGTAACTGTTTAAACCTACCAGGTGTTCTTGGAAACCCTATACAGGGTTACTATGGGCTGGAATCAACTGGGTAGCACTTCACAACAACAACAATAGTGTATTTCTCCATGAAGGAGATCCAGGTTCGATTCCTGGCCAATGCACTTCATGCTTAACAGGTTTCAGCAGAGTTTTCAGAGTAAGACAGACCAGAAGGAAAGGTCTGTCTGCTCCTGAAACCAGCTGATGGGAACCTAATGGAGGACAGTGGTTCAATCCCTGGGGAGAGATTGTCGGCTGGACTCCCTCAGCATCTTTCTTTGAGTTTCCAGGTGGTTTTGGTGGATAAAGCAAGAGACTCAGACAGAATGTCTTTCTATCAAGTGTTTCGAGCCCTCCCCAGCCCTCCCCATTCCCTCCCCACCACAGCGTCCCTTTGTCTCATGGCCTCTGGAATTGAGACCTTCCAGGGAACTCCCAATGTCCTGTGAGGCTCTCCCTTTGTCCTACAGCAAAAGGCCTGGCTGCAGTTAAGTGGGAACCCCCCCCCCCACCACCACCCTGAGTTCCCATTTGTTACCTGACTTCCTGTCACAAATGAAACACCCTACATTTTGTCTGGATTTTCTTTCCTATTCAGTAAGCCCACTGGGGTGTTTCAGGATCATGAGCAGGAAGTGACAAGGGTGGCAGAAGGGCTAAAAGATGGTCAAGGGAAAGTAGAAGACCCAAAGCTATCAGAAGTCAGCGTTGTGGAGAAATAGAATGACCGGAGGTAATGGATGACTGGTTTCCAGAAAAATGACCTGAACTTGAACACACTTCTAGGGTACCAGGGAAAGTCACCTGCAAAGTAACTTGCTCTCCCGGCTTCCGTCTCACCAGGACTGTGCCTCCAACTTACTCTGCCCAGCACCATTCAAAGCTCCCACTGCTGAGTCCTGGTCCTATGTATCTATGCTCGAACTACACCTTCTTTCTCCTCATTTTCTGCCTGGAGAATGCCCTCACTTTGTAAGTGCCTGGGTGAGTAATAAACTCCTAAAGTATTGTCGTTGCTAGCTTCGATGTGATGGGTTTGAATGTCCTGTCCAATACTTTAACAACGAGCAAATGGCTAAGAACTCAGCTGCTAACGGAAAGGCTGGCGATTCACACCCACCCTGCAGCTCTGCGGTAGAAAGGTCTGGTGACCGGCTCCAGCTGAGATTACAGCCTAGAAAATGGTGTGGGGCAACTCTACTCTCTCACATGGAGTCGCTATGAGTTCGAAATGACTTGATTGGCACCTAACAACAAGAACAACAACAAAACTACAAGAGGGAGGCCACACCACAGGCTGCTCTGTGGGTCCGGTCTTCTGCTGAGTGTGAGACTCACCGTTAGCATTACAGTTCTCACTCAAACTCAGGGCACCAATTCTCTGGGTCCCATTAAGCAGGTTGCAGCCTCCTTGGGCTAGGCAGCCCTGGACTCTCATGTTGGTGGTGGTATCACCTATGGAAAGGAAGAGAGGGAAGGAGGGAGAAGCAGACCTTGAAGCTGAGACCATCCAACCTCCCCGGCAGGCTCAGCTCCCTCAGTCCTGCCCTCCTTTCAGACCCATGTCTCAGTTTACCCTCCTTCCTCTGGAGACTCAGATCTCAACCTTCAGTTCTCTCCATGGGGGATCTGCTCACATAGGGACCCCCATGTCACCAGCAACCAACCTTTACTGAGTGTGACGACACCGTTGTAACAATCCGTGGTCCCTGGAGGGCAGAGGAACTTGGTCCCTCTCTCCGGGCACCCGTTTGTGGACATGCAGATGGGGCACTGCAAGGCCTCTGATGGTGGGGTAACTGGGGAGGTGAGAGAGGGAGGGTAGTGAGGAGGTTGTGGAACAGATACGTAATAGCTGGCCTCAAGAGACAACCACAGACTGTTATTGTAAAAGCTTAAGAAAAGATACCCATATTTAAGGGGGAAAAAATTCTTTGTTGATTACCAGTGGGGGTGGGTTGGCGGGCTTGGGGGGAGGTGGAGGGAGGGGACAATAGAGCACAGGGTAGGGGACACACACATCATAGTTTGGGTGCTGGGGAGGGCAATACACAAGAAGGGACTGGGGGTTAGAATAAGGTAGATAGAAGAACACTGAGACAGGTTTGCATGGGCTAAATAGGACAGAGGTAAATAGTGCTGCAAGGAACTCTGGTAGCTTAGTGGTTACGAATTGGACTGCTAATCTCATGGTCGGCAGTTCAAAACCACCAGAGGTTCCGTGGAAGAAAGATGAGGCTTTCTGCTCCCGTAAAGATTTACAGGCTCAGAAACCCTGTACAGGGTCGCTCTGAGTCGGAACTGACTCCAAGGCACATCACAACAACAACAAATAGTGATGCATACTCAACCTTGGAACAACAGGACAGAGGCAAATACTGTTAACCGATGGTGCATGAAAGGGATTGTAATCATTGCAATGAAACAAAATACAATTGCTTGAGTGCAAAACTGATATTCTTCCATGTAAACTATCACTCAACTCACAATAAAAGCTTTAAAAAAAGAGAGAGAGAGAGAGAAAACCACAGAATTTTCTGAAACACACCCTCCTTGATTTCTCTCACGCAGGCCCAGTGTTTGAGGAATGAGGGGCTTGGGCTTAGGAAGACAGCTGGGAGAGAGGGAATAAAAGCTCTGGGAAGGAGCAACTGGACCAGAATATGGACAGTGGTCAATGTAGGGAGAGGTCCCAGGTAGAGCTTTGGTAGGGGTACACAGGGTTGTCAGCACAGAGGTGTGCTAGGGTCCCACGTGGGGTGTGGGTGGAGGTGTTAGGGGGCAGGGAGTAGGGAAGCCTTTTGAGAACACACATAGGTCAGGGAAGGGGGAGGTGTCCTGAGAGGAACAGTAGTCCTACTAAACCAGGGATGGGGAACAGCTGGCCCCACAAAATCCTTTGGTCTTCTTCTGCCAAGGCAACTGCAGGCAGCTTGAAATTCTATAAATCTGGGAATTTTTTCCATAACAATATGAATTTATATTAAGTGATGTTATAAATATCCAAATGGCTCTTAGCAGAAAAAAATTCTCAACAGTGGAGTCAAGGAAAACAAGAAGTTTACAAACTACTTCAAAGAGTGGGAAACTGCAGAATACGACCCTCTAAATGTGACTCATACAGCTCACAGGTGGTCCGTACCAACACTGGACCAGGGAAATCACAGGACAGGTTCGCCTAGGAAATTGCTGTTACTCTTAAGTGCCTTTGCCTAGGTTCTTATTATATATAGGGTTCCTGAGGAGCAGTTGGTGGACTTGAACTGCTGGCCTCATGGTCAGCCATCCAGTGCTTATACTACAGTGGGCACACCAGGATTTTGGAGGAGAAAACACAAAAAACCTCAGTAAAGCCTTAGGAAACCAAACCTGGGAGTACAGAAAACCAGGAGTATGCAAGAAGCCCAGCTTAGATCACCACAGTTGAAGGACAGTTTCCTGGGAAGAAGCTGGTCTAGGGGAGTCTCTGGATGTAGGAGTAGGGTGACTGGAAAGCAGGAGCAAGGAAGGGGGTGAGCAAACAAGGGAGAGATGGAGAAAACAGGAGAGGGTGAGCCAGGATCAAGATAGTAAGGGGATGGAGGAGAGGTGAAGGAGAAGGTGAAAGGGAGAGGAGGGACTGTGAAGAAGGAAGCTGAAAGAAGTGATTTGAAATAAGCAGTCCCTCACACCCTCTGTTAGCCCCTCAGTCCAAGAGTCCACACCCTCATCCTGTCCTTCCCCAGCACCTGTGGTCAATGGCTGCAGTGGCTCCCAGAGTGGGATGCTGTTGGCGAGGTTGTTGCACAAGTTATTCCGGCACACATGCGTGTAGGAGGTAATGGAGAGGCCAGGGCTGGATCTGTGCTCAGTGACTTGGACCTCCTGGTCTGGGTCCTGAGTGCAGCCCTTGATGAGCACCAGATTCACCAAGGGTCCTAGACAAGAGGAGAGAGACTGATGGGTGGGTGTGGGGATAGGATGCCAGGGTTCTGGCAGAGGGGAGAGAGACTGGGCACCTCCCTACCCCTTTAAGTGCCAGCGGATCCTGATGCTAGGGGTGGGGTGTCCTGAGTTTCTATGCAGGTGGGACTAGGCAGAGGTGTCAGCCAGGAGGACCGTAGCCCGTGGGATTTCTCACCATTATGAATGAGCATCATTGTGTCTTGGCAACCCCAGCCTTCCTCACAGTCTCCTTGCTCTGCTGTCCACTGGAGGGGCAGTTCAGTTACATTGTAGACTTTGTTTAGTGTACCTTGCTGGCAGGTCAGGGTCTTGACTCCTAGGATGGGAGGATCAAATCCATCTTAGTAGGGTTCCCCTATGCCCTTCTCAGGGAAATACAACCTCTGGAGTTGGGATCTTCACTCACGGGGCAGGATGAGAGTGACCCCCAGAAGGACCAGCAGAGGGGTAGGACTCATGACCAATCTGCAACTGCAAGGCTGCCCCCTCTTCTATCTCTTGGGAAATCACAGTCCTTTTATATCATATCTTACCCAAAACAGCCCAGGAAAGGGGTGGGGATGGGAGGGTCTTGCTAAACCAAGCCCTGGGCACCTCCCTCTGAGTCTGCAAATGCTTGAAAGACCTAGACTCTGGGACCTCTCTTCTTCCCTCAGAACCCTGAAGTTCAGACCCAAGTCCCACCTTCTTCAGACCCTGGAATCCAGGCTTCCCTCAGACCTAGGAAAGTTGGATCCCTGACACCTTCCTCCGTCGGACCCAGAAGTCTGGGAACCCAGCCCCTATAATAATTAGAAATGGAGGCATCTTGGCTGCTAGGCCACACCAGTCCATATCTCCAGCCCCCTTTCCTTCTGACCCCAGATGTGTAGGTCCCCACTTCCTCCCTATTTCAGGGTAGTTTCGGAAGGTAGTTTCCTCATTTCTCCTGGCACCCTGGTCTCATTCTGGCCCCAGGTGGGGAATGGCCCAATTGCCTGTGAGGACATTATGTGGTAGGCATTGGCAGATTCCTACATTTGCTCTGCTCTGGCCTCTGTCAACACTGGCTTCCTGATGCTCTTCCCTTTCCTTCCTCTATTGCTCTCCCTTTTATTCTTTTTTTCATACTCTCCCCTCAGGCTTTCTCCTCTGCTGTTCTCTGCCTTCACAGCACACCATAGGCCCTTGAGTCTCCACTTGGGGTATGCCATGGGGAGAGAGGGGAAGTGGAACTGAATAATTAATAATGAACGTTGAAGAGTTAGAGAGTTGCTTGTTTAAGTAGTTTCCTTCCCTGAAACTGGGAATGAGATCATGAGAGCGGTGGGTGGTGTGCCTTGAACTGATTTGATCTGGCTTTTCTATCCAAACTCTCTTAATTCCCACCATGAGATTGGGTGGGACCATGTAAATAAGGTATATAGCACTCAGGCTGGGATTGGCTAGTTTTACTCTCCAGCTAGATTTGAAAAGAGTCATCTGTGTGGCCATTGCAATGGATTATGGAACCAAGATGTGAAGCAGAGAGTGCTGTGGGAAGAATGGTGGTTGTCAGAATAGGGTTAAGAAGGTTGTAGGCTTCTACAACTATTTGAAACAGATCAACAGAAGGAACCTACATCCACCAAAATAAAAGAAATAATAAAAATTAGAGCAGAAATAAATGAGCTAAGAAACAGAAAAACTATAGAAAGAATCAACAGGACAAGAAGCTGGTTCTTTGAAAGGATTAAGAAACTTGACAAACAATTGGCAAACCTAACAAAAGAAAAGAGAAGACACAAATAACACGCATTAGGAACCAAATGGGAGACGTCAAATGGAATCAAAGGAAATCAAAGGGATAATAACAGAATCTATGAAAAGTTGTACTCCAACAAATTTAAAACTTAGAAGAGATGGAAATATTTTTAGAAAAACACAGTCTACCTAAACTTACACAGAGTGAAGTAGAAAACTTGAACAGATCCATAACAAAAGAAAAAATTGATCAGGTCATCAAAAAACTCCCAACCAAAAGAGGTCCAGGTTCAGATGGCTTCACTGGTGAGTTTTACCAAACATTCAGGTAAGAGCTGTCATCAATTCAACTCAAATTATTCCAAAAAATAGAGGAGGATGGAAAACTTCCTAATACATTTTTATGAAGCAAGCATAACCCTCATACCAAAACCAAGGAAGGATGTCACTAAGAAAGAAAATTATAGACCAATATCCCTCATGAACATAGATGCAAAAATTCTCAACAAAATCCTAGCCAACAGAATCCAGCAGCACATCAAAAAGATAATACATCTTGATCAAGTGGGATTCATATCAGGGATGCAAGGATAGTTCAACATTAGAAAAATGATCAACATAATCCACCATATAAATAAGAAAAAACGTCAACATGATCATATCACAAAATTTCTAAATATTTAACAGCTGAATTTTACAAGCCTGTTGAGCTACTGCTAGCACATCACTGGATGGGAGGGAAAGAAGGGAAGAAGAAATGGTATTTGCTACTGATTGTAAGGACCCTGGTGGAGTGAAAGATTTCCATTTGATTACTTGAATCTACCCAGTATACAGAATATGGGAACACTGAATGGTTTAAAATTCATTGTCCAACTTTCACATACATATGTTGTTGCTGTTGTTGTTGTTATGTGCTGTGCAGTCAGTTCTGACTCATAGCGACCCTGTACAGGGTTTCTGAGGCTGTAAATCTTTACGGGAGCAGAAAGCCTCATCTTTCTCCCAGGAAACAGCTGGTAGTTTTGAACTGCTGACCCTGAAGTTAGCAGCCTGATTCATAACCACTACGCTACCAGAGCTCCTTTCACATATATATGAGGCTACTGAAAATACCAACGTTTAGGTAAGGCAAACCTTAGTCCTCAAACTGACACCTTTGCTCTTTATAACACGTTAAAGAGGTCTTGTGCAGCAAATCTGCCTAATGCGATCCATCATTTGATTTCTTAACTGCTGCTTCCATGAGAGATCCATATTTGTGCCCATTCCAAAGAGAGGTGACCCAACAGCAGAAATCATCAGACAATATCACACGCAAGTAAAATTTTGTGAAGATTAATTTAAAAATGGCTGCAACAGTTCATTGACAGGGAAATGCCATAGGCTCAAGCCAGATTCAGACAAGGATGTGGAATGAGGGATACAATTGCTCATGTCAGCTGGATCTTGGCTGAAAGCAGAGAATTCCAGAAAAATGTTTTCCTGTGCTTTATTGACTATTTAAAGGCTTTCAACTGTGTGGACTATGACAAGCTATGGGCAACATTGTGGAAAATGAGTATTCCAGAACACTTAGTTGTGCTCATGAGGGATCTATACATAGACTAAGAGGCAGTTGTTCAAACAGAACAAGAGGACTCTGAAGAGTTTAAAATCAGGAAAGGTGTGCACCAGGTGGTATTCTTTCACCATACTATTCAATCTGTATGCTGAGCAAATAACCCGAGAAGCTGGATTATTGAAGAAGAACATGGCATCCGGATTGGAGGAAGACTCATTAACAACCTGTAATATGCAGATGATACAACCTTGCTTGCTTAAAGAAAGTGGATTCAAAATACTTACTGATGAAGATCAAAGACCAGAGAACTCAGTATGGGTTGTTCCTCAATGTAAAGAAAACAAAAATCCTATCAATGGGCCAATAAATGATATCATGATAAATGGATAACAGATTGACGTTTTCAAAGAATTCATTTTTCTTGGACCCACTATCAACACTGATTTTGCTTTTTGATATTAGGTACAACAATTGTGTAAGTTCCTTACTCATCTTATAGAAATGAATTCAGAAGCAGAGAAAGGCCTTAAAGTCAGGGCGTGGCCAAACTGGAATCAATTCTGAGTGCTGAGTCATTTCTGCTTCCTCTTTCTTGATCAGCTAATGGGTTCTCCAAGAATGAGGAGCCTTGTTGTTGTTATTAGGTGCCATCGAGTCGGTACTGACTTATAGCGACCTTATACACAGCAGAATGAAACACTGTCCGATCATGGGCCAACCTCACTGTTGTTGCCACACTTGAGTCCATCGATGCTGTGACTTGGCCAATTCATCTCGTTGAGGCTCTTCCTCTTTTTCTCTGACCCTCTACCTTTACCAAACATGATACCCTTCTCCAGTGACTGGTCCCTCCTGACAAAAGTCCGAAGTATGAGAGATGAAGTTTGGCCATCCTGACCTCCAAGGAGCACTCTGGCTGCACTTCTTCTAACATGGATCTGTTGGTTCTTTTGGCAGCCCATGGCAGTTTCAATATTCTCCTCTGACATCCATTTTGACCTTTTCCTTCTTTCTTGTCTTCTTAATGACTTTTTGCTTTCT
>NW_006408686.1:2885073-2887300 GCF_000296735.1 Chrysochloris asiatica
ATTTCTATCACCAAGGTCATATTTTCCAACTACTGGTCCTTCCTCTTTGCTCCGAACATTTGCATTCCAATGAGGAGCCTGGGTAATGCTAAAACTTGCTCTAAGTCAGACACTTTATCCTGTGGGTGGGACTACCTCTATCTCTTTATTGCCAGCAAACATACGTTTTCCCCACCTTAATTATAGGGGGAAGCAAGTGTCTCTCATTTGGATTTTCCCAGCTCCTCCCTCTGCCTCTGGGCTGTGACTGTTTGTGATGAATCATATTTGTCACCCCGCCTGCTTTCCTAACAGGGCCTGGGTCTGACCACAAAGGCTGGTCCACAACAGGAGGGTTATAGAGGACCCAGAACTTCCAGTCCCACCTGTCTACAAGGCAGTCCAAGGGTCTCTGTTTTCTGTCATTCCCTGATGTTCTTATTTTGAAAAAGATGTAAGCAGACAGAAATACAGCAAATTGGTGTCACTGCTGAGTGCTTCAGCAAGTACCTCCTTAAGAATAAAGACTTTGTCTTATATAACCACAGAGATCCTTCTCATATCTATGTTGTTGTTGTTAAGTGCAGTTGAGTCAGTTCTGACCCATAACGACCCTGTCTAGGGTTTCCAAGGAGCGGGTAAGGTTCAAACTGACCTTGCCGACCAGTGTATTATCCTGCAACAAAGCCACACCAGGGTATAAATTTGAAAGCACTTGATTTGTGGAAGCCCTAAATCCATTTTGAGTGTTTACATTGAGCCTTCATTGAGTTCTATCTGACCATTACATAGCAATGAGGTAGCTTTGTTTGAAAGATGATTACTACAAATCCCTTAATCAGCCCATGGAGGGGCAGTTTTTATGCAAATTGGGGTCCCAGGGCCACATGGTCAGGAGTTATATTCTGACCTAGGTGGTCAGAGGGCTCCAGAACCCATCCCATGAACTCTTCTAAACTGCAGCAGTGTACGTTTTCCATAAGCCCTTTCTCACTTCTGTAGCCCCACCCACAGCAGTGATGAACTGATCTGCAGCCAATCCTGATTTTGTGATGAATTTCCTTTGTCTTCCATGGTTGACAGTTCCTGGTCGGGCACTGTAGGATAAAGCAATGGCCTGTAAGGTCGGTTTGAACTGCAAGGCTGGTGGTTCAAAACCACCAGCTGCTCCTTGGAAACTCTATATGGGGTTGCTATGAGTCATAACGACTCAATGGCACCTAACAGCAAGATTAACAAGGTGGCCCTGAATCCTTTAGACACCCTTATGACCACATCTTGATGATCCCCCTCATCCAATGATTTGTCTTTGTCTTCTCTTAGTCCTGTTTAAAGCTTAATAACAGTGTCTCTATAAAATATTTTTGGATTTGGGTCTTTCCCCCACTAGAACATACCCAAATAATTTCACTTTGATACAATATTGTCTATTACATAGTTCATTTTCAATTTTCCTCAATTGTTCCAATAACATCCTTGATAGTATTCCCCCCACCCCCCCGCCACCCCCAACCAGGGGGACAATTTGGGATCAAGTAATGACTACATTGAAAAAGAAAAAAAAAGTGGTTACCATCAAGTTGATTCCGACTCATATCTATTACCCTCTGTTCTGGTGTCAGAGTAGAGCTGTACTCTGTAGAGTTTTCAGAGGCTGATATTTCAGAAGTAGATCACTAGACCTTTCTCCCAAGGTACCAAAGGGTGGACTAGAACTTACAATTTTTTATTAGAAGCTGAGCTTGTTAATTATTTGCACCACCTTGTGGTAGGTATTCTTTAATCTGTGTTCCCAGCCTTTTTTTTATTAAGTCATTGAAAGAAACATGCCTCTTGTTTTGTGGAATGTCCCACAACTTGGATTTGTTTGTTTGTTAATGGTTTGAGCCATTTCATTGTTTTTGGCAATATTCTCCATGGTTGGCATTGTGCCTTTCCCACTGCAGGGCATCTGGAGTCCAGTGATGCCAGTTTGTTGGCTATACTACTTCCGTTATCAAAGAAACACCACACTTTGATCTAGTGCCTTCACAGCCTTATTTAAGCACAATACTCAAAACTCTTCCACCTAGGGGCCTATCCCTCAGAGCTGGGGGCCTATCCCTCAGAGTTGGGAACTTTGTCTTCTCAAGCTGCCCTTTGAAATTTTCTATTAAGCTTTAATACAAACTCTCATACTTCGAACCTGTCATCAGGAGGGACCAATCCCTTGAGAAAGACATCATGCTTGATAAAGTGGAGGGTCAGC
>NW_006408686.1:2888991-2890435 GCF_000296735.1 Chrysochloris asiatica
CCAGGGATGGAGACAGAGAGATGATACGGACAGATGGAGCAGCTGGGGACACTGGACTCAGGGAGGGAGAAGGGCTGTGTACTGGCAGCTGGGGGGTGGGCCTGTGTGGTGTACCCTTTGGTTATTGGATGATGCATGGAGGGGATGGTAATCATTGCAATGAAACAAAATACGATAGGATGAGAGTAAAGCTGATGTTCTCCCATGTAAACCTCACAATAAAAACTTAAAAAAAAAAGTTTTAGGCTGAGCTGCAAGCCATGAATGCACCACTGTCTTCACTTCTTCATCAAAGGTGACTCTTCGTCCTCGAATGGCTGCTTTCAGGGGAACAAACAGGTGAAAGTCCAATGGAGTAAGATCAGGACAATAGGGAGGATGCTTTGTTGTTGTTGTTGTTGTTAAGTACAGTACGGTGGAGTCGGTTCTGGAGGATGCTTTAACACCTCAAAACAAAGTTTTTGCAGAGTGTTAACAGTGCAGGCAGAGGTGTGTGGACATGCATTGTCATGCAAGATCACAATGCCCTTGGATAGCATTCCTCTTCATTTAATCCAAAGTTTATGCAATAATCAGCACTGTTGATTGTTGAACTTTTTCCTGATAGTGTTCCGATACTGGCCCTTGAGAATCCCAGAAAACGGTCAGCATACTTTGCTGTTTACCCTAGGGCTCCTAGTGATGAATCCATGTCTTATCACCAGTAACGATTTTTTTAAAAAGAAACTTTTGCCTTCCTTTGAGTATTGGTCTAAATTTTGTTCGTAGGTGTCCAAATGCTTCTGTTTATGATCTTCTGTGCAGTGTTTTGGTATCCATCTTGCACAAACTTTTTGAAACCCAAGTTTGTCGTAGATTATTCATAGGCAGAGCCATGGCTGATTTTCAAATGATGATTTTCACATAATGATTTGCACTGCCACCCGTCTATTTGACAGAATCATTTCACGCGCATGCTCAATGGTGTTATCAGTTGTGGACATTGATGCACGTGCAGATAACCTTTGACTCACCCTCATATATACAAGTTTCTTGACAAAGTATTCCTCCCTTTCCCTTAATATGTAAATAGCCGTCTACTATCGAAAAGAAGGCATGAATGGGCATTATGTCTTTATTCTGAACAATAGGCACATCATTATGGTACTTCAGTCACATGGCATTTCCCTAGATTAAAGGTTCTTTCTCTGCTAAGTAAGAATAATGAAGTAAGAGGACCAACTTTGGAGCAAGCAAACAATTCATTAGTAGGCATGACAGTACTTTGACAAGGGGAGGTGGCAGGTTTTGAAGCAACACCCCACACGTCCCACACTTGAGCAAGTTTCACACAGAACAACTATACTTTTTACTATGGTAATGAAAGAAATGGGGGAACAAAGGAACTGAGCAGATCTTCCTGGAAATTGCCCAATTGGGAGGGGTTATGGTAAGTGGATGCATA
>NW_006408686.1:2891165-2892379 GCF_000296735.1 Chrysochloris asiatica
TTCCCCTCTTCTTTTTACTTCTGGTTGAGAAGCAGGCCTTTTTCAACACGAATTCTGTTGTGAAGTCTTCTGGGATGCTGATCAGCACTCATTAGGTGATGTATTTGACAGCGCCCCCTACTGGAAGGTTATATCTTGATCAGTATTGGAGACTGGTCATGTTGTAGATAAGATTCAAGTTTATTCTGGCCTCTGGAGAGTCTGAAAGATGAATTTAAGTAAGTTTTACAAAAGGGGACAATGGGCTATGCTTATAGCCTTCCAGGATGTGGGCAGGTGGTTTTGTGAGACAAAGTATCCCCAGCTGGGAAAGTCTCTGTGTCTAGGGTAGTTTTGTCTTTTGCATTTAACAGTTTTAAATTTATAAAAATATAAATTAAACTTAATTTACCCAGATCTGAAATTAGTTAATTATTTGAAGAACGCTGTGTTTACTGTTGTAGGAAATGGTTTTTAGAGACCACAATCTAGGCACTATGAGCGCTCTTTGCCGTTGCTAGTAGACAGAGCTGGGAAAGATACATTTTCAGAAAAACAAACGCTTGGCCTGAGTTTACAGTGAGAGTTCCCATACAAATGTGAAATTATAGAGTTTGGATTTAAATTCATTGTTTTTATTTCTATATTGCTTTTATCTCACTCAGATGTATAGTATTTATGCTAAGTGTTTTAAATTAATAATATTAACAGTAAAAAATAAGACTACTGGGTCCAGTTTTAAGATTTCTTATGATTCTTTCTAGCCTTCTATCCATGAGGGTTATCCAGTCAAAGTAGACAATTAAGTATCTTGAAATATTTTTCTCTGTTAGGAGGCCACCAACTTTTTGTTCAGTTAACAAAAAGTTCAGTTTCTATCTTTTAAGTTTTGCTTTCAGGGATTGCCTTGTTTTGATACATTTAACTTTATTTTGTTTTTAATAATGTAAAATATTTGCATGGCTACAAAATCTAACTGTAAAGCATGGGGTATTTTGCTTTACCTCCTGAAAGTAAGCATGTTTATTAGTTTTCAGTTTCATTTCCATTATTTCTTTTGTGGGAGCGCGGTAAGGATTGAGCTAGGGCTAGAAGTAAGACTTGGGCTGGTTTTTAGGGTTACAGTTAGGTTTACTTTCTTTTTCTCTTGAAATCGATTTGATTTGGAAGTTCTGTAACTATCTTATTTTCTCTTTTTTCTTTTACTTTTTGTTGTTGTTGTTGTAACTGTACCT
>NW_006408686.1:2893789-2896611 GCF_000296735.1 Chrysochloris asiatica
CCGATTCGTAACCACTACGCTACCAGAGCTCCTTTTTTCATGAGTAGCTGTGAGAAATCCCTAACAAAGATGCAACCAGACTGAATCATGAATTCCCAAGTTGAGTTGGTTTTCCGGGAATGAAAGATGGGTTTAACATTTAAAGTCACCCGTTAATAGCAGCTCTTTGGGAACGCTATACAGAGTTGCTATGATTTGGAACGGACACAGCGGCACTTAACAACGACAAATCACCTTTATAAGGTAGCAGTCTTTCAGACTGGAGAAGCAGCCATGCCTTCTCCATTCCTCCCCTCTACTCCGTATATTGATAGTAACAAGGGAGACACAAAGTAAGTTCCTAACTGTGAGATCAAGAAATCATATCTAAAAGTGAAGGGGGCTAACTCTGTTAAAACACACACACACACACACACACACACACACACACACAATTCGGCCTTTTGTCTTTGGTCCCTGAAAAGAAAAAACAAAACAAAACAGAAAGCTCCTCGCCATGAGAGTGGAGCTGGTCCATAGGGCTTCCCAGGCTGGGATCCTTACGGAAGCAGGCTGCCTGGAGAGGGAGGATCCTGCAGGGTGCTAATGCTCAGGGAGGCAAAAGCATTATCGTCAACAGAAAACTCATCTGCCTGCAATTACTGCAATACAGAGGGTCCCCCCAGGGCCAACAACCACAGTGCACCAAGGAGAGAAGTCTGTGTCCCAGACGGGTGAGCTTGAGATGAATGTTATCCAAGAAGAGCCTGCAATTCTGAACCAAAGGCCAGTCCTGATTTTCCCGAGTGAAGGGGCTCCTTGAAATGCTCAGGGGAACCCACATCCCATGGCGGAAGGCCAATTCTATAATGTTCCACAGCAGCCCTGCCAATGTCCACATACACGGACCCTAAGTAATAGAGCCCTTTGAGCTCCCCCCTCCCATTCCCCCCGGGACTCACACATGGGGAAGGGCTACTAGGACCCTGAGCACCCAGTTCATGCCACCCCTGGATCTCAATCCCTTGGCCCTGGCATTGGTTTCTGGTCTTCAGTCCATGATCATCCAATAGCATGAATGGTATGGACTCTCTGGAGCCTCGGGTGTCTGTCCCAGGAGTTTCAACCTGGGCAACTTGAAAGAGTATTTGAGGGCTGTGGGGTGGTGGCAGGAAGAGTGAGTAACTTCTAGACTATATCTCAGGGGCTAGAAGGGCCAGCATGTACTCAAGAAAGTTTATGAATGCCCTCTAGTGACTCCATCCTGCTATGAGATGGGTAAAAATGTGCTGGGAGCATTGAGCTATTAGGACAGACCTTGAGCAAAAGGCAACTTTAGATGGGCTGGAAAAGAAGAATGAAAAAGGAGGGAGGCTGGAGGAGTGGGTGTGTCTGGAGAGATGGGGAAGAGCAGGGACAGAGGGGAACCTCTGGGAGAAGCTGGGGAGTGGGCGACAGGAAGGTTTTTCATTTTCCTCAGTATTGAATTTTTGGGATGGTTATACTTTGTTGTAGGCAAAGCTCTCTCTATTGTAAGGGATTTAGCATCATCAATGGCCTCTAACCACCTGACGTCAGTAGGATTTCATTCCCTATTTAGGTTGCAATGACACAAAACATCTGCAGACACCCTGGGTGAGAACCACTAGTCTAAATTAATATCCACCAAACAGATGAAGCCCTTTATTGGAGTCTTAAAAGCTCCATGAGTGCTCAGGGCAAACCTCCTTCCAAGACTAACACTCAATGGAAATACACACTCTGATTGGTGACCACACTCGTCACTGATAAGGGGAAGTGAGGGAAAAATAGCAATGAAGCTGCTAGCTAAGCCCTACCACGTTCAATAGACTCCTGTGAACCCGGGTGGAGACCTGGTTGGCCAGCAGTGTGGCAAGACCTGGGGACTCTTCAGCCCAGAGTCAGTGACACAGCCACAGAGGACTAGAGTGGAGAGTGAAGCATCCAGCTGATAAGAAGAGAGGGGATATGCACAAGAACACCCACACTTGCAGATAATACCCACTTGACCTGGCTTCAGTGACTGGGTGATCAGAGCTCAACTAGAAGAAGAAATAAGAGGAAAAAAAGAGAAATCTGATACAATTTGATGAACTTGACCTACACCTATGGATGCAGTAGCTCAAAAGAGGGAAGATATCTTTATAGCAAGGATCATTCCCACTCCCTCCATACACAGAGTAGACAGGGATGGGCAACTTGGACATTGGCTACCTAAAATGGGCAGGGGGTGGGGGAGCTACAAAGGCAAGAAGTGACTGGCTTACAAGCTTTCAAGAGGGAGCCTAGATCCAGAGGGTACAGAGGAAGGTAATCTCCACTGAGTAGTATCCAATCTGTCTAGGCGGGGCTGATGAAAGGAAAAGCGGATAGGTCTTTTATGACACAATAGTGAGTAATTGTTATCAGAACTGATTGTGAGGGTTGGAAATGTAAAGGTAGACATTTTGTAGCAAAAGCAGGGGAGTGATTAACTTTACAGTCTAGGAGCAGAGGTTCCTGGGACCATCAAGAGAGAAGAGCAGAGAATGGGACCCTACCCAGAAAAGCAGTGATGCCAGAGATAGAGGCAGAGATGATGACGTGGAGAGATGGAGCGGCTGGGGACTCTAGACCCAGAGAGGGAGAGGGGCTGTGTGCTGATAACTGGGTGGCAGGCTTGCAGGGTATACCCTTTGATTGGTTGATGATGCATGGAGGGGATTGTAACCATGGCAATGAAACGATATACGATAGGATGAATGTAAAGCTAATGTTCTCCCATGTAAACTATCACATAATTCACAATAAAACATTTTTTTAAAAAGCTCATGAGTGACCAT
>NW_006408686.1:2897601-2899164 GCF_000296735.1 Chrysochloris asiatica
TCCTTTTCGCCACTGCTGAACTGTGTTTCTGCCATGAATTGTCTATTGACATACTCTGTTGATTCAACTTCACTTTGTTCAGTATATTCCTCTGCTGGCTCAGGTTCAGCTTCAGCTACCTGTTCTTCAACTGTGGGTGCTGAGGGTGCTTCCTCTTCCTCACATAAACCATTTTGGTGATTGTGGATACTATCAAAGTAATTTGACTGAAAAACACGCTCAACAATTTCCTTTAGAGCTTTATAGGTTGTTCCACATACAGTTTTTTCCTTGCCTTCAAGTAAGTCCCACAGGTGAACTGAGGCATGTTCATACTGCTCATTCAATCAAAAACAATTTTTTAATCCCAATTTTGGTATCCATAAAAAATAAATTTTTATTGGAACATAGCCATGCTCATTGATTGCCACATTGTCTATGGCTACTTTCAAACTACAAAAGCAGAGCTGATTAGTTGCCACATACACCACGTTACACAAGCCAAATATCCGGGCCCTCTGCCTATTCCTGTTCTACAACAGCAGTGGACAATAAAACTTTCTTCATTGATGGCAATGTTCTGAATTTTCCAGTATGGTAGTTACTAGCCACATACAGATTTAAGTTGTGAATGGAAGTTTTACTTTAGTCAAGCTCTAGAAATGAAGGGTTAGTGTAAGTCTTGAATTTTGCATTCTAAGTATCCTCTGCAATGTGGATACTCTATATAACTTCAAGAACAAAACAAAACTAATTTTAAGTTTTTTGTTTTCTATACATCTGGGCTGAAGCAAGATGTATAGAAAACAAATTTTAGTCTAAATGATAAAAAGGACGACATACATTACTTATCTTGGTGTCACAAAGAGTTGTTGTCAGACATCAGAGTTCCTGATAGAAGAAGATTTCTCACTCATGTCAAGCGTATGGACAGTCTGCCTGACACGATTTCCTTACCTCAGGAGTGCTGCTCTGTTTCCAAGTCATCCTGGGCTGCATCTGCCCAAGGTCCACAGCTGGCCCCTCCACACGTGTCCGGAGCTCCTCAGAGAGGAACCATCCCCTAAGGTGCAACTTTTGGTCTTTCCCCTCCTGAGGAAAGAGTGATGAAAATCGAAGACACTTGGAAACCATTAGACCAATGACTAATGAACCATGCAAACATCGGTCTCCACAACCCTGAGACCAGAAGAACTAGACAGTGCCTCATTACCACTAGCAATTGTTCTTAGAAGATCCTGGAAAGACTGGAAGAAAAACATGGAACAAAACTCAAAATCATAAAGAAGACTATGATTATTGGTCAGATAGAGACTGGTGAACACCCAAGACTTGATGGTCCTTCAAGTCTGGTAATGAACATAACTCCATGGCTCAATTTTCAAACAGTAGACAGGTTTATAAGGGGATCAACGACACTAGAGAGGTAGACTCACCTTACAAGAATCAACCAACTGAGAGCAATAGGATAGCACTTACCCAAGGACAAAGTTCAGACAGGTTAGGAAAGAAGAAAGAATGGAAACAGAAAACTCAAGAAGGAAGTGGGATGAGAGATGTTGTTGTTGTTTGGTGCCATGGAGT
>NW_006408686.1:2902507-2943229 GCF_000296735.1 Chrysochloris asiatica
TATTATCCTATCACAGACAGCGTACCTCATGACTGATCTGGATATGTTCTTTTTGATGATGAATGCAACACCATTTCTTTTCAACTTGCCATTCCTGACATAGTAAACCATGTGGTTGTCAGATTCAAAATGGCCAATACCAGTCCATTTCAGCTCACTAATGCCTAAGATATTGATGCGTATGTGTTCCATTTCATTTTTGACAACTTCCAATGTTCCCAGATTCATACTTCATACATTCCATATTCCGATTTTCAATGGATGTTTACAGCTATTTCTCTTCATTTTGAGTTGTGCCCCATTAACAAATGAAGGTCTCATGGGCTTTTCTCCCTCGGGCTTTACTCCATTCGCGTCATCACGGTCAACTCTACTTTGAGGAGGCAGCTCTTCCCCAGTTGCATTTTGAGTGCCTTCCAACCTGAGGGGCTCATTTTCTGGCACTATATCTGACAGTGTTTCTTTGCTATTCATAAGGCTTTCAGTGACTAAATATCCGGAAGTAGTTCATCACTCTTCCTTCCTAGTCTGTCTTCATCTGGAAGCGCATCTGAAACCTGTACACCATGGGTGACGCTGCTAGAATTTAAAATACTGGTGGCATAGCCCTCAGAATCACAGCAACTCACAAGTCACCACAGTACAACAAACTGACAGATGAGTGGCGTTGAGAGATGTTACAGTCTGAGGATTTCAGTCAATGACATGAAACCAAGTGTGTATGAATGTCTAAAGGATGAAGAAACTAGAAACTGACTTTGTCAATAACTATGAAAACAGCTGCTAAGGAGTCAATCATTTGAATTTCAAGGATAAGGCATTTTAATTGGGAGATAATTCATGATTTTTAATGTAGCAATTCGATAAATAAGATGAAGATATTTTATCTACCTAAATAAAGATTCCTACAAATACCTGTGCAGCTGAGGAAGGAATTGCTCCCAGTTGAGGACCCCTACACTGAATATTTCTAAGAAAGACTAATCCCACCAAAAACCAAACAACACCCCCACTGTCGTGGAGTTGATTCTGACTCTAGTAACACTACAGGGCAGAAAAGAACTGCTCCATGGGGTTTCCAAGCTTTCAGTGTTGATGGAAGCAGACTGTCTCACCTTTCTCATCTCGATTCCAACCACTGACCTTTCAGTCAGCTCCCCAGCACTTAATCCACTGTACCACCAGAACTCCTTAATAATAGCCCAGCTTAGCCCAAGAAATTTTGAAAAAGAACAAAATGGAAGGCTGACACTTCCTCATTTCAAACCTTATTACAAAGCCACACTATTGAAGACAACGTGTCAATGTAAGGATTGGTGCTGATGTTATTGGGTTCCATTGAGTCGGTTTTGACTCACAGTGACCCGATGCACAACAGCATGAAACACTACTCTGTCCTGAGTCATCCTCACAATTGTTGTTACAACTGAGCCAATTGCTGCTGCTGGTGGTTATGTGCTGTGGTGTCAGTTCCGATGCATAGCGACCCTGTATAGGGTTTCCAAAGCTGTAAATCTTTATGGGAGCAGACAGCCTCATTTTTCTCCCAAGGAACAGCTGGTAGTTTTGAACTGCTGACCTTGAGGCTAGCAGCCCAACTCATAACCACTATGTTACCAGAGCTCCTTCTGTGAATACACTAAGTATTTCCTTTCATAGCCCTTCTTTCAACTGTAATTAATTATTTCTACAACTACTTACTAAAAGCCTGGCTCCTAGCTACAGTGCAGGAGCAGTGGGCTGTGGCACAGAAGAGAAACTCAGTGAGTTCTCATTAGTGACAGGGAATTGAGAGATAGACATATGTGATTGGTCTGCTGGATACTGGGATGGTCAGAGCATGGGCACTGGTGCCATTGATGGATGAACCAAAGGTCTGCTCTTCTCCATAGCCACAGGGTCTTCAGAGCTCCACAGCTCTGATGGATGAACCCCACCCCATGAGCTTCCAGAAAACTGACCACACCACCCTCACCTGCCAATTGTAACCAACTTCACTTCCAGCTGGGCCTATCCCTCAATGCCTGTCTTTCTCTCCTTACAGAGGGTCCTGACCAGGCTCTGAAGCTCTAGGCCCTCATCCAAGGTGATGTCAGCATGGGGAAGGCTGAGCCCATGATGACCTCAGGGTGAGCCTCCTAGCCCTAAGCCCCCTTCCTGAAGGATCTGGGGCCAGGGCTGGTCACAGGAAAGTCAGCCAGAGGAGGGCTACTCCAGGATGGTCAGGCTCTGAGCAATGGCTCAGCCATCCAGACCCTGGAGAGCAAGAGATGGGCTAACACCTCTCTCTAAAACCACCCGAGGGACCAGAGCTCCACACTGACCATCCACCTAGGGTGACTCCTTCTAGGACACATAAGAGACTTCTCTGCTGCCCATCACACCTCCAAGAGCAACTTGTCCCTCTAGAAATCTGGGTCCCTATTCTCAGTCCTTGGAAGCTACAATCAAGCTAGGGTCACATGGAGACAGAAGGGTCCCTTTCTTACTCCAAACCCTTTTCTGGGACCTTTTGGCAGGAAAAGCACATTTAAGAACACTGGCAAGACCCCATGTGCCTAGGTGAATTTCTGTGTCACAAAAGACAATAATAATCTTCTGGGTTTGGGGACCCAAGGCCAGCAAACAGCAGAGCCGAACACTGGTGTGGGCGGGTCATACTCAGTGTGCAGAAGGTCTCACAGTCTTGCTTCTCAAATTGATCTGGGGAACAGCAGCTACAAAATCAGCTAAGAAACTGTGAGACACAGACTTTCAGTCCCCCCCACACCACGGAATCACAGTCTGTATTTAACAATATTTTCAGACTCACTGTCTGTACAGGAAGGGGAAGAAGAACCATCCCACCCCCAGGTCACTGGTTCTCAGGCCTGCTGGGCATCTACAATACCTGTGCAGCCTCTTTAAGCCATCACCTGGGGACACCTCAAAAGCTTCATGAAGTCTGATGAAATGCCCTGCTACAAGTTTCCTGACATAGGCCCTAGGGCTTCTGCTCTGAGGATGAAAACAAGCGTTGAGGAAAAGAAGCTTGTGGACCTCTGTCCAGAACGTCTAATGACTCAAGTGCTTGATTCACTTCACCCATGGGATATGGATGGGAGGAAGGGCTAGACCTGAGGAGAGCAGAAGTCTGTGTTTCTCAGGAAATGAAACTCACACAGGGAAGATGGTGGAGGGCAAAGAGGAAGGAGTGAGTAGGCATGAAAAAGAGAGACTTCTTGGTAGAGAACCCACCCCCAACCCATGTGACTGGGCATAAAGCAATGAGGAGGCTTGGTTGAACTGTCCAAACCACAGCTGCGGAGTTTCTGGTGCCAGGGGATTTGCTGATCTGAATGGGGTAGTAGAAACCTATGGAGCTCCCCTCAGCCTCTTCCTGCAAAGGGGGAATCTCCTGGTCAGGGCCTCTGCTCATAGGTAAGAGGGGATGCTGCCCAGGAGTGGATAGGGACAAATGCAGGGACTGGCTGGGGCCTCCACGGGAAGGTTGTGTGAAGTGATAGAGAACCCAGTTTTGGAGCTTGTGGGGAGAGGACACTGGAGTATAATCACTGAGTATTGGGCCCAAGGGGGATTCCTGGACCCTGAGATGAGAAGGGAAATTCAATTGCTATCATGCTATATATTGACTCTAAGGCAATAGGTTCGTTGGTTGGTTTTTGTTTTGATCATTTTAAACAATGTAGCCCTCATCCAATACTAAAACTGATAACAGAAATTGTAATGTCTGTAATATTAAAGCTTCCAGAAAACAACCTAATCAGGGACTTTAAATGTTGCCCTTCCCAACCTCGTTATTGATGTTGTTAAGTGCTGTCAATGTGGTTCTAACTCATAGCAACCCTGTATAGGGTTTCCTAGGAGCGACCGGTGAGTTTGAACTGCTGACCTTGTGGTTCAAACAGACTTTGTGGTCCAATGCATTATTCCACAGTGCCACACCAGGAGTCCAAGGCTACAGTCCCGGTGTTCCTAGGCAGTCTCCCATCCAAGTACTAACCAGGCTCAACCCTGGTTAGCTTCTGAGATCAGATGAGACAGGGCGCATTCATGGTGGCATGGCCATAAACTCGCCAACTTTAGACATCCCCTTTATATTTATTGGAACTAGACTGCAGACTTGGAGGGAGCTGGAGACAGTTAAGGAGCCCTGTGACAGTGGGTTAGCCATTGGGCTACTCACCCTGCTAACTGCAAGGACAGTGATTCAAACCCACCAGCAGCTCTGGAAGAGAAAGATGAGGCTGTCTGCTCCCGTAAAGATCAATGGACTCAGAAGCCCTTAAGAAGCAGCTAACTCTACCATACCCTGTATGGTCACTGTGCATCAGAATCAACTTGATGGTTTTAGGATTTTTGTTTGTTTGGGAGTCATTTCATGGAAGGGTAGCCTCATGTGGACTTTTATTACTTCATTCAACCCAATAACCCAGATCCAACAGATGTCAGACCTATTGTAAGCACCCAGATATAACAGTGAACTAAACAAGTCCTCACCCCATGGAGCCCACGTTTTAGTTGGGAGAAAAGCAGCAAACAGATCAGTAGTGTTGTGACAGGCACTCATATGTGTGATTAAAAAAAAAAAAAGAATCAGAAAAAAGTAGAACAGGGTAAGGTAAGCGTTATTATCAGGAGGGACCAGTCCCTAGAGAAGGAGGTCATGTTTGGTAAAGGGGAGGGTCGGAGAAAAAGAGGAAGACCCCCAGTGAGGTTGATTGGTGCAATGGCAGCATCAATGGACTCAGGAGTAGCAACAATTGTGAGGTTGGCATAGGACCAGGCAGTGTTTCATTCTGTTGTGCATAGTCAATATCGACTCGATGGTACCTAACAACAAAGTTGAGAGTGGAGAGAGATGCCATTTAGATTGGAGGGAGGGAAAGACACCTTCAGAGAGGTGACATGGAGCAGAACTCTGACATAGTGGAGGAATAAACCACATGGGTATCAGGGGACAGATGATTCCAGGTAGAGGAAGCAGCAAAGACAACGCCCTGAGATGGAGTGTGTTCCATGTGCTTGAGGAAAAGCAGAGGTCAGAGCTGCTGGAGAGCAGTGAGGTGAGGAGGAGAATGAGGTGACCTGGGCAGAGACAGTGCTACTTACCACATGTGCAGTCATCTCTCAGTAAGGGTGTTTGTGATGTTGAGCTGGAACTAGGAAGAGGACACACAATCCGTGCCCAGGGACTGGAAGAGACCAGTGTTAAGGCCCCCACGTTCCTTCCCAATATAGACATCCAAACACTGACTGACCTCTCTGTCTTTCCTCCTAGTCTCACTGTTAACCTTCTGGAACCCATCCCTTGAGGCTCAACTCACTGTTGAACCCATGCCATTCGATGTGGCCGAAGGGAAGGATGTTCTTCTGCTCGTCTACAATTTGCCAGAGAATTCTTATGGCTACAGCTGGTACAAAGGGGACAGTGCACGGCTCAGCCAACAAATTCTAGCATACTTAACAGAAAATCAATCAATTGCCCTCGGAGTGGCCCACACTGGTCGAGAAACAATTTACCCCAACGGGACCCTACTCTTCCAGAAAGTCACCCAGAAGGATGCAGGAATCTACACCTTACAAGTCCTAAATAACGACTTTCAGCGTGAGCTAGTGTCTGGACGGTTTCGTGTATGCCGTAAGTGACTCCCCTCTAAAACTTTGCTGGGTCAGATGTAGGTAATTCTACTTCGCAATCAGATTGTCAGACCCTGGTCAGTCCTGGATGTGCCTAAATCTCCTTTCCATCACATTCTAGGATCAGGGTTTGGATATTAAGTTCAGGAAAAATCAGTGAAAACAAATCTCAAGACCTGGGAATTCCCAGCCACAGACTCTAGCAGCACTTTGTTGCAGGGAGCAGGGATGGACGGATCCAGTCTCCACTCTCCCCAACCCTGGAGCACCTAGAAGAAGCTAAAGGAGGGAAGGGCTGCCTCAGGCCCTCCATCTGCACATGACCTTGAGGAAAAGGTCAAAGGGTCTCAGACAGACCATCACCGGCAGGTCCCAGGGGAGCCCCCAAGGCACTGTGTCACTTTTTTTTGCTGTGATGTCTTGAGGCTGAGTCTTCAAAGCTATGGTTAATCTTTCTGCCCCTGAACTGTCTGCTTTGGCTCTCATCCTGTGCTTCATCACTTGATCCATGTGCTTCAGGAAGCAGTAGAGGCTCAGACACTGCACTGAACCATTTGCCAGGAGAAGAGACAACGGCCTTAACAGGAGGGTGAACAGGAGGAAGGCACTAAGCCACCCTACTCTACCCCCTCCCTCAGTGCTGTAGGACAAGAGACAGCAAATGACCTTCCCTTTCTCCAGGCAGGGCCATGTCCCAGATGAGGCAGCAAAGTGCAAAGGAGAGGGAAAGGAGATGATGGGAGGGTTAAGTCTGTGACCTTGGACATGGGGGTGGGTAGAATATCTACACAGAGAATGGACAGAGTAGGACCTGGGACCCCAATGTTGGAGGAACTATGGGATTGTAACACCAAGGAGGGTGCAGGCCTCTGGGGGTTCCTCAGCTGTGAAGTGATGAAGCAGTTTCCCCATTCAGTTCCTCCTTCAGAAGACACTCCTTGGTGGGAAAAGTTAGATTTTCCAAGTATTGTTGTTGTTAGATGTCATCGAGTCAGTTCCAACTTACAGAGACCCTACGTACAACAGAAGGAAACACCGTCCGGTTCTGCATTATCCTCATAACCAGTATTCTTGAGCCCACTGTTGCTGCCACTTTGTCACTCCCTCTTGTTAGAGGGTCTTCCTCTTTTTTGCTGACCTTTCAGTTTACCAAACATGATGGTCTTCTCCAGAGACAGGTCCTTCTTGATAACATGTTCAAAGTATGAAAGATAAAAGTCTCACCATCATCATTGTCAAGGAGTAATCCGGCTGTACGTCTTCCAAAACAGATTTGTTTGCTCTTCTGGCAGTCCATGATGTTTTCAATGTTCTCCACTAACACTATAATTCAAATGCATTGATTCTACGATCTTCCTTATTCAACGTTGAGCTTTGGAATGCACATGAAGAGATTGAAAATACCATGGTTTTGGTCGAGTATGCCTTAGTCCTCAAGGTTACATCTTTACTCTTTAACTCTTTTTTAAAAACTTTTTATTGTGAATTAAGGTTTACAAAGCAGATAACCAGTTTTGTATTCAACAAATTATAAACTTCGTTTCCTTTCAATGATTGAAATCTCCTCATTGTAACATCACTCATCCCACTTCCTCCCTGTGATTCTTGTTTCCATTCTTCCTTCCTTCCCACCTTTCTGATTTGTCGTTGGGTACAGGATTGACCATGCTGTGGTGTTTTTGACCATCACTAGTGTTGTTGTCCCCCTGATATGGCTATCTACTTACTGCTTGGCTGAAATTTGAACAGGAGTCCCTTCCCTGCCTAGAAACAGTTTCTCCCCAGCCAAGCCCCACATAGAGACAACCATTCTAATGATCTTAGGACTTAGTCATTTTAGGGATGGAGGCTGATCAGAGAGCATTTGGGCTTAGCATCATAGACACACAAGGAGGGTATATCTGAATCATATATACCTGTTGGGAGGTGAAAGCAAAGGTAGAGAGGTGAGCAGACATGGACACTTGGGAGGGACCTCAGAGATGTTCATTCAAGGCATTCCCAGGTCTAGACAACACTGCTAGCCTTCATTGTGGCAATCTAGAGCAGAGAGAGGTCACCCTCTGAAGGGGTCAAGCTCTTCCCTTCAGGACTTCCCTAGAGCAGCCCCTCCTGAGCCCAGCAGTTGGGATCCCATTGGCAACCTTAATCTGGGACCAGGATGGCTACACCAAGGACATCATTTTCTCTGATTGTCTGCAGGGACACGGGACAAACCCAGAATCGCAGTCAACAGCACCATGGTCACAGAACACCAGGGCTCTGTCACATTCACCTGCCATGGCAGTTACAGGGGGACATCCATTCAATGGTCCTTCAATGGCCAGAGTCTGTGGCTCTCTGAGAGGATAAAGCTGTCCCAGGACAACAGGACCCTCATCATCAATGATGTCAGGAAGGAAGATGGAGGGTCCTATCAATGTGTGGTCTCCAACCCAGCCATTGTCTGCAGAAGTGACCCTGCCACCCTGAACGTGAGCTGTGAGTGACCTCATGCCCTCCCACCTCTTCTCCTGTAGAGTTCACTTAGTCCACCAAGGCACCGACTTTGTCCTCAGTGTAAAGTGGATGTAAGTGGATGTGACATTAAGATGGATAGAATGCCTCCCCAATATGGTAGAACCATATGGTTAAGAAGCCAAATCAAGACTCCTGCCATCTAGTTGCTTTCCTGGTTCTGACATTTGTGAGCTGGTTGACTCTGTGCAAGACACTCAATCTTCCTGAGCCTCAGTGTCCTCATCTGTAAAACTGTAACAACAACCTGGATCTTCGGGTTGTTATAAGGAAACATACTATGAGGTTAATGAGATTAAAGCCCTTAGCCTAGGATCACACACAGAGTCAAAGTGGTAACAGCTGTTATACTTTCGTGACTGTTTTTGTTGTTCTTAGCTGTAAAGTCAAGCAGATCTGGGTTGAAATTTTGTTTCATCACTTACCAACTCTGTGACCTTCAATGGGGAGCACACCTCCCTCCCTCATGGGACACTGAAGGATCAGATAAGATGTATGTGAAGTGTTTCTCATGGTTGCCTGGCACACGGGAAACTCTGAACACAGTAGCTAATAGTACAACGAATCAGGGTTGCTGAGATCTGTACGTAGTAATGGAGGAGAAGAATAAGAGGGACAGGCACAATATGAGAGGCCTTAAGAGGAAAACGGACAGGACACAGGCTTGGTTAAATGTGGAGGATGAACAGAGTTAGAGCAAGTACAAGGTTTCATGCCGAAGAAACAGAAAATGTAGTAACCAAGACAGAGGGTGTGTTGGCAGGATATTCTGATGACAACACACAGAGACTGAGTGGCATTTCCGCTGCCCCAACCAGGCCCTCTGGCCTGCAGGGCCCCTTGAGGTTTCCCCTGCAATATCTTCTCATTCCAGCACGAGAACAAGTCCTGGGCCTCTCTGCTGGGGCCATCGCCGGCATTGTGACAGGGGTCCTGGTTGGAGTGGCTGTGGCAGCTGCCCTGGGGTATTTCCTGTTCTTCATCAGGACATGGTGGGTATGACCACACATCTCCCACCCTGACTCTGTGTCCCCTAGGTTAACTCAGGTCATAAGGAAGGCAGCCCCGTCCTCAGATCCCAGACCTGTCTCTCCATAACTCCCAACACCCTTAGAAACCCTCCTTTCTCCTTCTCTGCAGACTGTCTCTTACCTTGTGTTGACCTCTGGCTGGGTCTCCAGGCTCTTCATTTCCGTTGTTGTTTTTATATGCCATTGAATTGGTTCTGACTCATAGCAACCCTGTATCGGGTTTCTGAGGAGTGACTGATGGGTTCCAACTATCAACCCTGCAGTTAGTAGACCAGCACTGATCTATACTGCACACCAGGACAACCTCTTCATGTATAGATTAGGGCATTTACGGCCCTGACCCTCAATTCTAGTTCATTCACACAGCAAACCAACAATGGTACCTGAGAAGTAGAAAGTGCTCAGTGAATGGCCCCTCTTGTTAAGGGGGATTATGAACCCAGGTCCTGAGGGGTTGTCCTGGTCAAAATCACATAGAAGACAGTGAAAGAGCCTGGTCTACCTTGGGGGTCTGAGCCCCCCAGAGATTTCAGATGCATTAACTGTAGTCCCCACATGTAAGATGAAGTCCCAGACTTGATCGGAATGGCTGCATCTCTTGGCCATGGAGATTAGACAAGACCATTGTCATATTCCAGCGTCTCTTGACCTGAGCAGGGACTGTATCTCTTCAGCAAGTGCACCACATTCAGTGAAAATCTAGGCTGCCCTGAAGTTCTTCCAGTGTCCTGACACTAACTGACCCATCTGACCATTATGGTCTCTTGAGAGCCATGAACCTGCTACTCCATCAAACCCTCATGGATCAGCTCCTTCCCTGGTTCTAGGTCCCTTTTGAGTTAGTTTTCTCTTGAGGGTCCTTCCCTTTGTGTCCAGGGCAGATGTGACTTTTTTAAAAAAATGTTTTATTGTGAATTATGTGATAGTTTACATGGGAGAATATTAGTTTTACATTCATTCTATCGTATATCGTCTCATTGCCATGGTTACAATCCCCTCCATGCCATCCTTCCCCCGTGGCCCCCAGGTCTTCAGCACACAGTTGCTCTCCCTCTCTGGATCTAAAGTCTCCAGCTGCTCCATCGCTCCACTTCATCATCTCTGGCTCCATTTCAGGCATCACTGCTTCTCTGGGTAGGGTCCTGTTCTCTGCTCTTCTCCCTTGATGGTCCCAGGGACCTCCACTCCTAGACTGAAAAGTTAATCACTCCCCTCCTTGCTATAAAATGTCTACCTTTACATTTCCAACCCTCACAATCAGTCCTGATAACAATTATTCACTATTGTATCACAAGAGACCTGTCTGCATTTCATTGCATCAGCCCTGGCTAGTCAGATTGAATACTACTCACTGGTGATGCTACCTTCCTCCAGGCCCTCTGGATCTAGGTTCCCTCATGAAAGCTTGTAAGCCAGTCACTTCTTGCCTTTGTAGCCCCTCACCCCCCCATTTTGGGTAGCCAATGTCCAAATTGCCCATCCCTGTCTACTGGCAGATGTGACTTTTTAAAGCTTCTCTTCAGATCCCCATCTAGGCCAGGCCAACCTACCACCTCGGTGATGGAGGAAGGAGGTCTTCATATCCTTCCTGAAAGCACTTCCTTGTCCTCTGTTCTGACCTAAAACCCCATGACCTCTCCCTGAGCCCTCATAAACATCTTGACTCTCCCTAGGGTCTGCAACCAGGATGACCTTGGACATCAGCGGCCTCCAGGTTCCACCCCCAGTGAGTGCACACTTAGCTAGGAAGAATGGGGGCCCCAGGACCTCCACACACTGTCCATCCTGGCCTGTTATGCTCTGGGATCTCTGGCCCTTATATGGAGATTCAAGGAAGGATAAACCCCTCAGGATGGAGGACCCCAGAGTGACCTTGTCAGCTGTGACCTGTGGGTCACCTCCTCAGCCCAACTTCTGTCCCTGGCACCCAAATGACTGAAGGTGTACCCCTGGGAGATGCTCTCTCCTTCCTCAGTTTATTGGAGCTATACACCTCTTGGGAGGAGGGACCCCAAACTCTCTTCAAGGCTCTGAGTGCTAACTCCTATCTCTTCTCTCCAGGCCAGGGCCACTCTGTCAGCTCTACCTCCCCGGTAAGCCCATCCCTTCTTGCCACCTCACCAGGGAGTTCTAACAGGGTGTGAGACTGGTCAGTCTCACAGTACAGCATTGACTCACCACTCCTCCTAGATTATCTGGGAGAGGGCTAGGCCTACCTGGCTAGGAGCTGGACTTCTCATCAAGGTCATGGACCATCCTAGCCCTGCCCTGAGCCCAGCATGTGTCCTCACAGTCAACATGAAAGAGGACCCTGTACTACATCAAGGAGCACAGAGTGACCCCTGGGAGCAGCAGTCTGGGCTCTGTGGTTAACAATCATGAAGGATGAGGCTGCAGTATGAATGGGTTGGGTGTACAATTACAGACAAGCTGGGGATATGATGTTCAGGGGCCAGAGGTGGTCATTCCTAATGAGATATGACCAAAAGCAGACCCAGAAAGATGAGCTCTAGGCTGTAAGGACAAGAACCTTCCATACTGGGGCTCTAGTACTAGCTCATTTAGGCCTTGGTCCTTATGACCCTTTTCCTTGCCTAATTCCTGATGTTCTCTCTCTCTTACCCAGGACCCCTTGTATAGCAATCGGGCAGCTGTTCCTATCTATGAGGTGAGTGTGGTCTATGAATGTTCTGGGCCTACAAGACCAAGGGAGACTCAGAATTGTTGTACCTGGCTGTGCATTGAGAGTTGGGGAATAGCAGCGAACAGGGGAACAGGTTTGGTGAACAGAGGAGGGGGTCTGGGAGACAAACACCACCCTGAATATAGCGCCAGGGTCTGTACAGAACAGTCCTGGGTGGGACCCAGAACCTGGGAGAAGCTGTAAGACATTCTGAGAAAGTTGCAAGGGATTCAAAAGCTCTTCTCTTTTACTTCTTCTCTTCATTTTCCTTATTTTTTTTTTTAAACAGGAATTATTATCTCCTGACACAAATATTTACTGCAGGATCAACCCCAAACTGCAAGGGGTTCCTTAGTTACCTCCAGGAATTATTACTGGTTGTTATGTCTTTCCAGTCTACTTTTCATTGTTGATCTTCAGTCTCCCTGTTTGATCCATTATTGAAGTGGAGTATTGATGTCTGTAAGTATTATTATTGAACTGTTAATTTTCCCTTTATTTTGCTGCTCTGTTATTTGGTGTATGTTTATATTTGTTATATTGTTGTTGTTGTTAAGTGCCATCGAGTCATTTCCAACTCATAGTAACCTTGCATAGGGTTTTCGAAGAGCAGCTGATGAGTTGAACCACCAACAACCTTGCAGATTAAACTGACTTTACAGTCCAGCACATTAACCCACAGCGCCACACCAGGACTCCATTTGTTATACATTCCTGATGAATTTCATCATTGTAAAATGTCCCTCTATGTGTTTAGCAACATTTTCAAAGTCTATTGTGTTTGGATGACTTCTTGCAAGATGATGGACTAGGCAGACACACTACATGGACCCTCTACAACAAAGATATGGGAGACCAGATGAAACAGACACAGATGAAAATCCTGGAACCCTGAACTTCAGAGGAAAGATTAGAGATGTGGACTGAGTGTTCCCTGGGAGGAAAAGCTGAGCTGGGACGATGAGAGAGGGATAAAGACAGGTGAATGCCTGATTGGATGCAGCACAACCATCTGAACTTTTGTGAGTAGCTTTGGTGACAGAAAGTGCCTGGTAGAGCAGATTCACACAGGCGACAGGAAAGGTGCTATTCCTTCATTTCCCCCACATACCCCTGGTGACTAGAGGTATGACCAGCTTCCACCTTCATCCACTCCCAGTGCAGATGCTGTTTTCCCAGAGATCAGACCCAAGTGGTTGTAAGCCATGCCAGTGTGAGGCAGGGGCCAGTTGCACCATTTTGGGTGCCTGGATTCAGCCAGATTCTGTGGATTCCAGACCTACAGAACCTGCAGAGTCACTAGACTAGCATTGTTGTTGTTGTTGTTAAGTGCCGTCAAGTAGATTCTGACCCATAGTGACCCTGTATAGGGTTTCCAAGGAGCAGCTGGTGAGCTTGAACCATCGACCTTGAAGTTCAAACAACTTTGCAGTCTGACGCATTAGCCCACTGCGCCACACCAGAATTACTCAAGCAGAAATCCTCATAACCAGTCTCTTTGCTTCCAGATGTACTGTGGTCCTAACAGATAATGAAACCTGCCCCATCAAGGGCCTCCATGAACTACTTCCGGATTGAGTGCCCTGAACATAGATAACACCAAGGCTGATAGGAAGTCCATCTAGGGCCAGGGGCTCCTCTGTCACATCCTTCCCACATCTCCTGAGCTCCTTGGCTGGCAGAAGACTCAGAGTTTTCTCCTCTACAGGTCCAACAGTTGCATGGGATTTTCCTCCCCCTTTCTTTGTTTCGTTGTTTTTATTTGTTTATTCTTTCTTCTCTTTCCATCCCCTTGAATTTTATCTCCACTTTTGTTTTTCTTTCTTTTCTTCATTGTCTCATTTCTACTCTTCTTTTTTCCCTTAGCTCTTTCTTTACTACTCTCTACTCTCTTTCTTTCTCATCATCCTTCTCCCTGGGTTTTCTATTCCTTCCTTTTATTTTATGTTTATTTCTCTCCTGTAGCTCTAGTTTCCTGTTCCTCTTTTTTCTTTTTCATTATATTCTTTTTTCTCCTTGCTGCCTGTTTTTATTTCTTTTTTCTCCTTTATTATTTTCTCTTTTCATTTCTAGTTGTTTGTTTGTTTATTCTGTTTGGTTTTCATGTGTGTGTGTGTGTGTAGGTTTCTCATTCCCACACAACAGGAGACAGCAACCGTGCCCATACATCCCAGCCACAACCATACCCACTTGACCACTAGGCAAGAGCCAACACCAGCTCCTATCCCACCTGGTCAGTGATAGGCAGCAGCCACCAGCCAAACCCACCCTAAGCAAAGACAAGCAAATAGCAAATGAAGAATGGTACACATGCTTTCATTCTCTAACTATATCACAGGAGACAGCTGCGGAGAGCCTAAGACTACATCAACATACAATCATCAATTAAATACAAATATGACAACATCACAATGCCCCAGAGATAATGAACCATTTTATCTCACACAAAGAAACAAGAGAGGATGGCTCAAACAAATAACCAAGATGCAGAGCCAGAAAACATTTCTGAGGGAGAAAAGGTAATGGAATTAACTGAAAAAGAATCCAGAAGAATGATATTTAGGTACTTTCAAAGGACTGACAGAAAGATTGAGAAAAGCAAGAAGAACACAGAAAAACTTCAGAAGAATTCAGGAAACCAAGAATACAAGAACAAGCACATAAAATAAACGCCAATTTTGAGGCAATATAAAACCTGCTATTAGAAATAGCAGGAGCTCTGGTAGCGTAGTGGTTACGAATCGGGCTGCGAACCTTAAAGTCAGCGGTTCGAAACTACCAGGTGCTCCGCGGGAGAAAGATGAGGCTTTCTACTCCCGTAAAGATTTACACCCTCGGAAACCCTATACAGGGTCGCTATGGGTTGGAACCGATTCGATGGCACATAACAACAACAACAACATTAGAAATACAGAAGATTGATACTAAGATTTCAGAAATGGACAATACATTGAAAGGACTAAGGAGTAGATTCAAAGCATTGAAAGCCTGAAATGGCTAGCCTGAAGATAAATCTCTCAATACTATTGCGATAAAAGGGTCGGGGGATGAGAGAGGAATAAAGCTTTGTGCACTCTAGGAATCTGGCCCTCTTGAGGACGCAAAATATGCTGCTACTTCCTTTTGTACCTTTAGACCCATTATCCCAGTATTCAAGCAAGGTGTAATTGTAACCAGAACCCCAATACTGTGAAGATAACATGATCTTACATCAGACATGAAATCTTTAACATGATGAAATCTGCTTGAGTAAATGATACAGAGAATTTGGAGTGAGAGAGACTAAGATTTCAGAGACATAACACTACATTAAAATTATATGTATATATGGAAAATGCTTAAAGATTAAACGACACTGAATAAAAACTGCTCACCACAGTGGCTTTTCCTTCTAGATACGTTCCTCATAGTCCACTAGAGGTAGGCAACATTACTCCATAGCCTGGAATCCCTCAGGAGGGCTCGTGACCCTTCTCAGTATCTCTTATAGTCCAGAAAGACCTCATCAGGATTACCTTAGTCCTCCTCACCATCGAGCTAGCTCACTAGACTCTGTCAGCTCCTCCATTCAGCCACAATCTGTCCACCTGTAGACCATTCTCTCAGCACCATGCTCTTCACCTCTAAACCTTCGCTTGATAATATCCATAGTGTTCAGGTTTCTACCCAGCGGAGCTCTCTGATCTCCAGAACAGCTCAGACCCCATTACATGCTCTGGATGCACCAAATATTTTCCCTTCAATACCCATCTCTTGATTATAATTACCTCATTAGTTCCATAATTTCTACTCAACACCTGGCTTTCTGGTACAATGTAAACTTCAAAGCAAAGGGACTACATCTGTCTTGTTGTTGTTGTTGTTAAGTGCCGTCGAGTCGGTTTCGACCCATAGCGACCCTGTACAGGGTTTCCGAGGGTGTAAATCTGTACGGGAGTAGAAAGCCTCATCTTTCTCCCGCGGAGTGGCTGGTAGTTTCGAACCGCTGTCCTTAAGGTTCGCAGCCCGATTCGTAACCACTACGCTACCAGGTCTGTGAAATCCCAGGGCCTAGCTTAGTGCCTGACACATAACAAAAGTATAGTAATTACTTATTAAATGGAGGAGGAGAAACCACACAACACACACATCACCTCATGGACTGACTCCTGGAGCTCAGAACACAGTCTGTGTAAACCCAGAAGCACTGGCAGACACATGGGAGGAAAGAGCCATTGTTTGCTGGTATCCCAGGAATGAGAGGCCTTGGTTTTCATAATGTGAAAGGACTTTATAACAGTGAGAAGATAGGACCTGGTTAGCTTCCAGAAAACGAACTCACACACACTGACACCTGACTTGTGATATCAAGTCTCCTGGAGGGTCTGAGCTGGAACCCTTCTATTCCTCACAGAGAGACCTGGCCTGGAGCAAACCAGATATCCCAGAAAAAGTATTACTAGAGGCCTGAGGCCCAATCAATCATCAGTAAATCAGGGTGGGACTCCCCAGCACTTTGGGTCTTTGGTCTGTGGAAAAACCTGGCTATGGTCCCATGAACCATCTCATCAGTCTTGGGGGTGTGGGGGCTCATTGTGTGGAATGGAATCATTATTGCACGGAATCTGCCTTTTCTTCCATCTCAGACTATGGGCTCACAGGAGTCTCTCATCCCCAACAATAATGTCACAGGATTCTTGAGTCCCAGGTGGGAACATCTCCAGTGCTTGGGATCTGTGGGTAGAACTCAGGTTGACAGCAGAGACACAGATTATCTTGATACAATGCCCTGTGAATGGAAACTTGGGACATTGAAGAACCAACCTTCTAGGCCATTGCCTGTCCATTCAGCCCTATGAAACACCTCACTGGGTCCTTTCTTTGTAACCTTAGGGACAGCGTTCCCCCCGAGCAGTACATCTACCTTGGAGGACAGTTCTCTAGACACTGGAACGAGGTGTCTTCTAGACAATTCACATTCTCTCTCTGGGTTCACCTTGCACTTGGATGGAGGTAGGGCAGCCTAGAGATCCATACTAAACATGATTGAAGACTGCCTATGCATCCTGGAGGTCAGAGTCCATCACTGTGCCTGGTCACACCCATTGGAGCTAGTCAGCATCCCTGGTACAACTCCTGACAGTAACCACAAGTCAAGTCTCCTTGGGGACTCCAGAGGGAGATATAACACAGGAAACAGAGATTATTTCATCTGAGACAAGAACCCGACTTTTGGTTGTTGTTGTTAAGTGCCATTGAGCTGGTTCTGACTCATAGCAACCCTGTATAGGGTTTCTGAGAAGTAGCTGGTGAGCTTGAATCACCAACCTTGCAGTTCAAACCAACCTTGCAGTCCGGCACATTAACCCACAGTGCCACACCAGGACTTCTGGATAAGGAGGTGAAAATGGGGCCTGATTTCCATCCTTTGATCCAAGAGACCCTTCTGGATCCTTCCTACATGTCAGCTCTGTTTTGCCCCCTCGTTGCTGGGGCTCTGAGGTCCTGTGCTTAGAGATCACTGTGCAGCTCTCCATTATCTGCTTGGCTCCTTCCACCCAGGGGGAAGACAGGGTGGCCACAGGAAAGTGAGCTGGGCAGAGGACAGAGGCCACTAGGACAGTAAGAGAGAACATAGACAGACTCTGAGCCATAGCTCAGCCAAACAAACACCACAGACAAAGGGTCTCCCTGAAACATTTTCCTGAGGACATGGATCCTACAGCCCCTAGACCTCATCACCATTCCTCTCTCCCAAGAACACCCAGGGGAGCTCCCCCTTCACTCCCTTGTAACTCCCTCTTGGACATTTAGATCCTTTACTTCTGTCCCTCGGAGCAGAAGACCAGGCTGGTGATACCAAAGGTAGACAGACGGTTGGTCCCTCTCACCACCATCATTCAACTTCACCCTGTGAGTCACTTCTGTGACCTTCAAACAGGAAGTAAATCCAGTCTTCCTAGTACAGTTGAGAACACTGGGAAGACCTGGGTACCAGCTGGGTTTCTGTGTTACAAAGGGAAATCATCCCTGGGTGAGGGGACCCCAGGGACTCTGTCTGGTGCTGACAAACTAAGACCTGGAGACAGTAGAGGCCAATGCTGATGTGGGCAGGTCATCCTCTGAGGGGACAGAGCTCCCCGAAGTCTTGCTATTGGAAGTGTGGTCCACAAGTGAGCACGATCAGCATCACTATGAGCCTCTTAGCTACTGTCAGGCCCATCCCACACCCACAGAGTCAGAATCTACATTTAGCAGGAGCTGTACACCAGCTGAGTGCACAGGAGAAGGTGAGAAGCCAGCCTCATCTTACAGATCATTAGACATCATCATATTACCTGTGCAGCTGCTGAAGCTGCATGAGTAGGACATCACCTGGACACCGGGATGCTTTATAAAATACCACAGGTGAATCTGTTGCATAGTCAGGTGAAATCCCCCATGACAAGAGTAGCACCCCATATGCCACCTAGACTCTGGCTCTGAAGGAAAAGACCAAATGGGGTTGAAAGGAGTGATAGTTAAGGTTTCATATCAACTTAGCTGAGTCTGGATTCTCAGTGGTTTGGCAACTAAAATTGTGATGGTCACAACTGTAAATGTAGACAATATGTAACTAAAAGTGGGGAGTAGTTAATCTTCCATTTCAGGAACGGAGGACCCAAAGACCAGCCAGAGGGAAGAGCATGAGTGGAATGTGAGATCCTAGCCAGAAAAGCAGCGTCAGCAGAGACAACTGCAGAGGCAATGGCATAGAGAGATCGGGCAGCTGTGGGCTCTGGATCCATGGACTGAGAAAGGCTGTGTGCCTGAGGGCAGGAGGCTGGCTTGCAAAGTGTGCCCTTTGGACATTTAAATGAATATGTATTTTTTGTCTTATATGTGTACATCAAAAAACAAAAAAGCGGGGAGATAGAGGTAAATACTGTTGACTGATGGTATATGGAGGGGATTGTAATCATTGCAATGAAACAAAATATGATTTATTGAATGTAAGACTGATCATCTGCCCTGTAAACTTTCACTCAATTTACAATAAAAACTTAAAAAGAAATGTCGTGATCTTCCACGATTAAATCGAATATAATGCAATCACAGCCATGATGTGATCTGCTGCATGTATCCTATAAGTTATAAATACTCACTTCTCTGATGTTCATGAGGCCGCATGCAATTGACAGGATTAGTTTGTATCTTGAGTCAATTTCTTTTGAGATATTTTTGTTCTTGTTGTTAAGTGCCGTCAAGTTGGTTCCAACTCATAGCGGCCCTGTATAGAGTTTCCTAGGAGCAGCTGGTGGGTTTGAACTGACGACCTTGTGGTTCACAGTCCAGTGCTTATCCTATAGCGCCACACCAGATACAAGAGAGATTGAATACGCAAGCAGAGCTCAGAGCAACCAAGGAAGAAGAACCAAGAGTAGAGTGTGTTCCTGCACCTCCTAGAAAGATCCAAGGAAAGACTGATGTCAAGACACATGTAGATCTCCAAGCAATGCTGGACCTACAGATGCTGAAAAGAAGCAAGGACCTTTCTGTAGAGCCAACAGAAAGAGAAAAACTTCCTCTAGAGCCAACACTCTGAATGTGGACATCTAGCCTCCTAGACTGTGAGAATAAATGTCTGCTTGTTAAAGCCAGCCACTTGTGGTATTTCAGTTCTAGCAGCGCTAGAGACCTCAGACAAAAAGGGAACTACAGGGGAGAGCTGAACATGCGTTCTGAGCCAGAACTCAGGGGAATTCACAGGTCCAGAGGGTGAGGCCCCAAACTTCGTGCTCACCACAACAATCAGGGTGGGGTTGGGAGGTGGATCAAGGCTGAGAAGGCAGAGGTACAACAGCTCCCAAGGAACCTAAATGAAGAAAGGGAAAGGAAAATAGGGAACTTAGACTCAGGAATGAAAGAGGAGGGGAGAAAAGAGGTGCCCTAGGGGAGACCCTGCCCTCATCCCACATGACCTAAGGAAGCCCCTTCTCAGTACGGAGGGAGGAAGCACAGCAGAGCAGGCACGTCTAGGACAGCTGAGCTCGTGTGAGTGGTTCTGGAGTTGGATTTCGCCACAGAGAGAACAGAAAGCAGACATCAGAGACCCATGGAGCCCCTCTCAGTTGCTCCCCACAAAGGGTGCATTTCCTGGAAGCAAGTACTACTCACAGGTGAGAGGGGACAACTCCTTGGAATGGGGGAGGGCTGGAGAACAAAGACTAGATGGGGCTTCCTGGAGAGGTCAGAAGTCTGGGAGGTGACAGAAATCTCCCTGTGGAGCTCCAGTGGAGAGAACACAGGAGGGGGAGGGTCCAGACACAGGAAATACCAATGAACTGAAATTGGTAAGGGGGAGTAAAATCTCATGTAATACACATTTTTCCAAATTAGCCATCCCTAGATAATCAACTTTGAAAACGGATGACAGAATAAAATTTATGTTCATATCACACCTAGCAAAAGTCTTAACAATATGTACAACATTGTCCTTACCTATCTATTTCAGAAATGGGAAATACACACCCTGACACCAAAACTTGGAAGGGCCCTGGGTTCATCTCCCAGGTACTGACAGGCCAGGCTAAGCACTAGGGGTGCACAGAAGAAGACAAGCCTCTGCCTTCATAAAGCTCAGCTCTAGAGGAGAGGGACCTGTGATGTCAGGTGTTGATAAGTGCCGTAGAGGACAAACAGCAGGGAAATGTCTGAAAGTGAGGACCGAGGGTCTGTAGATGAGGTGTCAGGGAAGACAACAAGCAAGGATGTGAGCAGGTACATGAGGGCAGTGAGTTAGAGAGTTGTGTAGACACCTGGGGTGGGGGCGGGGGGATATGAGAAAAAGGAATTAAGTTCAAAGTCATTGTTGACCTTGGGAAGCACACACACCCCATGTTCAAGGGCTGAAAAGGACATGCTCAGACTCAAGAGTCCCAACTTGGCATTCCAATTGCTGATTGATTTCTCTCTCTTTCCTCCTAGTCTCACTTATAATCTTCTGGAGCCTGCTCATCACAGCCCAGAGCACTGTTGAATCAGTGCCCTTCAATGCTACTGAAGGGAAGGATGTTCTTCTACTTGTCCACAACCTTTCAGTAGATGCCTTCAGCTATAGCTGGTACAAAGGGAAACGTTTAGACACAGAAGATCAAATGGCAGCATATGCAATACAAACTCAATCAAATATTTCAGGGCCTGCCTACAACGGTAGACAGACAATATATTCCAATGGGTCTCTGCTCTTTCAGAATGTCACTCTGAAAGACACAGGAATCTACACACTACAAATAACAAAGACAAATGGTCTGCTTGAGACATTAACTGGACAGATCCGTGTATACTGTGAGTAATTCCTCTGTCATCTGGGTGTGGAGTGGGTTAATTTTAATGTAAAGATAAGGATTGACAGGTCTGAACTCTTTGCTGTGCTTACACCCCTCTGCATTCCATTCTTGGAGGTCTGAGCATTTTGATCAGAATTCACGAATTGAAATCTTGCTGACATCCACACAGAGAGTAGAGGGGACTTATGGGGAGTAACTCAGAGTTCACTCAGTCATCCTCCCGGGGCTCCTTTGAATGAACTTGTCCTGGGAAGACTTTGGAGGACTATGTCACACCCTGGCTTCAGGGGCCCCTGGAAGAAGCTCAACTACAGGTGGTCCTGAGGAACCTGTATTGAGGGTTGGTCCTGACTTCAGGTGGTCCTGAGGAACCTGTATTGAGGGTTGGGGAGTAGCCTCTGGGTGAAGCTGACTGGTAGCAATAGTTTCCTCCCCGTAAATTGACTGCTCAAGTTGTTGGGGTAGGTTGGCAGCCAGGACTGTTCTGAGGGATATTCTAAGAAGTTTCTGAGCTGTATCTCTTACCTTAGACTCAGTTTGGAGTCTACAGATGGACATGTACCCCAGGTCATTAGCCAACTGCCCTGGGGTAGAGGTGGGGGACTAGAAGATTCCACAGGAAGGTCGGCAGCTATAGGAAGAAGGAAAATGGGAGCTGATACTACAGGCAGCTCCTTTTCCTCCTGAGGAAGCCCTCTCAGTGAGGCAAACAATAATTTTGTGTTGTTGGGTACCCCATTGAGTCATTTCCAACGCATAATGATCCTACGCACAATAGAACAAAGTCCCACCCAGTCCTGAGCCACCCTCACAATCTTTGTTGTGTTTATTCACTGTTGCAACCTTCGGGTCAGTTCATTTTGGGGCTTTCCTCTTTTGGGATGATCCTCTACTTTACCAAGCATGATGTCCTGTTTTAGGGACTGCTCCATCATGACAACATGACAAAAGTACAAACGGTCAAGTCTTGCATCCTCGCTTTTAAGGAGAATTCTGAATTTACTTCCAAGACAAATTTGTTTGTTCTTCTGGAAGTCCATGGTACTTTTAATATTCTTCTCCAACATCATAACTCAAATGCATCAATTCTTTTTTGGTGTTCTTTATTCTTTGTCTAACTTTCACATGAATATGATGTGATTGAAAATACCATGACTTAAGTCAGGCCCACCTTAGTCCTCAATGTGACATCTTTGCTCTTTAAAGAGGCCTTTTGTCCAACCAAAATCCTTGGATTTCTTAAATGCTGCTTTCATTAGCAATGATGGTGGATCCAAGTAAAATGAAATCCTTGACAACTCCATTCTTTTCTCTGTTTATCACGATGATATTTATTGGTCCAGTTGTGAGGATTTTACTTTTCTTGACACTGAGTTGTAATCCATACTCAAGGCTGTATTCTCTGATCTTCATCCGCAAGTGCTGCAAGTCCTCTTCACGTTCAGAAAGCAAGATTGTGTCACCTGCATATCACAGGTTGTTAATGAAATTTCCTCTACTCCTAATGCCACATGTTTCTTCATATAGTCCATTTTCTTAGATTATTTGCTCAACATAGCTTGAATAAGTATGGTGAAAGGATACAACCCTGACACAAACCTTTCCTAGTTGTAAACCATTCAGAATCATCTTGATCTACCTGAAAAATTGCCTCTTGGTCTATAAACAGGTTCTTCCTGAGCAGAGGCAAGTTTTCTGGAATTCCCATTCTTCACAATGTTATCCATAGCTTGTTATGGTCCACACAGTTGAATGCCTTTGCATAGTCAATAAAACATAAGTAGACATCTTTCTGGTATTCTCTGCTTTCAGTCAAGCTCTATCTGATACCAGCAGTGATATCCCTCATTCTGAAGCAGGCTTGAATTTCTGACAGCTCCCTTTCAAAGTGCTGCTGCATCTGGTGTTGAATTAACTTCAGGAAAATTATACTTGCATGTGTTATTGATGATATTGTTCAATAATTTCTATATTCTGTTGGGTCACCTTTCTTTGGAATGGGCACAAATGTGGATTTCTTCCTCTTGATTGACTAGAAGTGTATTCCAAATTTCTTGACATAGATTATTGAGGTTTTTTTTGTTTATTTTGTTTTGTTTGTTTGTTTCGATGTTGTTTTATTTACTTATTTTTTAATGTTTTATTGTGAAGTATGTGAGAGCTTAGATGGGAGAACATTAGTTTTACGTTCATCCTATCGTATATCATTTCATTGCCATGGTTACAATCCCCTCATGCATCATCAACAAACCAAAGGGTAAACCCTGTCAAGTCTGCCCCCGGGTCATCAGCACACAGCCCATCTCCCTCTCTGAGTCTAGAGTCTCCAGCCGCTCCATCTCTCCATGTCATCATCTCTGCCTCCATCTCTGGTGTCACTGTTTCTCTGGGTAGAGTTCCGCACTCGGCTCTTCTCCCAGATTATTGAGTTTTGAATTTATGTTTGTCAAAGCCATCTACTTGTGGTATTTTGGCTACAGAGCAGCACTAGAGAACTAAGACAGAGGGGGACTTCCAGAGAGAACGGAATGTGTATCCTGACCCAGAACTCAGAGAAATGCACAGGTTCAGAACTGAGACCTCAAGCTTTGTGCTTACCACAACAATCAGGGTGGGGCTGGGTCAAGGCTGAGAAGAGAGAGGTGCAACAGTTCCCAGGGAAATGAAATGAAGAAAGGAAAAGGAAAGAGGGGAACTTAGACTCAGGAATGAAAGAGGAGAGGAGAAAAGAGGTTCTTCAAAAGCACAATTAAATGTTCTGAAATACCCAAACTTTGCAACATCATTCATAGCTTGTTATGGTCCACACAGTTGAATGCCTTTGCATAGTCAATAAAACGTAAGTAAACATCTTTCTGGTATTCTCTGCTCTCAGTCAAGATCCATCTGATGTCAACAGTGATATCATTGCTTTTTAATGCATTAAAGAGGTTTAATGTCTGGGAAATGGTAAAGAATGAAGATATCAGGCTAAGTGGAAGCCCCTGTGAGAACTCTATTGATCATCAATATACTGATGTCACCAGGAGAACAAGCTTCAACTGTGTTCTTGTCCAGGGTTTTATCCTTAAAAATGCCAGCACATGGGACAGCCATGTAGGATGGAATGCATCTCCTAGATTTACTCTCTACACTGTTCCAATCAGGAAGTCATAGGCAGGGGGAACAAGCCTGAAGTCCCCAAGGCACAGAGGCACATTTTACACTTGACTAACACCCTTATCCTTGGTATGAGGTTCACAGTCCACCAGAGGTTGTGAGACCTTTCTCCACAGAAGAGCTTCTTCACCATGTGCTATTGATTAGGTTTACCTGTGAAGTGACTAAGTATACCCCCTGCTTCATGGGCATGAGTGCTCTTCATCACAACAGCATGGACACAAGGTAGGGTCCTCTTGGATTAGAGATGCATGAGCCACTGTCCTGTAAGTGAGACTCTGCTCAGTTTGAAGTTTCATTTCTAAAACATGTCCATTTTCTTGGCGCTTTATAGGAGTTAATGACATACCATACATTATATGTTATAACAATATATTGTTGGTGCTATTGAAGCAGTTCCAACTCATAGTGTACAACAGTATGAAACACTGTCCAGTCCTACACCATCCTCACAATTATTGTTAAGGTGGAGCCCACTGATGTAGCCACTGTGTCAGTCCATCCATTGAGGAGCTTCCTGTTTTTGTTTACCTTCTACTTTCTTGAGCATGGATGTCCTTCTTCAGGGATTGGTTCCTTTGATAACATGTCAAAGTATATAAGACAGTCTTGTCATCCTCATTCTAAGAATCATTCTGGATGTACTTCTTCCAAGACTGATTTATTCATTATTCTGGAAGTCCATAATATATTTAATGATCTTTGCCAACACCATAATTCAGATGCATCAACTCATCTTCAGTCTTTATTATTCACTGTCCAGCTTTCACATCATATTGTTATTGTTGTTGTTAAGTGCAGTTGAGTCAATTTACTCTTAGGGTTTCTGAAGGCTCTAAATCTTTACAGGAACAGCATTCCCTCACATCATATTCATATGAGGCAATTGAAAATACCATGTCTTGGGTCAGGTGCACCTTATTCTTCAAAGTGACATCTTTGTTCTTTAACACATTACAGAGATTTTCTGCAGCAGATTTGCCCCCAAACAATATATCATCTGGTCTCTTAATGCTGCTTCCATGGGCGTTGGTTGTGAATCCAAGTAAAATGAAATCCTTGATAACTTCAATCTTTTCTACAATTATTTCGATATTGCTTATTCGTTCAGTTGTGAGGACTTTTCTTTCCTTTATGTTGAGGTGTAATCCATAGGGAGGGCTGTAAGTCTTTCATCTTTATCAGTACGTATTTCAAATCCTCTTCATTTTTTGGCAAGCAAGGTTCTATCATCTGTACATCACAGGTTGTTGATGGATCTTCCTATAGTCATGATACACATTCTTCTTCATATGGTCCAGTTTCTCCTATTATTTGCTCAGCATACAGATGGAGTAAGTGTAGTGAAAGGATACAACCCTGACCCATACTTTTCCTGATTTCAAATCGCAGAGTCTCCCTTATTTTGTTTGAAATACCAGTTGGTCTATGCACAGATTCTGCATGGGTATAATTAAGTGTTCTGGAATTTCCATTCTTTCCAAAGTTATCCATAATTTGTTATGATCCAAGCAGTCAAATACTTTTTTATAGTCAATGAAATGCATGTAACATCTTTCTGGTATTCTCTGCTTTCAGCCAAGATCTATCTGACACCAGCAATGATATCCTCATTCCATATCCTCTTCCAACTCTAGCTTGAATCTCTGGCGGTTCTCTGATAATGTACTGTTGTACTGCTATTTGGAATGTTGTTAAGCACCATAGAGTCGGTTCTGACCTCATAGTGACCTTGTAAAGGGTTTCCAAGGAGTAGTTGGTGGGTTTGAACCACTGAGCTTGCTGTTCAAATTGACCTTGTGGCTCAGAACTTTAGATTGCCTTCAGTAAAATATTCCTTGTATGTGATATTAATAAGATTGTTCAATAAATGCTATACTCTATTTGGATCACCTTTCTTTGGAATGGTTATGAATATAGATTGCTTCCAGTCAGTTGGCGAGGTAGCTGTCTTCCAGGTTTCTTGGAATAGATTAGTTAGTCCCTCTAGTGCTGCATTAATTTGCTGAAACATTTCTATTGGTTTTTCACCAATTCCTCTAGCCTTGCTTTTCACTAACACCTTCAGTGCAGCTTGGACTTCCTCCTTCAGTACCATTGGTTCTTGATCATATGCTACCTCTTGAAATAATTGAACATCAACCAATTTTTTTTGATACAGTGACTATATTTCTTCCATCTTCATTTGAAGTCTTCCTATATCATTAAAAAATTTTGCCCATAGAATCCTTCAAATTTGCAACTTTAGACTTGAATTTTTTTCTCTCGTTCTTTCAGTTTGAGAAATACCAAGTATTTTCTTCCCTTTTGGTTTTCTAGCTCTAAATCTTTGCATGTTTCATTATAACACTTTATTTTATCTTTTTGAACTGTTCTTTGAAATTTTCTCTTCAGCTCTTTTACTTCATCATATCTTCCTTTCACTTTAGCTACTCTAAGTTCAAGAGCAAGTTCCAGAGTCTCCTGACATTCATTTTGGTCTTTTCTCTCTTTCCCGTCTTTTAAATCACTTTTTGCTTTCTTTCTGGATAATGTACTTGATGTCATCCCACAACTCATCTGGTCTACAGTTATTAGTGTTCAGTGTGTCAAATCTATTCTTAAGATGGTCTCTAAACTCAAGTGGGATGTACTGAAGTCTTAGCATTCTGGTTATGAGTTGGGCTGCTAATCTCAAGGTCAGTAGCTGGAAACTACCAGCTGTTCCATGGGAGAAAGATGAGGTTTTCTGTTTCCGTAAAGATTTATAGCTTTGGAAATCCTATACAGGGTGGTTATGAGTCAAAACTGACTCCACAGCACAAAATCACCACCACTACCACCAGAATGATTCTAATTTTGTTCAGCTTCAACTTGAACTTGCATATGAGCAAGTTGATGGATTGTTCCATAGTCGGCCCTTAGTTTGTTCTGACATATGATATTGAGCTTCTCTATCATCTCTTCCCAGAGATGTAGTCTATTTTATTCCTGTGTTTCAAACTTCTATCATGCAATCTCCAATGTCATTTCTATCACCAAGGCCTATTTTCCAACCACTGACCCTTCCTCTTTGTTTCCACCTTTTGTATTTCACTCATCAATAATTATCAATACATCTTGATTACATGTTTGATCGATTTCAGATTACAGAAGTTGATTAAAAAAAAAAAAAAAAAAACCTCTCCAATTTCTTCATTTTTGGCATTAGTGAGAAGTCCCATAAATACCCACCCACTTCTATAATATTCTTGAAAAGGGAAGCCTCAGAAAATACAGCAGAGTCAGACAATGTAGAATTGTATAACTGGAAGGTACTTCAGACAGCTCACATTCCAGGTGAGGGAACTTAGATTGGTCAAGACTTCAGGTAGTCAGGGATCAAGTCTGTGACATGCCCCCTAACCATCCTGTGTTTTCCATCATCACATGCTGCATTTATTTAATGCTTGGGTTTTCCCAGAGAAAAAGCAGGCAAGCCTCACATTCTGAATGCTCAGTTTGTATTGCATTTGCTTTGTAATACAAATGCCTGCCGTATTCTTTTAAGGATAAATGTGTTGACTTCGAGGTGAGAGATACCCATTCTTATTGAAAGATGTATTTGGAGAAATTCAAGGCACTGAACAAAGCAATCTTCTCTGTTATTTGCACAGCGGAGATACTCAGACCCTTCATCACAAGCAACAACTCCAACCCCATGGAAGACAAGGACTCTGTAACTTTGACATGTGAACCAAACTACCAGAACACAACCTATCTGTGGTTGATAAACAATCAAAACCTCCCAGACAGCACCAGATTGGAGTTGACTATGGATAACAGAACTCTCACTATATATAGTGTCACAAGGAATGACACAGGACCCTATGTGTGTGGAACCTGGAGTCCAGTGAGTGCCCATCATAGTGACCCGTTCACTCTGAATGTTCTCTGTGAGTAACTTCTGTTCCCACATGGCACAGGCTTTCAATCCAAGTCCACACTGCCAGAGACCAGGCTATACCATTCTCTGTCAGGTTCAAGTACATGGGACCCACAGTCCCTGGTCACCCAACTGGCCTTGACTTCCATTTACAGGCACATCTGGGCAGACTCACCCATGCAGCCAGATAATGACAGGAGGGTCTTCTGGGCCTGTGTTGAGATTCTCTGGGTCCACTCCTGTGATGGGAAAAACAAGTTGTTGGTCTCAGAATCAGGCTTTTGAACAAGGAGGTTTATTATTTTGAACTTTCTAAAACAAGGCTTGGCAGGTTACTGTGGTCCTTTATCAGACCAAGAGCTTCCCCTTCCCTCTGGATACATCATAATGTTTGTTTTATTCTGTTTGCTCCAGATGGCCCGGACACTCCTACAGTTTCCCCATCACATTCATATTACCCTCCAGGAGCCACACTCAACCTTTCCTGCCATGTGGCATCCAACCCACCTGCACAGTATTCTTGGTTTATCAATGGGAGTCTCCAGAAACACATACAAAAGCTCTTTATTCCCAACATCGGGGCAAAAGATAGTGGATGCTACACCTGTCTTGTCCACAACCCTGCCACTGGCATCAGCAGAACCAAGGTTAAGATGATCACAGTCTCTGGTAAGTATCTCCCTGGAGCTTTGATGCTGAGCTCAGGGATGGAAGTCTGTCCGGCTTCATGAAAGAGTCACAAAGAGGGTATTCCCCATCCTGTGTTCCTTGGGTACACACAAATCCCAATATTATTCCTGAGTACTCCCACCACATCTGTGCAGACTATTCCTACCTTTGCTCTGCTTATTTCTTAGGGCAGACTTTGGGTTCAACTTGGTATGAAAGAAGTGGATGCTCTCAACTCCAGAAACCCTGTACAATGGGAGGGAGAGAGAAAGGTTATTAGGATAAAGATGCTTCTCTCCATCACTGTTGCTGTTTTTGAGTGCCTTTGAGTCAATTCCGACCCATAGGAATCCTGTATAGGGTTCCCAAGGAGCATCTGGTGAGCTTGAACCGCCGACCTTGCAGTTCAAATGGCTTTGCAGTCTGGCACATTAACCCACAGCACCACACTCTCTCCATCGCTAGGCATGTCCATTTCTGTCACCTCTCTCTTTTCCTTCACTGACTCCATGTGCTACCAGGAACAAACAAGGCTTTGAAACAAGCTCATGCTTTTTCTCCCAAATGAGAGGATGGAACAGTCTCAGGCAGGGTGATGGAAAGGATGGGACTCTGTCTCACTTCTCTACTCCATACTTCCCAGGACACTGACCCTATTCTGACATCATCTAAGATTGGACTGGGGAGGATGGAACAGGTGCATGTGAACCATGTCCTAATCTTATTGAAAAGTACAGCCCCTGGATCCAGAGAAACCTGGGCTTCTGTTTCAGGGAAAGGGAGAAAAGTTCTAGTTTCCTGGCAGGTGTATCTGAGACCTGGCGTGGCTCTGAAGTCACAGCTGTATATGCTGAGGTAACACGGTCACAGATGATGCACAAGGGAAAATGATAAATTATGAATGCCAGGAAAAGTAGGTAGATTCATCCATGAATCTTTTCATAGGGGGAGGGGAGAGAATTGTATAGTTTATGTTGTTGTTGTTGTTGTTGTTGTTGTTATGTGCTGTGGAGTCGGTTCCAACTCATAGTGACCCTGTACAGGGTTTCTGAGGTTGTAAATCTTTATGGAAGCAGAAAGCCTCATCTTTCTCTGGCGGAACAGCTGGTAGTTTTCGAACTGCTGATCCTGAGGTTAGCAGCCCGATTCGTCACCACTACACTAAGGGCTAAAGCTGTAACAACTTCTCTCGAGATCTCCATCACCTGATACTCAATCCACAAATCAGAAAGTAAAAGTCTTTTTCAGATTAGCAAATCCTTTAAATTGGAAACTCTCCATTTCCAAAAGTTTTGAAGACTGGGTTAGGCCATCTTCAATACCCTGTAAATTGTTGACCAAAATCAAAATACCTTCCCTTCCTCAAATTAATCTACCCTTGGTAGTGCTGTGGGTTAGGTGTTGGGCTGCTAACCAAAAATTCAGTGGTTCAAATCCACCTGCCACTCAACAGGGGACAGATGAGGCCATCTGCCTTCCCTACATACATGAAAGTGTCTATGAGAGAGGGGCTCTTACCTTATAAAGTCATAGGAGAACCTGAGAAAGGAACACACAAAGGTCCAAGGGTCATTATTCTACCTGATGACAAGGTTGCTGAACACATGGGCTGAGAAGATGTTTAAATCCCAGCCAGGGGGGCTGCACCTGTTTCCTCAGAAGAAGAAACCTGCTCTGTCCTCACAGATCATCACCTGGGCAGACACGAGACCTCTGCAGAGGGCCAGGACCTCCTGTGTGTCACTTTGCAGGGCTCACTGTTGGGTTTGTAAGCTGCCTGAGATCTTCTAGGAAGGAGAGTGATCGTACCCCAGATCCCCTCTCACAGTCACCTCCTCTGTTTCTCCACAGAGTTGGTAACAAAACCCACCATCCAAGCCAGCAACATCACAGTCACAGAACATGAAGGCCCCGTAGTCCTGAAATGCTTGGCCAAACACAATGACATCTCCATCCAGTGGGTCTTCAAAGGGCAGAGCCTGAGGCTCACAGAGAGGATGACTCTGTCCCAGGATAACAGCTCCCTCACCATAGACTGCGTCAAGAGGGAGGATGCTGGGAATTATCAGTGTGAGGTCTTCAATCCTGTCAGTTTCAGCAAAAGTGACCCCCTCACCCTGACTGTAAAATGTGAGCATATCTTCATCCCTTCCTATTGGAAAATCTCAATGTTTTTATTTGCAGTATGGTGGATGTGATGAACATTACAGAGTAGTTGTGAATAGCCAGTGGAAAGAGGACTGGAAAAACCTTCCACAATTGTACTCTGACACTAAATGTCATTGTCATTAGAGTTGGCACAAAGTCACGTTCACCTCCTGTCCCAGCACTCTGGGTCTCAGCTGCACCCTCTCCATAGTAGAAGGGACACGGCTCCCTCCCACAAACAGGCAGTGTCCGTGGGCAAGGACGCGGGGCTTTGAACACTGCTCAGCACAAGGTCAGCTCTCAAGCTTCTCCAGCGATACGTGCGGGAAGGCACTTGGACTTAACCATGGCAAAGAGACTAGACAAGAGAACATTCAAATGATGATAATATGCAGACAAAATGTATTTTATACAATGCAATCTGCCCACAAGGTCTCAGTCCAAGGGTGGGGAGAGGGCTTGTAGAATCAAGGAACTGAGAAACTGGGACAAGGTACAAAAGTTGAGGGAAAGGGACTTTCTTGGGGGGAGGTTCCCGTTCCACCCACATTCCACCCTACTTAAACCCTCCTGGTTGGCTTCTCCCTAAAGTGCAGATTGCAATTCAGGACTCTGGACATCGATGTCTCTGCAGGAAGAGGGTCTCCCATTACTGATACCTAACAGACAGACGGTGACACTTAGCAACAACAACACCAATGCAGACAGATATTGACAATGGGAAGGTCTCTGTCCATGAGGTGTCATCACTGCCTGGGAAAGATGCATCCAGGACCACCTGCTTGTTAGGAACACATCCCAGGCTGAATCACAATGGGGTGAACCTCAAATGATGAATCTCAGACTTCTCTCCCTCTCTGTCCACTGCAGATGATGAGTCTGAAGTAGGCTGGGACATCTCTGATGGAGTCATCGCTGCCATAGTGATTGCAGTCACTGTCGGGATGCTTTTGGTGGCCACTCTGGGATATTTTTTGCTCCTCAACAGGACTAGAGGGTATGATGGCTCATGTGCTACCTCATCTCCCACTTCTAGGCTATCCCTAAGCCAGGAGGTAGAAGGCCCCATCCTCATATTCTGGACTTGCTCCCCTCCACCTCCCTACCACCCAAGAATCTTCCCCTCTCCCTCCATCTCATCATTTTCCACCTCTCTCACTGTGTGCTGACCACAGACTGTGTCCTCAGTCTCGTCATCTATAAATTAGGAACAATTATAGCCCCATTCCTCAGTGCGGTCCTAGTTCATCCACACAGCAAACCAACTGCATGCAGTATTTGGGAGGTAATTGGTGTTCAGTTGATGCACCTACTATTGTTGATTTAAATCCACCCAACTTGGTGAATGGAAACTCCTTTCTTGTATTCTGGGCCAGCTTCCTCCTGCATCAGCACTGGAATGAAGACCCTTTCCTTTGGGACCATGGCAGATATGGCTTCTATTCAGCTCTTTCCCTGTCTTACCACTGAAGTGATGGGAAGAGGACATGGAACCCCTCCTTATCCTATGTTTTGACTCATAACACTGTGCTGTCACACCACACCCTCAAAAATAACCTGATCTTTCCTAGGGCCAGTAGCCAAAGTGACCGTGAAAATCAGCAGCTCCCAGCATCTATCCCCGTTAAATACACATTCAGTCTGTTAAGCTGGGTGCCCCGAGGCCTCCCCTCAGTGTCCATCCCTGTTCATTTCATCCTGGGTCCTCTAACCTTAGCCTGTGGCTTCAGGAAGGAGAGCATAGAGCCCTCAGGGCAGATGGTCCATGTCCTGACCTATGGGGCTTGGGACCAGGAACACTTCTTGGCCTCACATATTCCCTAAGGTGCAAGGGTCTCTCTCTCCAGGAGATGCTCTCATCTCCTTGGATCTTTAGTTCCTTTACATCCCTGAGTGCTAACTCCTCTCTCTTGTCCCCAGGTCACAGTCCATCTGACAACTCTACCTTCCTGGTAAGACCATCTCTTTTTTTATTCCATCACCATGGGGAGGCTCTGGGCATGAGAACTGGCCAACTCCTCTCATGAAACAGATTCAACACTCCTTTCAATAAAGCCAGGACAGAGTTAGTCTGAGCCCACACTGTGTGCACTCAGTTAAGTGAGAACCTGGAATCCAACAAGGGACACAGAGCAGCACCGGCAGTAGTCAGAGGTCCGGTATGACAATGAGGATGCAGTAGGAAGACGCAGGTTTTAGACCGATGCACAAGAAGCAGAGATGACCGTTTCTGAGGAGATTTGACCTAAAAATCCAGGGGTATGAGCTCTGAGCTATCAGGGACAAGAACCTTCCAGACTAAGCCATGGCAGCTGCCCACTTGGGCCTCAGCCTTAATGATTCTTCCTGACTATTCCCTGAAGTCCCTTCTGTCTCCCTCACCAGAACCCTCTGTATAGCAGCTAGTCAGCTGTTCTCATCTATGAGGTGAGTGTGAGCCATGAATGTTCTAGGTCTACAGGCTCAAGGGAGTCTCAGAACCTCCCCTCCCCTGCACCAGATTGCTTTGAATTCAGGAAACAACAATAAAGATGGGGCTGGGATGGTGAGCAGTGGGGGCAGGGATGGTGAGCAGTGGAGCCTGGGAGCAGGGACCTCCTTGAGTATAGCCAGACCCACAACAGAGAAAACCTAAGTGAGACACAGAGCCAAGGAGAAGCTAAAACATGTTCTGAGACTAGAAGAAACCCCAAAGTCTTTTGGTTCTTCTCCTTTTTTGCAAAACAGGAATTGATTGTGTTTGACAAAAACATTTCCTGCCAGATCCATCCCAAAGCTGACGTGACTCCTTAGGTGTCTCCAGGAACTGCTGAGAAAACCTTGACTACCTCAAGGTTCAGACTGTGGGAACGTGGCAGGAGTCTGAACAATATTATCATCTCTGAGCCTTGAGGAGACCTGAGAGCAGGGGTGGAGGCAGGGGGGTCCCCCTTAGCTCTCTGAAGACCTAGAAAGGCTGCTCTTGTCTCACACAGAAACAAGACAAAGGCCTCCTGTCCCACCCTACCAGAAAGTGAGGAGCCTCCAGGAAAAGTGAACCTATGACCCACCATTGATTATACAGAATAACTCTGAATAAAGAAGATTCTTCCTCCTCGTTTTCTTTCTTTCTGCATGTGGAAACATTCTCATCACAAAATTTTATCTGAAGCTCCAGGTTCTTCTCTCCTAGGGCCCACAGGGATATATTATATCGAAATGACTCCAACCCCTGTTTTTATTCTGACAGAGAAGATTTGAAGGTGGATACAGGTAGGAACATGCTCGACAGGAAAGGGTGGTTTCCACAAGAGCCAGGCTCAGCCCAGAGAACTCTGCCCTGTCCCCACACTGCCCCAAAGACCCGGGGACCCTGGACAGCTCCCAGCTTTGCCTTATGGGTAATTCAGATAGCAGAGGAAATGGAGCCATGTGCAGGCCTCACAAAGATGACCATGGAGGAACAACCATGTGGGTGGAAATATTATAGGGATGGACTTTTCTAAGCCTCTGGTGTCCTGGGCCCTCCTGTCCTTTCATTCAAGACCCAGATGGTTCCCAACTGACACACTGTCCTTCACAAATAAATTCACTTGTCCCCAGATCCAGGATCCCCAGGCAGCACCTCTGTCCTCCTCGGTCTCAAAAGCCAGCCCTCTGACCAGCTCTATCTCAGAGATGAGGAGGATAGTGAGAGAATGTTGGAGTAACTGACACAGGGGATGACCCAGAATCCAGGACCCCAGCACTGGTCCTTACAGCCATTGTCATGAATTCTAGACCATGCTTCTGTCAGTTCTGGAAACAAAGCTGGTCTGTTTGCTAAAACATGAAGCCCACAGGCCACAAGGCTCTTCAACCATTTTCTGCCATGAAGTAAAAACAATCACAATATAAAAACAGCCACATCATAATTTAACCCTAAATGACTTCTAACCAACACACATATATCATTGAATTGAAAAAACAATCCCTCTCCCCCCACCTTAGGGACATTTTATCATCACTTTCACCACGAAACACGTGGTCAGAATAGTCCTGGCTGTGCCGACTACAGTGTCAGTTACAGCGTGTGTCCACAGTATAGTCACTGATCTGAGAGACGGAGACCATGGCCCATCCACACTCCTTCCAATCCCTCTCATCCTCTTCCTTGTTAATAATACTCAGATGTGAAGAAGAAACATAACATGAGAAAATTCACAAATCAATAAGAATTCATGATGGTCAGTTCCATGGACATTGTGACTGGGAGGCTCACTCGTGGGTACCACAGCAGGAAGCACACAGAAGTGACTGCTGGAGAGGCCTCTCATTTCTGTTCCCCAGGAAAAAGGAAGCAATGAGTGAGAACGTTACTACAGGGGTAACTCCAACTATTTCCTAACTGATAAATTACAAACTCATAGCACATGCTTGAACCTTAGGGTTCCAGGGACATTCCTGGACAACATCCAGCATGGTGGATTGCTGCACCCATGTTGCTTCAGGAAGGCTGAGAGCCTGATACAGCTTCAAAGTGAATCTCCATGCCTGAGTCACAGGCCTCCCTGACAAAGCAATGAGAATTTCATGGTTAACTTCTGGCCTCAGAGTCTGACCTTGAAACCACAGTCCCTCACCTAGCCTGGAGTTCCCCTTGAGCACAGTCTTCCTCCTGAGCCATGGCTGTGTCCCCAGGGTTGCAGGATAGAGCCAAATCTGGGAGATAATTGGTGCTCAGCTAGTGTGCCTCCTATTACTTATTTAAATCCACCTAACATGGTCTATGGGAATTCCATACTTGTGTTCTGGATCCCTGCTGGGTCAGGTTTCTTTTGGGACGGCATCTGCCTGAGGATTTTTTCTGAAGGAAATATAGAAAGGCCTTTAGAAGCTACACTTGCCCAGGACAAATGTCGCTTCTTGAGGCTTTTCTATATTCAGCAACCCTCTTTGGGTCTTTCCTTCCCATCACTGGAGTGATGGAGAGAGGAATTGTCCACCCCCTGCTAGAAATGGAGTCCCCCTCTCCTCCTTGTCCTCTGTAACCACAAATAACCTGTCCTTTTCTAGGGTCAGCAGCAAAAGTGACCTTGGAAATTAGCAGACTCCAGCATCTAACCCCAGTGAGTGCGCATTCAGCATGGCGATCTGGGTGCCCCTGAGGCCTCTGAGTTCATTTGTGTATTGCCTCTAAATTATCCCAACCCCTGTTTCTATTCTTTGGCTAAGTAGGTGAGAATAGGACCAAGCTCATGTGAAAGGGTGATTTTCACAAGAGCCAGACTCGGGAAGGAGAACTGCAATGTACTCACATTGAATCTCCAAGTGTCCATTTCTGCCCACTGCCCACTGGGGTCTCTGATATATGCCTGTGGTTCAGAGATGGGAACCTTCAGAACAGAGGGCTTCAGAGTGACCATGTCAGTCCTGACCTGTGGGGTCTGGGACCAGGAATACACCTTGGTCTCACTTATTTCCTTTTGGTCCCTAAAATGGCCCAAGGGTCTCTCTCCAGGAGATGCTCCCAATTCTTGGATCTCTGGAGACTGAGGACCCACCAGTTCCTCTTACTCCAAGGGAGCCCAAGGTAGCACTCCTGTGAGTGCTAACCCCAGATAATTATCTGCTCCCCAGGTAATGATCAATCTGGAAGTTCTGCCTCCTTGGTAAGACTATCCCCCTTCCACCCTCTCACAGTAGGTTCCATCTGTGCCAGCTCTGGCCAACCCGCCACACAGTACAAACCTACCACTTTTTCCAGAAAAGAGCTCCATCCTGACCAGAATCTGGGCCTCCTTTCCGGAGTAGGGACTACCCCACACCCTGTCCTGAACCCACATTATGCCCATTCAGTTGTCTTAAAAGAGGACCTGGAGTCCAGCAAGGAACACAGAGCGATCCCAGCAGCAGCCAGGGCTCCCAGGATAACAAGAGCGAGTGTTGGGGATGCAGTGAAAGGCACCAGATGTTATGGTGCAGTTGGGAGGCTGATGCTCAAGGAAGCAGAGATGATCACTTTTGATGAGAAGTGACCTAGGACCTGGGCGCCTACTCATTTGTGCCTCTGCCCTAACAATCTTCCCTGCCTGTCCCCTGAAGTCCCGTCTCTCTTCTTCGCCAGGATCCCCTATACAGCAACTAGACAGTTGTTCCCATCTATGAGGTGAGTGTGGGCTGTGAACGTTCTGGACCTACCCCACTCCACACTGGACTGTGTTTTGAATTCAGGAAACAGCAGTAAAGATGGGAGCAGGGGTGATGAACAGAGAGGGGGTCTGGGAGCGGGAGCTCTCTGAGTAAAGTCAAGCCCACCACAGAGAAAACCTGAGTGAGACACAGAGCCTGGAATATGCTCTGACGTTACAAGAGACTCGGGCTTTTTGTTTTCTCTCTCTCTCTCTCTCTCTTTCTCTCTCTCTCTCTCTCTCTCTCTCTTTTTAATTTACTGCCAGATCTACCCCAAAGCAAAAGTGGCTCTAAGAACTGCTCCATAAGGGTTAAGGAGAGGTGACCACTTTAGCCCTGAGCTCATGCAGGACCAGGACAAAGGTCTCCCATTGCTCCCACATCAAATAGTGAGGACTTTCAGGAAAAGTGAACTCTGGGCATAATCTACGCACCATAGATTACCTGGGAAACATCTGAATAAAGAGGACAGCCTCTCTTATTTTCTCTCTTTCTGCTCATAGAAAATTTTTCTTAACACACACACACAAAAATCACCTGAAACTCTGGGTCCATTCTCTTGTCACAATGAATCTCCCTGCCCCTGAGATATGCCCCTGGGGCCTCAGGGCCATAGTCCCAGGAGATACCAAGAGTAATTGGCATAACATAGGCCACACACCAAAAAAATGTTGTACATCCCTACTTTGGTAACTAGAGACTAGGGTCTTAAAAGCTCATGAGCAGCCATCTTTGGTGCAACTATTGGTCTTCTTTCCTGAAGAAAAAAGAGTGATGAAAATTGAAGACACATAGAAACAATTAGTCCTATGAATGAATGAACCATATCAACATCAGTCTCCATGACCCAGAAGAATGAGCTGGTGCCTGGACATCATTACCAACTGTTCTGAAAGGGAATACATTAAAAAGGTCCTAGATAAAGTGGGAGGAAAAGGTGGAACAAAACTCAAAATCATAATTTTTATTTTTAAGACCAGACTTACTAGTCAAATGGAGACTATGATCCTTAGTCACCCTTCAGGTCTGAAACTGAACTCACCCTCTTGACTCAATTCTAATTCAAACAATAGATATGTCAATAAAGAGAACAACAAGGAGGAAAAGGTGGTCCATTTCTGGGGGATTCATCTCTCAGAACCTCGTGAATAGCAGTGGAACATTTCTGATATAGTGCCAGAAGATGAGCCCCTCCGGTTGGAAGGCACTGAAAACACTATTGAATGAGAGCTGACTGCCCAACTTAGAGTTGACCTTAGTGACATGGATAGAGTAAAGCTTTCAGGACCTTCATTTACTGATGGGGCATGACGCTAAATGAGAAGAAATAGCTGCAAATATCTAATAATTGGAACATGAAATGTGTGGTGTATGAATCTAAGAAAACTGGAATTCATCAGAATGAAATGGAACTCGTAAAAATAGATAACACAGTAAGAAAATGGGATAAGTGATGTTACAATGTGAGAATTACAAGCAATGACACGAAACAAAATGCATATGAACTATTAAAGAAAAACTGATCTGCTCCATAATCCTTCAACCAATTCACAATAAAAAATAAAGTACTTAAAATAACCAAATCATGATTTAACCTTAAATGACCTCTTAGGCAATATGCATACAACATTAGATTGGAAAAATGCCCCCTCTCAGGTTCTTTTTATCATCACTTTCACCAGAAACCACACGAGGTCAACAAGCACTTGGCTGTTATTACCACAACCTGAGTTACAGCCTTAATGTCCAAAGTACATTCACTGATTTGGAACACAGGTATAAAGCTCCACCCACACTCCCTTCAGCTCCTCTCATTCCCTTCATTGTTAATTATGTCCAGTTATGAAGAAGAAATATAACACACAACAATAATTCATGGCCGTCAGCACCACGGACAGCGTGTAATGCACCTCACTCCCAAGTCCTACAGCAGAAGGATAACGAGGTGAGTGCTGGAAAGCCCTCCCACTACGGGAGAAAGATGCAATGAGTGAGAATGTTACTATGAGGAAACCCCAACTGTATCCTAATTTACAAATTATGAACTCATTGCATGCATCTGGACCTTCAGGCTGTTGGCACATTACTTGCAACATCTGGCATGGCTGGTTGCTACACACAGTCTGAGGGCCTGCTCCAGCCTCACAATGAATCTCCCTGCCCCTGAGATACAAGCCTCTCTGAAGAAAGTAAGAAACTTTCTTCATTAATTCCTTTTTCTCATCTGAAAAGGCACAGTTTTTTAAAAAATCACAAAGGTGAGTCAAAAATTATCCACACTCCGGTTATATTAACATGCCCATCCTTGTCCATGGCTGCTGGAAACATTTATTATGTATATGGAATGATTCTGTTGAAAAGGATGAGTGACAGTGGATTATGTGGCAAATCATTTGCGAATCAGCCATGGCTCTGCCTATGAAATCATCCATGACAGACATGGGTTTTGAAAAATTTGTGCAAATTCTTCTCTGCTTCTAGGCTGTCTCCATCTTTTTGCTATTTTGAACAATGTGGCAATGAGCATCAGTGAGTGTATGTCTATTCGTATCATAGCTCTTCTTTCTTGAGGATATATACCAAATAGAAAAGGAACCCTGGTAGCAAAGTGGCTATGAGTCAGGCTGCTAACCTCAAGGCCGACAGTTCAAAACTACCAACCATTCCGTAGGAGAAAGATGAGACTTTCTGCTCCTGTAAAGATTTACAGCCTCAGAAACCCTATGCAGGGTCACTATGAATCAGAGCTGATTCCACGGCACATAACCATCACCACCAGCACACTAAGAAGAAAGATTGTTGGGTCATATAGTGTTTCTATAAATTTAGAGATTAGCCTCTTGTCTGATACGTTATGGTCAAAACATTTTTCCTAGTTTGTGGGTTCTCCTCTTACTCTTTTGATGCACATAAGTGTCTGATTTTTAGGAGGCCCCATTCATCTATGCTGTCTTCTGCTATTTGTGTGAATTCTTATGTGTTTTATATTTATAGCATGAATCAGAGCTCCTAAGTTTAATTAATATTTTTTCATTGATGATTTTTATAGTTCTAGGTTTTACATTTATGTCTTTATTCCACACTGAGTTTGTTTTTGTATATGGTGTGAGACATGGGTCTGTTTCACTTTTCTGCAAATGGATTTCCAGTTTTGCCTGTACCATTTGTTAGAGAGACTTTCTCTTCCCAGCTTAATGTGTTTTGGTCTTTTGTTAAAGATCCATTGAGTGTGGTAGTGGTGGTGGTGGTGGTTATGTACCGTGGAGTCTATTCCAACTCATAGCAACCCTGTATAGGGCCTTCAAGGCTGTAAATATTTATGGGAACAGAAAGCCCATCTTTCTCCCATGGAACCGCTGGTAGTTTCAAACTGCTGACCATAAGATTAACAGCCCGGCTCATAACCACTGTGCTACCAGAGCTCCTTAATTGAGTGCTATGGTTGTTGTTAGGTGCCATCGAGTTGGCACCGACTCATAACGACCCTATGCACAGCAGAACAAAACAATGTCC
>NW_006408686.1:2943889-2952016 GCF_000296735.1 Chrysochloris asiatica
CAGGTTGTTAATGCGTCTTCCTCCAATCCTGATGCCACGTTTATCTTCACAGTACCTAGCTTCTTGTATTATTTGCTCAGCATACAGGTTGAATAAGTATGATGAAAGAATACAACCTTGTCACACACTTTTCTTAATTTAATTGAGTATAGGTGGACAGATTAACTTTCTGTGTTTGCAATTCGGTTCCACTGATCTATGTGTCTTTCATTATACCAGTACCAGGCTGTTTTGATCCCTGTGGCAGTGTAGTAGGTTTCAAGATTAGGAAGTGAGAAGTTTATTTTTATTTTTTTGCTTTCCTTTCCATATATAGTTTGTGATTAGTTTTTCCATCTCTTTAAAGAATGATGTTGGAAACTGGATTGGGATTGCATTGTCTCTATAGATTAGGTAGTGTTGGCATTTTGGCAATGTTGCCTTCCTATTTAAAAGTATAGGTATAGTCTTCTAATTTTATAAGTCTCTTTTAGTTGTACTTTATACTTTCCTTTGTATAGACATTTTGTTTCTCTGGCTAGATTTATTCCTAAGAGTTTCATTTTGGGGTGGCTATTGCAGATGGTGGAATCCTGGTCTGGCGCTGTGGGTTAATGCCCTAGACTACAAAGTCAATTTGAACCACAAGGTCGGCAATTCAAACTCACCAGCCACTCCTCAGAAGCCCTATGTAAGTTCACCATGGTTGGAACTGACTCAACGGCACTTAACAACAGCATTGCAAATAATAGTGTTGTCCTGATTTCTTCTTAATTTTTTTCTGGATTTTCCTGACTTTCTTAGATCTTTTTCTCAACCCATTGAAAGCACTTAAGCATCACTTTTTGAATTCTTTCTCTGGCAGTTCCATTACCTTTTCCTTCTCAAAACCATTTTAAAGCTCTGCATCTTGGATATTTGTTTGAGCCATCCTCTCTTATTTCTTCTTGTGAACTGAAACTGTCTGTTGCTTTGAAACATTGTGGTGTCATGTTTGTATTTAACAGATGATTTGATGTTGACGTGGTCTTAGGTTCTTACCAACTGTCTCTTTGTGGGTGTCATTAGAGAGTGGAAGGCTGTGCCCCATTCTCCGGTTACTGTTTGTAAAGCTTGGATTAGGGTGCATTGGGTCAGTATTGGTTGCTTCCTGCTGTTGAGCTGTCAGAGCTGGTTTGGATCTTGCCCAGTGGGTGGAGCTGAAAAGGGTACCACTGTATCTGGGCTGTGTGGGTACAGTTTCTGTCACCTTTGGGGTGGGGCAAGAAAATAAACACACACACACAAGAAACTAAAACAGAACAAACAAACAAACAGCAAAGAACATAATAAAGAGAGAAAACAGGCAACAAGAAGAAGAAAAGAATAGAATATCTAAGAAGGACCGTAAAATACAAGAGAAAAATAAGAGAGGGAGAGGCACTAAATAATACCATGGAGTGGGGAGATAAAGAGAAAAAGACTAGGTAGTAGGAAAGAAAGATCAAGGGTGGTGGTGGTGGTGGGAGACAGAAAGAAGAAGAGGTGAGAAACTGAAGAAAACAAGAAAGAATGAAAGTGGAGACAGAAAGGATGAAAAGGAAGGGACAGGAGAGAAAGGAAGGAGAAGAAAAAATGAAAAAACAAAAACAAATAAAGAAGGGGGAAAGTGCAGGTGGTGGACACAGAGGGAAGACAACTCTGATTAACTCCTCCAGTTAATCAAGGAGCTCATGCGCTGTTTTGCGGGGAATGAGATGGCAGCAAAGCAGGCCTTAAATGGAGTTCTTATAGTCCCAGCATTGATAGTTTTGACCCTGCTAGTATTCAATGGCACTTAACAATAACATCAAAGCATTAGATATACATTTACATAGCTTTCAGCATCACAGCAAGACACAAGACACCACAGTGTGAGAAACTGACAGATTAGTAGTGGACCAACAACACATATTTATGGGGAGTGGGGGAACAATTCACTCTATAACAGGGAGTTAGTCAGTTCCCCTGACCTGAGGGTCCTATAGGGGCCCAGGGTAGATGTGGCTTCTTAAAGTCTCTCCTTAGCTTCCCTCCCAATACAACATAAATGGTGAGAGGAGATCTCCACGTCTTGCTAGAAATGAAGTTTCTTCCTTATCTTCTGTTCTAACCCCAAGTCCTGTAGGCTGCTCCTGCACCCTCACAAATAATCTGGACTTTCCTAGAACCAGTGGTCACTTTGACCTCAGGCATCATCGATACCCAGAATCCACCCCCAATGGATAATTGAGATCTGGGATCTCTAACAGTCCTGCTTCAGGAAGGGGCTTCAATAGCATAGATTCCTCAGGACACAGGGTTCCAGAATATTCATGCAACATTAACCTTGAGGTGTCTGGGGCCGAGGCCACTTCCTTGGCCTCACTTGCTCCCTTGATCCCTTAAAGTGGCTTGTAGGTCTCTCCCCACCCCCAAGAGATACTCCTTCTCCTGAAGTTATATGGAATCTGAGGGCCCCTAATATCTTCATAGGAGGAGGACCCCCAATCTCTCATCCTGCCCTTAGTGCTAACTCCTGTCTCTGCTCCCCAGAGCACTGTCACTCTGGCAGGGCTGCCAGTCCCCTCCCTTCTCCTTTCACCAGGGGGTTCCAACTTTGAAAATTAGTCCTCAACACAGTACAGACCCACAGCTCATCCCAGAAGAAGTAGATCAGGGTTAGCCTCACCTTGACAAGAAACTGGGCCTCCCTTCAAATACAGGGACCACCCCACATCCTGTCCTGAGTCCACTTAGGAAGAAAGAAGCCTAGAGTCCAGCAAAGAGCACATAACAGAGCCTAGGAACAGTAGTCAAAGGTCCATGTTAACAAGGATGAGGGCTGCGAATGCCATAGTACAGAGTGGGGTGCTCTGATACAGGCTGGGAAGCTGACGTTCACGGGGCAGAGGTGGTCACTTCTGATGAGAAGTGACCTAAAGACCAAGAAGGGTGAGCCATGGACTGTCAAGAACCTTCCAGAAAAACAACACCAGAGAGAGGAACAGGAGCGGTGAGGATAGAAGGAGGCATAGGGTTCAGTACAGAGCAATCCTGGTGGGAGTCAGAGGTGCAGAGAAGCTGAAATACTTTCTCATGAAATTACCCGGGGGTCAGAGGCCTCTTCTTCTTTTTCACAAAAGTTACTAAACTTCCACATAAGCATTTGTTGTCTAATTAATCTTTTTTAAAAAAAAAAAACAACAACCAGGAAGTGGCTCATTTGTTATCTTCCGGAACTGCTATTAGAGAGCGAGGGGAGGGACCATCTGTGCCTCCAGACCCCAGGAAAGGGGCAGAACAAGAAGCCTCAGCAAGTGAATCAGCTCTGAGCCCCAAGGAATTCCAGGAGATTCCAATGGGAAGTCAAAAAGAGGGTTCACTCTTTGATCCTGGAGACAAAGAGACCACCTTGCACTCAGGCTGAGCCAAGACAAAGGCCTTCCCTCCCTCATCTCCCCAAGACATTGGAAGCTTCCAGAGAAAGTAAACCTGGAACCCATTTACTGTGGGTCACCTAGAAAGGACACTAATAAAGAAGACCCTCACCTCATTTTGTGTTAATAAAAACTCTATCTTTGGAAAAACTCCCTTAAAACTCTAGGTTCATTCTCCCCTCCCTCAGGTCCCACAGGAAAGACTTTCTATAAGCTACTTTGCCCCTAGTCTCTTGGCAGAGAGGACTTGGGGGCTGATGTGAAGTGGGGAGAAGACTATGATCACAGGAAAAGATGAGATTCACAAGAGCCCAACTCACAAATCTGTTTTGGAAGAAGTATAGCCAGAATGTTCCTTAGAAGCCAGGATGGCCAGACTTGATCTCTCATATTTCAGGTATATTACTACTACCCAGAAACGGTAACTCTCTCCTGGATACACAGATCCTATCCATCTGTCCCTGGAAGCAAAAGACCAGGTTGGTGACACCAGAGACAGACAGTTGGTCCCTCTCACCACCATCACTCAGCTTTACCTTTGGAGTTACATCTGTGACCTTCAAGTAGGAAGTAAATCCAGTCTTCCTAGTACAGTTGATAATATTGGGAAGACTTGGGTACCAGATGGATTTCTGTGTCACAGAGGAAAATTATCCCTAGGTGAGGGGACCCCAGGGAGTCTATGTCTGGTGCTGACAGACCAAGACCAGGAAACAGCAGAGATCAATGCTGATGTGGGCAGGTCATCCGCTCAGGGGACAGGGCCCCCTGAAGCCTTGCTATTGGAAGTGTGGCCCACAAGTCAGTATGATCAGCATCACTAGGAGCCTCTTAGCTACTCTCAGGCCCATCCCATACCCACAGAGTCGGAATCTACAGTTAGCAGGAGCTTCAGACCAGCTGAGCGCACAGGAGAGGCTGAGAAGCCGGAGCTCCATCTTACAGATCATTAGACATCATCAATATTACCCATGCAGCTGCTGAAGCTGCATTACTAGGGTATCACCTCGACATCTGGCTACTTTATAAAGTCCCACAGGCAATCTGTGGTACAGCCACATGAACTCCCCTGTGACAAGAGGTCCTGATATTAGCCCCGGGTTCCTGCTCTGAAGGGAAATGCCAAATGGAGTTGTAAGAGAATTGCAGGGGATTGCTGACTGTGCGTCTTACTCAGAACTCTGGGAAATGCTGGGGCCCCAAGTATTGTGCTCACCCCAACTACCCGGGAGGGATGAGGGGAGAATCCAGGTTGAAAAGACAGAGCCAACAGCAGTTTCAGGGAACATAAATGTAGACAGAAATGCAGGGAAAGAAGGGAATGAACAAGGAAAGGGGGAGAGAAGCAGACCCCACCCTCATCCACTTGGCATGAGGAAGTTCCTGCTCAGTGGCAGAAGGAGGAAGGGCAACAAATAAGACATCTGGGGCAAAAGCTTTTGTGATCATTTCTGGAGCCGGAGTTCTTCCCCACAGAAGAATCAGAGAGCAAGCAGCATAGAGTCATGGAGCCCCCCACAGACGCTCCCCACATTGGGTGCATCCCCTGGCCAGGGGTACTGCTCACAGGTGAGAAGGGACAATTGCTTGAGGAATTTCCTGGGGCTTCTTGGGAGGTCGTGATCTGGGAGGTGACAGAAAACTCTGGATGGGGCTCCACTGGAGAGAACACAGAACGGGTAGGAAGACCCAGAAACAGGAAGCATTGCTGAACTGGAATTTGTAAGAGGAAGTAAAACCTTAATTGCTACACATTTTCCAAATTAACCATCCCTCAACAAACAATTTTGAATATTAATGACAGAATACATATTTACGTCAATGTTATAGTTAGGAAGTTTTAAGATACACTAAACATCCTGTACAGGGTCGCTATGGGTCGGAACCGACTCGACGGCACTTAACAACAACAACAACAAACATCTAAACATTGCTTTTACCTACCAAACTCAGACATGGGCAAATGAAAACCAGGACTTGGAGGTGCCCGGGAATAGTCACTGATTCACATCCCCCCACCCCCCCGTATCTGCAGGTCTGTCTAAGCACTAGGGGTACAACACAGCGTAAGACAAGTCCCTGCCCTCACAGAGCTCACATCCAGGGGAGGGGGAGACAGGCGACCAAATAGATCTGCATGTGATGTTGTCTGTTGATGATCACCCTGGGAACACAGAGCAGGAAAGGTCAGAAGGTGGGGGCAGAGGGGCTGTAGATTATGTGTCAGGGAAGGCAGCTCCCAAGGACACCACTGAGTGGGAGCAGGGACACAAGGGCAGTGAGTGAGTGAGTGAGCCATGCAGACACCTGGGGAGGGTATTAGAAAAAGGAAATACTCAAGTAACCCTGACCTTGGGAAGCACACCCCATGTCCAATTGCTGAAAGAAACCTGCTCAGACTCAAGGGCCTCAGCTCTCCATCCAGACACGATTGTCCAGATGCTGACAGGTTTCTCTCTCTTCCCTCCTAGTGTCACTTGTCATCTTCTGGAGTCTGCCCATCACAGCCCAGCTCACCATTGAAGCAGTGCCCGCCAATGTTGTGGAAGGAAAAGATGTTCTTCTACTTGCCCACCTTCCTCCAGTAGATGTCTTAGCCTATGGCTGGTACAGAGGGGAAAGGTTAAACCCCAAGGATCAAATTGGAGCATATGTAGTAACTACTCAAACAAATACCCCAGGGCTTGCCTACAGCGGTAGAGAGACAATATACCCCAATGGGTCCCTGCTTTTCCAGAATGTCACCCTGAATGACACAGGAACCTACACACTACAAATAACAACGACAACTGGTCTGCTTGAGAAATCTGCTGTACAGTTCCATGTATACAGTGAGTAATTCCCTTCTGACATCTGGGTGTGGGGTAGGTTAATTCTACTTTACAGGTAAGGGTTGACAGGCCTGGACCCTTTGCATTCCATTCTTGGGGTTTGAGTTTTTAGGTCAGAGTTTCTGAACCCAGATCCTGCTGACATTTGCTACAGAGAGAAGGGGTTTCTGATGAGGAGTAGCTCAGAGATCGCTCAATTCATCTCCCCTCCCTGGACTCCTTTGCATGAACTTGCCTTAAGCGAGACCATGAAGGACGATGTCATGCTCTAACTTGAGGGTTCCCTGGGATCCTCACAGAGAAGCTCAGTTCCAGGAAGTGCCTTTCTCAGACTTTGTCCCAAGGTTCTTGATGCCAGGTCCTCTTAGAAATCTTTCCTCAGCATTAGGAAGCAGGCATCTAGACAGGGCTGACTAGAAGTGACAATTTACTGACTGCCAAAGTCTTGGAGTTCTTAGAGCAGTTGGCAGCCATGTCTGAGCCCCAAGGATTATTCTAGGCAGTGACTGAACTGAGTCCCTCACCTTATATTCAGTTTGGAGACTAGAGATGGACAAGCACCCCCAGGCTCTTAGCCAACTTCCTTGGGGATTTAGAAGACCCCACAATAAGGTCAGTATACATAGGAGGAAGGAAAGGAGGAACAATGCTACAAGCAGTTCCTTTTCCATCTGAGGAAGGCCTCTTATTTTGGCAAACAATAATGTTGTGTTGTTGTTAGATGCCATTGAGCAATTCTGATTTATAGCGACCCTATCTATACACAACAGAACAAAACACCACACCCAGTCTGTGCCACCTTCACAACTCTGTTGTGTTTGATCCCATTATTCCAGTTGTTGCGTCAGCCCCCCTTTTGGGGGGGACTTCCTCTTTTTTGATGACCCTCTACTTTACCAAGCATGATGTCCTTTTCCAGGGAGTAGTCTCTCCTGTTAGCATGTCCAAAGTAGCTGAGAAGGAGTCTCACCACTCTTATTTGTAGGATGCATTCTGACTGTACTCCTTGCAAGACAGATTTGTTTGTTCTTCTGCAAGTACATGGGGTACTCAATATTCTTAGCCTACACCACAATTCAAATGCATCAATTCTTCTTTGGTCTTCCATATTAATTGTTCAACTTTCGGAGTAGAAAGCCTCATCTTTCTCCACATGCATATAAGGTGACTGAAAATACTATGGCTTGAGTCAGGCACACCTCAGTTCTCAAAGTGATATCTTTGGTCATTAATACTTTAAAGAGGTATTGTGCAGGAGATTTGCCCAATGCAATCCATCGTTTATTTCTTGACTGCTGCTCCCATGAGCATTGATTATGGATCCAAGTAAAACACAATCCTTGATAAATTCAAACTTTTCTCCCTTTATCATGATGTTGTCTATTGGTCCAGTGGTGAGGATTTTTGTTTTCTTTACATTGAGTTGCATTCTACACTGAAGGCTGTGATCTTTGATCTTCATCAGCAAGTGCTTCTTCAAGTCCTCTTCACCTTCAGCAAGCAAGGTTGTGTTGTCTGCATATGGCAAGTTGTTAATGAAACTTCTTCTGATCCTGATGCCATGTACTTCTACAGATAGCCCAGTTTCTCAGATTATTTATTCAACATACAGATTTAACAAGTATGAGGAAAGGATAGAACACTGACACAAACCTTTCCCGATTTTAAATCATTCAGTATCCCCTTGTTCCGTTCAAACAACTGCCCTTTTGGTCTATGCACAGGACACAAGTATTCTGGAATCCCCATTCTTCATAAAATTATCCATAATTAGCGTAGTGGTTACGAATCGGTCTGCGAACCTTAAGGTCAGCAGTTCGAAACTACCAGCCGCTCCGCGGGAGAAAGATGAGGCTTTCTACTCCCGTAAAGATTTACAC
>NW_006408686.1:2959121-2962653 GCF_000296735.1 Chrysochloris asiatica
GAGCCTTCCAACCTTCTAAATATTCCTTTATATGTGGTTCAGAGTTCTGGGACCATCCCCTGAGCTTGCTTGGTCGGGTATTCTGTGTTGTTGTTGGCGGAGCTCTGTACTACACGTCCACCCGATCCACCATCTTGTTTGTTCTCCTCCCTCCACCTTCTCTTAATTTTGAGTTGTGCCCCATCAGCAGATGAAGGTCCCACAGGCTTTACTCCATTCATGTCATCATAGTCAACTCTAATACACGACAGTGTCTATTTACAGTAGGCACTGGGAAAGTAACATACAAAGATGCAAGGGTCAAATAGTCTACCTTATGACAAGGTTGCTGAACACATGGGCTAAGAAGAGGTCCTACTGCTGGCACTCCAGATCCTAACCAGGGGGCTGCACCTAATTCTTAGTAAGAAAAAGTCTGCCCTGTTCTCACAGATTTACACCTGGGCAGACACGAGACCTATGCAGAGGGCCAGGACCTCCTGTGTGTCACTTTGCAGGGCTCACTGTTGGGTTTGTAAGCTGCCTGAGATCTTCTAGGAAGGAGAGTGATCGTACCCCAGATCCCCTCTCACAGTCACCTCCTCTGTTTCTCCACAGAGTTGGTAACAAAACCCACCATCCAAGCCAGCAACATCACAGTCACAGAACATGAAGGCCCCGTAGTCCTGAAATGCTTGGCCAAACGCAATGACATCTCCATCCGGTGGGTCTTCAAAGGGCAGAGCCTGAGGCTCACAAAGAGGATAACTCTGTCCCAGGATAACAGCTCCCTCACTATAGACTGCATCGAGAGGGAAGATGCTGGGAATTATCAGTGTGAGGTCTTCAATCCTGTCAGTTTCAGCAAAAGTGACCCCCTCACCCTGTCTGTAAAATGTGAGCATATCTTCATCCCTTCCTATTGGAAAATCTCAATGTTTTTATTTACAGCATGGTGGTTGTAATGAACATTATAGAGTAGTTGTGAATAGCCAGTGGAAAGAGGACTGGGAAAACCTTCCACAATTGCACTCTGACACTAAATGTCATTGTCATTATTGTTGGCACAAAGTCATGTTCACCTCCTGTCCCAACACTCTGGGTCTCAGCTGCACCCTCTCCACAGTAGAAGGGACACGACTCCCTCCCACAAACAGGCAGTGCCCATGGGCAATGACAAGGGGCTCTGAGCACTGCTCAGCACAAGGTCAGCTCTCAAAAGCCATGGCCCCATTACTCCTCCATCCAGAGATTTATCAAGGTGCTTGGACTTGACAATGGTAAAGGGAATAGATAAGGGGACATTCAAGTGATGGTAATACACAGACAAAATGTATTTTATACAATGCAATCTTCCCACAAAGTCCCAGTCTAGAGGTTGGAAGAGGGGTTGAAGAGCCAAGGAACTAGTGCCAAGGTGCAACCACTGAGTGAAAGGGATAGTCTTGGGGGAAGCTCCCATCCCACCCACATTCCACCCTACTTAAGCCCTGCTGGGTGGTTCTTTCCCAAAGTATAGACTGTGATTCAGGGATCAGGACCTTGAGGTCTCTGCAGGTCTTTTCCTTTACTGATACACAACACAAATGGACCTTAGCACCAGAGGGTTTCTCCCCATGAGGAGTCAACATTGCCTGGGAAAGATGTACCCAGGACCACAGCTCAAGATGAATCACAATGGATGAATCCCAAAGTCCCAGATGATTAATCTCAGCCTTCTTTCCACTGTGTACACTGCAGATGACAAGTCTGAAGTCACCTGGGCCATCTCTAATGGGACCACTGCTGCCATCGTGACTGTAGTCTTTCTCGCGGTGTTTCTGATGGCCACCTTGGGGTATTTTCTCCTCTTCACCAAGTCTAGAAGGTACAATGGCTCATCCCACACCTTATCTCCTGCCCTCAGGCTGACCCCAGACCAGGAAGAAGGCCCATCTTCAAATCCTGGACCTGACTCTCCATACTCTTCTCCCCCAACTCTCCCAAGGATACTTGCCATTCATTTCATCTCATCACTTTTATCTCCCTCACTGTGTGCTGACCTCAGACTGCATTCCTCAGTGCAGTCCTAGCTCACAGCAATATCTGGGAGGCAATTGGTGCTCAGTTGGTCAATAGGAACTCCTTTCTTGTCTTCTGGATCACTTCTGGGTCAGTGTTCTCCTATGCTGGCATGTACCTGAAGATCCTTCTCCCATAGGCCTCTATTCAATTATTCCCTCTACAACTCCCTCTCCTACTACCCCTGAGTTGCTGGAGAAAGGAAGTCTCTACATACTGCTGGAAGTGGGTCCCCTCCTTGTGATCTGTTTCGACCCCAAACCCTGTGACTTTTCCCAGGAGCTTCACAAATACCTTTACCTTTCCTTGGGCCAGCAGCCAGAGAGACCCTGGAAATCAGCGGACCCCAGCATCTACCCCTGGTAAGTGCACATTCAACCTCAAGAGTTCCCCAAGGCCTCTCCTCAGTCTCCAAACCTGCCCACCACCTGCTATGGCTTCAGGGAGACCACATAACCCTGAGGCCAGAGGGCTTCAGAGTGCTCGGGTCAGCCTTGATCTGTGGGGCCTGAGACCAGAGACACTCCATTGATCACTTTAGCCTCCAAAATGTCCAAGGGCCTCTCTCAGGAAACTCTGGGGAATGAGGACCTACAATTTCTTCCTTCTTTAAGGGCTTCCAAGCTCCTTTATACCACTGCATGCTAACCCTATCTCTGTTCCTCAGGTCATGGTCAGTCTGACAGCTCTGCCTCCCAGGTAAGATCATCCCCTCTCCACCCCTTCACTAGTGGGTCCCAACTGCACATGCTCCAGGCATGGGAACTGGCCAACCCTTAACACAGCAAAGACCCACAACTCCTTCTAGAAAAGCCAGGACAGAGTTAGCCCCACTCTGACCAAGAGCTGTGCCTCCCTTCAGGGATACAAACTACCTCACACTTTGTCCTGAACTCACACTGTGTCCAGTCAATTGCCTTAAGAATGGACATGGAATCCATCAAGGAACACAGAGCAGCTCCAGCAGCAATCAGGGGTCCAGGGATAACAAAGGTGAGCAGCGGGGATGCAGTAGAAGGCACAGGTTAGGAGACTTATACTCAAGAAACAGAGATGATCACTTTTGATGAAAAGTGACCGAAAGATTAGGAGTGTAAGCTCTAGACTGTCAGGAACAAGAATCTTCCAGACTAGGGCCATGGCAGCTGCTCACTTGGGCTTCTGCCCTAATGATCCACTTCATTAGGGCAGAGGTGAAGTTCCCTCTCTCTCCTTTGCCAGGAGCCCCTGTATAGCAACCAGTCATCTGTTCCCATCTATGAGGTGAGTATGAGCCATGAATGTTCTGGGTTCAGGTATCCAAGGGAGGCTCAGAACCTACCCCACTCAGCACCAGATTCTGCTTTGAATTAAAAAAAAAAAAAAGCAAAGATGGGGGCAGGGGTGGTGAGCATAGAGGAGGCCTGGGAGCAGAAACCTCCCTGAGTAAAGCTAGGCCCATCACAGAGAAAACCTGAGTGGGACACACAGTGCCAAGAAGAAGTTGGACCAT
>NW_006408686.1:2962753-2966218 GCF_000296735.1 Chrysochloris asiatica
GGCACTTAACAACAACAACAACAGTTGAATACTTTTGTATAGTCAATAAAGTAAACATTTTTTCTGATATTCTCTGTAAGTAAACATCTTTCGGATATCCTCTGCTTTCAGCCAAGATCCATCCGAGGCCAGCAATTATATCCCTCATACCATACATATCCTCTTCAGAATCCAGCTCACTGTCCATTTGTGCTGCAACCATTTTTTAATTCTCTTCAGTAAAATTTTACTTGCTATGATACTAATGATGTTGTTGTTGCTGTTAAGTGCCATCGAGTTGGTTCCAACTCATAGCGACCCAGTATAGGGTTTCCAAGGAGCAGCTGGTGAGTTTGAACCGCTGACCTTGTGGTTCAAACAGACTTTATACTTCAATAATTTCCTATTCTGTTGGACTACCTTTCTTTGGATGAGCACAACTTCCATTTGATTGGCCAGGTAGCTGTCTTCCCAAATTCCCTGCCATAGAATGGTGAATGTTTCCAGCACTGTATGAGTGTTTTGAAAACATTTCCATTATATTTTGGCAATTCCTGGAGCCTTGTTTTCCATGCAGCTAGGACGCTTTCCTTCAATACCACTGCTTCTTGATCATGTGCTATCTCCTGAAATAGCTGAATGTCAGCCGATGCTTATTGGTACAATGACTCTGTGTATTCCTTCTATCTTCTTTTGATGCTCCCTGTGTCTTGCAATATTTTGCTCATTGTTAAATGTCATCTCCGAATCACAGTGACCCTGTACAGGGTTTTCAAGGCTGTAAATCTTTACAGGAGCAGAAAGCCTCATCTTTTTCACGTGGAGTGACTGGTGGTCTCGAATTGCCCACCTTGTTGTTTCAGTCCACTGCTTAGGCTACAGAGCCACCCTGCTCCCTATTTTGCCCATTGTTGTTGTTTAGTTCCATAGAATTGGTTCTGACTCATAGCAACCATGTATGGGTAGGGTTTCCAAGGAGCTTCTGGTGGGTTTGAAATGCCAACCCTGTGATTAGCAGTACAGTGATTACCTTATAAGTGCCACACCTTAACATTGCAACCCGAGGCTTGAGATTTTTCTTATTTTTCGTCTTCAACTTGAAAAATACTGAATGTGCTCATTCCTTTTGGTTTTCAAACTCCAGACCTTTGTACATTTCATTGTAATACTTTACTTTGTCTTCTCAAGCTGGCTTTTGGAAATTTCTGTTCAGTTATCTTACTTCATCATTTCTTCCATTTGCTTTAGCAATGGAACAAGTTTCAGAGTCTCTTCAGACATCATCCACTTTGGTCTTCTTTCTTTCCTAGCTTTTTAATGATTTTTGTCTTTCTTACCATATGATGTTCTTGATGTCATCCACAACTTGTCTTTGGTCATTAATGTTGAATCCATCAAATGTGCTCTTGAGATAGTCTCTAAATTCAGGTGGAATATACACACAGTCATGTTTTGGCTGTCATAACCTTGTTTTAAATTTATCTTCAGCCTGAACTTGCATATGAGCAATTGATGGTCTGTTCCACAGTCAGCCCCCATGCTTCTACTGGGCATTGCTATTTAGCTTCTTCATTGTCTCTTCTCACAATACAGTCAGTTTGATTCTAGTGTATTCCATCTGGCAAAGTCCATATGTATAGTCACTGCTTATGCTGTTGGGAAAAAAGTATTTGCCCACATGGCACAAGCTATTGGTCCAAGTCCACACTGCCAGATACCAGGCTACATCAGTCCCTCTCAGTTCTGAGTACATGGAACTCTCAGTCTCTCGCCACCCAACTGGCCACGGCTTCCTTTCACAGGCACATCTGACCAGACCCATCCATGCAGCCAGACAGTGGAGAGAGGGTCTATGCCTGTGTTGAGATTCTCTGGGTCAACTTCTGGGTCTCAGAACCAGGCTCCTGAACAAAGGGGGTTTATTATGTGGGACTTTTTAAAACAAGCCTCAGCAAGTTAATGTGGCCCATATCAGACCAAATGCTTCCCCTTCCCCCGGATATATTATGAAGTGACTTTATTATGTTTGTTTCAAATGGCCTGGATGCCCCTGCAATTTCCCCATCAGGTTCATATTACCCTCTGGAAAACATTCTCAACCTCTCCTGATGCCATAACATTCAATCCACCCACATAGTATTCTTGGCTTATCAATGGGAGTCTCCAGCAAGCCATACAAGAACTTTCTATCCCCAACATCAGGGGAAAACAGAGTGGACACTACACCTCTTATCATAACCCTGCCACTGGCCTCAGTAGAACCAAGGTCAAGACTATCACCATCTCTGGGAAATGGCTCCCTGGAGCTTTGACACTGAGCTCAGGAATGGAAGTCTGTCAGTCTGATTTCAAGAAAAAGCAATGAAGAGGATACTTCCTAACCTGCATCCCTCGATCACACGCGGACCCCCAAATACTTCTCCCGAGCACTCCAACCACAGTAATCTGTGCAGATTATTCCTTTGTTCTTCTTATTTCTTAGAGCAGACCTTGGGCCCAGCCTGAAATGACAGAAAGGGGTGCTCTCAGCTCCAGAAACCTTGTATGGTAAGAGAGAGAGGGAAGATTTGTTAAGATAAAGTTGCTTCTCTGTATCACTAAGGCATGTCCATTTCTGTCACCTCTTTTTCTTCCTTCACTAACTCCATGCACTACCGGAAACATACAAGACTTTGAAACAAGCTCATGCTTTTGCTCAAATGAGAGGATGGAATGGCCTCTGATGGTGTAATGGGAAGGATGGGACTCTGTCTCATTTCTCTGCTGCCAGTCACCAGTACACAGAGCCTATTCTGACACCATCTGTCATTGGACCAGAGAGGATGGAACTGGTGCATGTGAGCCATGTCCTAATCCTATTGAAAAATAAAGCCCATCGATGCCAGAGCAACCTGGGCTTCTGCTTCAAGGAAAGGGAGACAAAGTTCTAGTTTCATAGCAGATTCATCTAAGATCCGTTGTTGCTGAGGTAACACTGGCACAGATGTTGCTCAAAGGAAAATGATGAATCAAACTTGGAAAAATCTTTTCACAGGGGGAGGAGAGAGAAGTGTGCAATTTATTGTTGTTGCTGTTGTTAAGTGCCATCGAGTTGGTTCTGACCCATAGTGACCCTGTATAGGGTTTCCAAGGAGCAGCTGGTGAGTTTGAACCGCCAACTTTGCAGTTCAAACAGCTTTGTAGTCTGGCACATTAACCCACAGAGTTAAAACTGTAACCACTTATCTCTAGCGATCTCCAGACTCTGTCTGGTAAAGATATACATTCTTGGAAACCCTATGTAGGGTCTATGAGTCAAGATCAACCCAATGACTGTGTTTGGGTTTGTTTTTTCCAACCCAGAGATGGGAAGACTGTGAGCCTGCTTTTCCTACATACATTTGTGCCATCAAGTGGGTATTGACTCATAGCGACCCTATGCCCAACAGAACGAAACACTGCCTGGTCCTGGGCCAACCTCACAATTGTTGCCGTGCTTAAACCCAT
>NW_006408686.1:2966486-2968840 GCF_000296735.1 Chrysochloris asiatica
CTGTTCAGGGTCACTATGGGTCAGAACCGACTCGATGGCACCTAACAACAATTCCTTCCATATTTGTTTGATACTTCTTACATCCTTCCATATTTTGCCCATAGAATCCTTCAATTGAATTTTTTCTTCAGTTCTTTCAGCTGACAAATGGTGAGTATGCTCTTCCTTTTTGGTTTTGTAACTTCAGGTCTTTGCACTTGGATACTTGACTTTGCACTTTATAATGCATGGTTTTGCCTTCTCGAACTGCCTTTTAAATTTTCTATTCAGCTTTTACTTCCTCATTTTGCTTCCAGTCACTTTAGCTTCCCTAAGCCCAAGAGCAAGTTTCAGAATTTCTTCTAATATTCATTTTGGTCTTTTCCTTCTTTCCTATGTTTCTAATGACCTTTTGCTTTCTTCATGTATGATATTCTCAATGTCATCCACAAGTCTTCTAGTCTTCAGTCATTAGTGTCTAAAGCACCAAATCTGTTCTTAAGATGGACTCTACATTTAGGTGGGATACACTCAAGCTTATATTTTGACTACTGTATTTATTTTAATTGCCTTCAACTTCAGCCTGCACTTGTACAGGAACAACTGATGGTCTGCTCCACAGTCAGTCCTCAGCCTTGATACTGAGCAGATGTAGTCAATTTATTTCTTTGTAGTCCATCTAGTGAGGTCTCCATGTATAGTCGCCATTTATGTTGTTGAAAAAAGGTATCTGTAATGAATAACTCCTTGGCCTTGCAAAATTCTATCATGCAATCTCCAACATAACTTCTTTTAAGAAGGCTATATATTCCAACTACGGATCCTTCCTCTTTATTTCCAACTTTTGCATTCTAATCACCAGTAATTATCAATGCATTTTATTGCATGTTTGATCAATTTCAGACTGAAGAAGTTGGTAGAATTCTTCAATTTCATCATCACTGGCGTTAGTGGTTTGTGCATAAATTAGAACAATACTGACATCAACACTAGTTAATTCTTGTAGGTGTATGGATGTTATCCTATCACAGACAGCATTGTACTTCAAAACAGATCTCCAAATGCTCTTTTTGATGGTGGATGTGATGCCATTCCTCTTCAATTTGTCATTCTTGGAATAGTAAACAATATGATTTTCTGATTCAAAAATGGTCAGTCAGTACCAGTCCATTTCAGCTCACTAATGCTTATGAAAAGATCTTTATGCATTCCATTTCATTTTTGACAACTTACAATTTTCCTTGATTCATACTTCATACATTCCACAGTCCAATTATTAATGAATGTTTGAAGCTTTTTCTTCTCATTTTGAGTTGTGCCCCATCAGCAAATGAAGGTCCTGAGAGCTTTGCTCCATCTATGTCATTAAGGTCAACTCTCCTTTGAGGAAGCAGCTCTTCTCCAGTGGAATTTTGAGTGCCTTACAACCTCAGGGGCTCATCTTTGGGCATTGCATCAGACAATGTCCTGCTGCTATTCATAATGTGTTCAGTGGCTAAACATTCAAAATGTCCCACCTCTCCTCCTTCCTGTTGTTACTGTTGTTAAGTGTCCTCGAGTCGATTCCAACTCATAGCAACACTGTACAGGGTTTCCCAGGAACAGCTGGTGGATCAGAACCTCCAACCTTTTGGTTCACAGTCCAGTGCTGATCCTACAGCACCACACCAGGAGTCCTAGTCTGTCTTCATTTCAAAGCTCCAATAAAAGCTGTCCACCAGCCTTTCCCCACGTGGTCTCACCCAGGATGGCGGTTCTTGGAGCAACCGGGCTTCCCGGACTGGAAAGCAGTGGATTTCTTTCTTCTGCCACAAATTCTCCCAGCTGGTTTTTGAGGTTGTAAATCTCCACAGAAGCAAACAGCCTCATCTTTCTCCCTTGGAACAACTGAAGATGTGGCTTTGGAAGGTGTGGGACACTTCTTCCGTGAGTTGGCAAAGGAGAAGTGCAAGGGTGCTGAGCGTCTCTTGAAATTGCAAAACCAGTGTGGTGGTCGTGTACTCTTCCAGGACGTGCAGAAGCCCTCCCAGGATGAGTGGGGAAGAACCTTGGACTCCATGGAAGCCACCCTGTTCCTGGAGAAGAACCTGAACCAGCCTCTTCTAGATCTGCACGCTGTGGGTGCTACTCACACAGACCCCCACCTCTGTGACTTTCTGGAGAACAATTTTCTCGATGAAGAGGTGAAAATTATCAAGAAGATGGACGACCACTTGACTAACCTCCGTAGGATGGCCGGTCCCCAGGCAGGGCTGGGCGAATATCTCTTCGAGAGGCTCATTCTCAAGCATGACTAGGAAGAGCCTGTGGAGCCCCGTAACCTGTGAAGGGCCTTTCAGCCTTCCCCTGCTCTCTGCAGACCTTCTGCCTGAACC
>NW_006408686.1:2968940-2972550 GCF_000296735.1 Chrysochloris asiatica
GGAGGCCTGGGAGCAGAAACCTCCCTGAGTAAAGCTAGGCCCATCACAGAGAAAACCTGAGTGGGACACACAGTGCCAAGAAGAAGTTGGACCATGTTTATAGAAGATTACAAGAGACTTGTTTTCCTCCTTTTTTAAAAACAGGAATTGAGAAATCCCGACACAAACATTTACTGCCAGATTCGCCCCAAAGTAAAAGTGGCTCCTTAGTTACCTCCAGGAATGGCTCCTTACAGGCTAAGAAGAAGGGCCAACCTCAGACTACAGACCCTGGATATATGGTAGGAGCCTGAACAAGGTGATCAACTCTGAACTCTGAGGAGACCTGGGAGCAGGGATGGAGAGAGAGGATCCCTCCTAGATTCCTGGAGACCCAAAAAGACTGCTCTTCGTTCATACAAAATGAAGGCATCCTCTCCTGCCCCTACCAGAAAGTGAGAATCTTCCAGGAAAAGTGAACCTGTGACTCACCATTGAGTATCTAGGAAAAGTCTTAATAAAAAGGACTCTTCCCCTTTCATTTTCTCTTTCTGCTTATGGAAACATTCTCAGCACAAAATTTCACCTGAAACTCCAGATCCATTCTCCCCTAGGACACACAAGGAAATAGTAACACTAAATTATCCCAACCCCTGTTGATATTCTCTGGCAGAGAAGACTTTGGATCAGATGGGGGTTGTTGTTGTTTTCAGGTGCCATCGAGTCAGAACCAACTCATAGTGACCCATGCACAGAAGAACGAAACAATGTCCAATCCTGGGCCAACCTCACTACCGCTGCCACACTTGACACCATCAATGATACCACCTGGCCGATCCATCTCGTTGGGGGTCTTCCTCTCTTTCTCTGACCCTCCATCTTACCCAGCATGACATTCTTCTCTAGTGACTGTTCCCTCCTGACAATATGTCCAAAGTATGAGACACGAAGTTTAGCCATGTTGGCCTCCAAGGAGCACTCTGGCTGCACCTCTTCCAAAACAGATCTATTGGTTCTTTTGGCAGTCCATGGCACTTTCAGTATTCTCCTCCAGCACCACAATTCAAAGGCATCAATTCTTCTACGATCTTCCTTATTCAATGTCCAGCTTTCACATCCATATGAGGTTATTGAAAATACCATGGCTTGAGTCAGGTGCACCTTAGTCCTCAAGCTGACTGACATCTTTGCTCTTCAACACCTTAAAAAGTTCCTGTGCAGCAGATTTGCCCAATGCAATACGTCATCTGATCTCTTGACTACTGCTTCTGCGAACGTTGATAGTTGATCCAAGAAGAACGAAGTCCTTGACAACTTCAATCTTTTCTCCATTGATAAGCATGTTGTTTGTTGGTCCAGTGGTAAGGATTTTTGTTTTCTTGGGGTAATGGCACACTAAACAGCAAGGGGTGATTTTCACAAGAGCCAGCTACTCCAGGAGAGAAATACGCTGTCCTCACACTACTCTGTTAGAAGAAGGGACCCTGGACAGCTCCCAGCTGTTGATGTACAGAGCAGACAGGTAGCACAGGAGATGGTAGTCCACACAAAGATGACTATGAACAGTGGACACATAAGGGGCATGGACCTTTTGCAGCCTCTGGTGTCCTAAGCCCTCCTGTCCTTTTTAGTCCAGGCCCTGGTTGCCCTCATCTGACACACTGTCCTTCACAAATAAGGGCATCTGTCCCCAAATCCAGGATCCCCAACCAGCACAACTAGCTTTCACCTCTGTTCCAAAAGCCATCTTTATCTTGGAGGTGAGAGGGAATGTGGGAATAACCAATATACAAGAAATAACTCAGAATCAGTTGTTGAGTTGTTGTTGAGTGCCGTGGAGTCGGTTCCGACTCAAAGCGACCCTGTACAGGGTTTCTAAGGCTGTAAATCTTTATGGGAGCAGAAAGCCTCATCTTTCCCCCATGGAACAGCTGGTAGTTTTGACCTGCTGACCTTACGGTTCACAGCCCAATTCGTAACCACTACGCTACCAGAGCTCCTTTCAGTACCCCAGCAAAAGCCTAACTGACATTTCTGGTCTGGAAACAAAGCTGGTCCTTTTGCTAAAACATGAAGCCCAAGGTCCACAAGACTGTTTTGCCATTGTGTTTTCTACCATGAAGTGAAAGTGATCAAAATATTAAAACAGCCACATCATAGTTAAACCCGAAATTACTTCTTAGCCAACATGCCCATATCATTGGATTTGAAAAGTAAGTCCCACCTTGTTGCTGATAGGTGCTATCGAGTGGATTACAGCTCATAGGGACCCTATGCACAACCGAATGAAACAGTGCCCAATTCTGTGATATCCTCATAATTGTTATTATGTTTGAACCCATTCTTGCTGCCAATACATTTCCTTTGGGGTTTTCCTCTTTTTTTACTGAAAAAGAGGAAAACTTTAGCAAGCATAATGTCCTTCTCCAGGGAATGATCCCTACTAAAAACAAATCCAAAGAGTGCGAGATGAAGTCTGGCCATCCTGGCTTCTAAGAAGCATTCTGGCTGTACTTCCAACACAGATTTTTTTTATTTTTTTCTCTTCAGACAGTCCATGGCACTTTCAATATACTTCATCAACACCATAATTGAAATCCACTGATTCTTCAACAGTCTTCCTTATTTATTGTTCAACTTTTACATGCATATGAGGTAATTGAAAATACTATGGCTTGGGGCAGACGCACCTTAGTCCTCAAACTGACTTCTTTGATCTTTAATACTTTAAAGAGGTCTTTTGCAGGAGATATGCCTAATGCAACACATCATTTGATTTTTTGATTTCTTGACTTGAGTATTGATTTTGGATGCATGCAAAATAAAGTCTTTGACAACTCCAATCTTTATCACGATGTTTTTATGGATTGGTCCATTTGTAATCATTTTTATTTTCTTTACATTGAAGTGCAATCCATACTGAAAGTTGCAGCATTTGATCTTCATCAGTGGTGTTCTAAGTCCTCTTTTATTCCAGCAAGCAAGACTGTATCATCTGCATGTTGCAGGTTGCTTGTGAGTCTCCCTCCAATCCTGATAGTTCAACTTTTTAGATTATTTTCTTAGTATATAGATTGAATAAGAATAAGGTGAAAGGATACAACCCTGGTGCACACCTCTCCTGATTTTAAATCATTCTGTATCCCCTTGCTCTGTTCTAACAAACTGACTCTTTTTCTATGTATAGGTTCTTCATGAGCACAAATAAAGTGTTCTGGAATACCCATCTTTGCAATGTCATCCATAGTTTTGTATGATCTACACTGCCAAATGCCTTTGTATAGTCAATAAAACACAAGTAAATAGCTTTCTGGTTTTCTCTGTTTTCAGCCAAGATCCCTCTAGCAATGATATCCCACAGTCTACATCTTCTTTTGAGTCCAGTTTGAATTTCTGGCAGTTCCCTGTCATTGTACTGTAGCAATCACTTTTAAATTATCTTCAGCAAAATTTTACTTGCACGTGATATTAATAATATTGTTAGTTGGTTTCTGCATTCCATTAAGTCATCTTTCTTTGAAATGGGCACAAATATACATCTCTTCCAATCAATTGACTGCCATCCAATTTTCTTGGCATAGATAAGTGAACATCGCCAGTACTGCCTCAGTTTGCTGAAAGACTTCAATTT
>NW_006408686.1:2975345-2976791 GCF_000296735.1 Chrysochloris asiatica
TGACACCTAATTCTTACAGTAGTTACAAAGGGAAACCAGCTGGCAGTCTCAAACCCTGTTCTGTGGGCATACAGGGAGGGTTCTAATGTGTCATCATTTGGTGATGTACCCATTTGAGTCTTTGTATGAGTGTTTATTGGTTTCTTTTTTTAATAGTTAAGGAAGGGAAAAAATTGGAGGAACCCTGAGACTGTGACCTTTGTCACCCTTCCTGCCTGGAACTGAATTCATCCTCCCTCATGGCTCAGCTTTCAGTCGTGCAGTAGACAGGTATAAAGCAGGGTAGGGTATACACATTAGTGAAGTATGCACACCTTGGGATTCAAGATCAAAATGGCAGTGATTACCTAAGGACAAAATTCAGAAGTGTGTGGAAAAAAGGACAAACAAAACAATTTCAGCGAGCAAGTGGGATAAGGGGTTGTTACATTGAGGGAATTGCAGTCATGCTGGTATTTTAAGCTACTAATGGCATAACTTTCAGCATCACAGCAATAAGCAAGACACCACAGTATGATAAACTGACAGGCTAGTGATGCACCACCCTCCCTAACTTCACTTAGGAAATCTTTATAGTCACTTTCACCACAAACCACATGTGGTCAGCATATACTTGGTCACCCTGACTTTGGTGTCAGTTACATCCATGATGTCCACACACAGTCAATGATGTGAGAGACAGAGACAAAGCCCCATCCACACTCCCTCCAGCTCCTCTCCTCCTCTTCCTTGTTAATTGTGCTCACTTATGAAGAAGAAATACAACACACAATTCAAAAATCAATCATTCATGACCATCAGCACCATGGACAGTGTATTCATGAGCCTGACTCCCAAGTCCCACAGCAGAAGGAGGATGAAGAGGGATGCTGGAAAGGCCTCCTGTTTCTACTCTACAGGAGAAAGATGCAATGAGTGAGAATGTTACTACGAGGAAACCTAATTTACAAATTACGGACTCATTGCACATGTCTGGAATTTCAGGCTGTTGGCACATTACTTGCAACATCTGGCATGGCTGGTTGCTACACCCAGTGCTGCTTCAGGGAGGTCTGAGAGCCTGCTCCAGCCTCACAATGAATCTCCCTGCCCCTGAGATATAGGCCTCTCTGAATACAACACGATGAGAACTTTTCTTCATTAACTGCTTTTTTTTTTTTTTCATCTCAAAAGGTACAATTTTTTAATGAAAATATAGACATACATTGACTCCTTTCAAGTACATGAAAACAAACAAACAAGATTTAAAAAAATAAATTTCCTATTTTTCTTTTTCCTTTAAACTGCCTTCCCTGTCATCCAAGTTAGCATGTGTATATACTTTTCTTGTTGTTTAGTGCTCTTGAGTCAGTTCTGACTCATAGCAACCTTGTATAGGGTTTCCAAGGAGTGGTTAGTGGGTTTGAACTGCCAACCTGTGGCTAGCAGTCCAGTGCTGATCCTACA
>NW_006408686.1:2980316-2997303 GCF_000296735.1 Chrysochloris asiatica
ATAAGCACTGGACCACAAGGTCAGTTCAAATCCCAAGGTTGGTGGTGCAAACTCACAAGCCACTCCTCAGAAACCCTATATAGTTACTATAATTCGGAACCACCTCGACAGCACTTAACAACAACAATAACGTCTTCCAGGTTCCTCCATGTTATACAGTGTTTTTCAGATTCATTATTATTCTTCAATGTTGCATAATATTTCATTGTGTGTTTTTCAATCATTCATCTTAGATGCTGATGGGCATCTCAGCTGTCTCCATCTTTTTGCTATTGTGAACAATGCTGCATTGAACATGGACATGCATATATCTATTCATAACACGCCTCTTATTTCTTCAGGATATATACCAAGTAGAGCGATTACTGGATCATATGGTATTTCTATTTTCAATCTTCTGAAAAAGTGCCATACCATTCTTACAAAATTTGCCCCGTTTTACAATCCCACCAACAGAGCAGGAGAGTCCCATGATCTTCACACTCTAGCCAGCATTGCTGTTTTCTATTTTTCTGGACTTTGCTAAGAGTGCTAGGGTAAGAGGATATCTCATTGTTGTTTTTATTTCCATCTTTCTAACGGTTAATGGCAAGGTCAGCTATTCAAATCTAGCAGCCGCTCTATGGGAGACAAATTAGACTTTCTTCTCCCGTAAAGATTTACACTCTTAGAAACCCTATGCAGGGTCACTATGAGTCAGAATCAACTCGGTGGCACACAACCATCACCACCACAACCAATAGCTAATGATCATATTTCTTCATATCTGTTGGCTACCTGAATGTATTCTTTGGTGAAGTGTCTGTTCATGTCCTCTGCCCATTTTTTAATTGGATTCTTTGTCTTCTTATGGAGGTATTGAAGTATTCTATAAGTTTTAAAGAGTAGTCCCTTGTCTGATACGTCATTCCCCCCCAAAATTTCCCAGTCTATGGGTACTCGTCTTATTCTTTTAGTGATACTTTTTGATGCACATAAGTATCTAATTATGGGCATCAAAAGGAGGCTCAAGGCATCTATTTTGTCTTCTGCTGTTTGTGTGTTTTCAATTATGTTTGATCATATATTTATGCCATGTATCAGAGTCCTTAAATTTGTCCCTATTTTTTCATTGATGATATTTATAGTTCTAGGTTTTACACTTAGGTCTTTCATCCATATTGAGTTCATTTTTTAATATGGTGTGAGGTATGAGTCTTGTTTCATTCTTCTGCAAATGGATTTACAGTTTCATCAGCACCATTTGTTGAAGAGACTATCTCTTCTTCATTTAATGTGTTTTGGTCCTTTGTCAAAGATCAACTGAGCATAGTTGGATGAATTTACTTCTGAGTTCTCAACTCTATTCCGTTGATCTACGTGTCTTTCATTGTACCAGTGCTAGACTTTTTTTTATTACTGTGGTTATGTAGAAGATTTTGAGATCAGGAAGTGAGAGGTCTCCTACTTTGTTCTTTTTTAGTAATGTTTTGTTTATCCAGGGTCTCTTTCCTTTCCACATAAAGTTGGTGGTTAGTGTGTCCATCTCTCTAAAGAATGATATTGGAGCCAGGATTGAGATTGCATTAAATCTATAGATTGCCTTGGGTAGTGTTGACATTTTCATAATGCTACGTCTTCCTATATTAAGCATGGTATATTTTTTCATTTATGTAGTTTTCTTTTGTTGTTTTTTTTAGTAGTGTTTTGTAGGTTTTTTTTGGTAATATTTTTGTTTCTCTGACTAGATTTACTCCTAAGTATTTCATCTTTGGGGTGGCTCCTGCAAATGGTATTGTTTTCCTTATTTCCTTTTCAGACTTCTATTTATTATTATAAAGGAATCCAACTGGTTTTTTATGTTGACGTACTCTGCCACTTTGCCAAATCTTTCAATGAGTTCCAATAATTTTCTTTCTAAGTCTTTGAAATTTTCTAAGTATAAGATCATATTGTAAGGTCCAATTGCCCTATAGTAACTAATTTTTAAGGAAGGATCAGGCTGAAGTGGGAAAATGTTTCGCATCAACAACTCCCCTGGATGCAGAAACCACCTTTTTCCCTTAACTCTGGCTAACCTTGGTTTCTGTAACATTGCGTATGCAAATTCCTCACATCTTAGTGGGCCTGCCTGACTCACAGGATGCTGTGGCCAGCGGCCAAGGCTGACCTTGAGAACAGCCAGCCAAAGTTAATCTTGAAAACTAAGTGTCCCGGCAGATGTACCCCTAACCCCAAGTTAATCTTGAGAAGTAACTGTCCCAGCTGATGTACTCCTAGGCCCCACCCTAACAGCTCATGCATACATCGTACCCTTGGTTTGTACAAGATAATGTCAGACTGCCTACGTATAAATACTCTGAAAAACTGGGTCGGGGCTGCTGTTTTTCCCACTTTTAGGGAGGCGGTAGTCGCTGGGCAGCTAATAAAGGCTTCCTTATCGATCCTGAGAGTCTTGAGTGGTCATCTGGGTAAATTGAGACCCAACAATATCATCTACTTTCTTTGTCAATTTGGATGTCTTTGATTTCCCTTTCTTGTCTTATGGCTTTGGCTAAGACTTCCAGCACAGTAATGACTACAAGTGGTGATAAGGGCATCCTTGTCTGGTTTCTGTTTCCAAGGAGAATGGTTTCAGTTTCTTTATGCTGAAAATTATGTTGGCTGTTGGTTTTATATATATGCCCTTAATTATGTTGAGGAATTTCCCTTCTATTCCTATTTTGTTGAGTGTTTTTATCAGTAATTGATGTTGGATTTTGTCAAATGCCTTTTCTGCATTGATTGATATGATCATGATTTTTTTTTCCTTTGTTTTATTTGTGTGATGGATTATGTTGATTATTTTTGGAATATTGAACCACCCCTGTGTACCTGATATGAATTCCACTTGGTCATGATGTTTTGTTTTGCTATGTTGTTGGGATTCTACTGGCTAGGATTTTGTTCATGAGGGATGTAACTCTGTAATTTTCTTTTTAGTGATGTCTTTGCCTTGTTTGGGTATCAGGGTTATGTTTGGTTCATAAAATGAAGCAATGTATAAAAAATACTTTATAAAATTTGAGAGCTGTCCATTTTATTCTATATTCTGGGATAATTTGAGTAAAATTGGGGTCATCTCTTCTCTGAACGTTTGGCAGAATTCACCAGGAACGTTATCTGGGCCTGGACTTTTTTTGTTGTGAGGGTTTTCTTTAATGACTTGATCAATTTCCTCTTTTGTTATAGGTCTGCTCAAATTTTTTACTTCATTATGTGTTAGTTTAGGTAGGTCATGTGTTTCTAGAAATGTGTCCATTTCTAGATTTTCAAGTTTGTTGGAGTACAATTGTTCATAATATCCCATTATTATCCTTTTTATTTCCAGTGGTTCTCTTGTGATGTCACCCATATAATTTTTTATTTGTGCCATTTGAATCTTCTTTTCTTTTGTTAGATTTCCCAATGGTTTGTCAATTGTATCAGTCCTCTAAAAGAATCAATTTCTTGTCTTATTAATTCTATTGCTCTGTTTTCTATTTCATTTTTTTCCTGTTCTAACCTTTATTATTTATTTTTGGGGGAGGTATTTGTAGGCTTTCTTTGCTACTCTTTTTCTAAGTGTTGGAGGTGTTCGGTGAAGGTATTGAGTTGGGTTCTTTCTTCTTTTTGGATGTATGTTTATTGCTATGAATTGCCCTACGAGCACTGTTTTTGCTGTGTCCCAGTGGTTTTAGTGTGTTGTATCTGCTTTCTCATTTGATTCAAGAACTTTTTTCTTCTTCTTCTTCTATTACTCAGTCCCTGGAGAAGGACATGATGCTCCAGTCAGTGAAAAAGAGGAAGACCCCCAATAAAAGGGATTGGCACAGTGGCATCAGCAATGGTCAATTGTAGTAAAAATTGAGACGGTGGTGCAGGACTGGACAGTGCTTTGTTCTGCTGTGTACAGGGTCACTATGAGTCAAAACTTACTCAACAGCACCTAACAACAACATTACCCAGTATCTTTTAAGCAGGGTGCTAGTAAATTCCCATGCATTTGATTTTGTTTTCCTTGATCTTCCTATAGTTGATTTCTAATTTTATAGTGCTGTGATTTGAGAAGGTACTTTGTAGTGTTTTGATGTTTTTAATTTTATTAAGGTTTTCTTTGTAGCCTAATGTTGGGAGCATATGAGTCGAAGGTCCCTGACTTAGGGGTAGTTTAACTGAAGGATTGCAACTGAACAGTTGTGGTCCAGAAACTGGGGCTGCATCCAAGTCAAGCTCCCCTCTCCCTCCCGAGGAACTTGCAGGGCTGCCTCAGGAGACAGCGAACTTGCAAGGTCTTTCCTTATATTTAGCTATGTCCTTCAACTCAGCCTGCACAACATTCTAGCCACCCTAATCAGTGTTCTAGCTAGCTACCACAGTTACAGTTTTTCTGATTAAGTTCTACTTACTGCTGGCTCCTTCAGGACAAAATGTTCTTGTACACCTTACCCTCCCTCAAGCACCTCCCCTTGAGCTGTGTATTTAATAAATTCACTGCACTTGGTCTGTGCCACAGTATCTCCATCAGAATGCTGCATCCCACCTGGTCCCAACTTTACTTATTTCAATTGTGTCTTGTGTCTTTCTTTTCTTTCTAATCTCCTGTCACCCCTACTCGGGTTTAATCTCTCCATGCGGGTCACAGAGTATAACTGATTGTCGGACACAGAAGTTGGCCCCAGCAGCCTAAGATATGATTTATTCTGGAGAATGTTCCATGTGTGCATGGGAGAAGAATGCATATTGTGCTGTTGTTGAGTTGAGTGCATGTCTATGAGGTCAAGTTGGTTGATTGTGTTCTTTAGTTCTGCCATGTCTTTGTTGAGTATATTTCTAGTTAGTTTGTCCTTTATTAAAAGTGGTGTGCTAAAATCTCTCAAATTGTTGAGTTGTGTTTCTCTTTTCAGTTCTATTAGAATTAGGTTTATGCATTTTGAGATGTTTTCATTGGGAACATAGATATTCAAGTTATGTCCTATTGTCCAATTGAGCCTTTAATCAATCCATAACAGGGAGTTAGCCAGCCCCCCTGCCTGCGGGTCCTTCCCTCTGGGCCCTAGTCAAACAAGACTTCTTAAGTCCTCTCCTCAGTTCCCATCTATAAGACTCCCCCTCCCATAGCAGCATAAATGAAGAGAGGAGGGCTTCACATGCTGCAAGAAATGAGTTTTCTTCTTTGTCCTCTGCTCTGATCCCAAGCTCTGTAGCCTGCCCCTGCACCCTCACAAATAACCTGACCTTTCCTAGGGCCAGTGGTCAGTGTGACCTTAGACATCAGCGGCCTTAGCATTTCTTCCCCAGTGGAGATCTGGGAGAACCAAGCTCTCCAACAGTTCTGCTCATCAACCATCAGGGCCTCTGAATTTGCCTGGAGATTTAAGAAGGGATTTCAGCAGCACAGAGTCCTCAGGACAGAGGACCCCAGACTGACCAACCCGAGGGGTCTAGGACCAGGGTCAACTTCTTGGCTTTATTTGCTCCCTTCCCCCCAAGAGACGCTTCTTGTCCCCCTGGTTCTCTGAGTGTCCCACCCGAATATTTCTTGGGAGGAGGGCCCCACTCTATCTTCCTGTCTCTGCTAACTCCTGTCTCTGCTACCTAGGCCACAGTTACTCCTACAACTCTGTCATTAGTAAGCCAGTCCCCTCCTTTTCTTTTCAACAAGGAATCCCAAGTGCTAGAGCTAGCCCCCAACATAGCACAAACCCTTGGGTCCTCACAGAAGAAGTAGATCAGGGTTAGTTAGCCCCACCTTAATCAGAAGCTGGGCCCCTTCAGGAACAGGGACCACCCCACACCCTGTCCTGAGTCCACTCAAGAAGAGACAGCCCTAAAGTCCAGCAAACAGCACATAACAGAACCTGGGAGCCATAGTCAAAGGCCCACGGTTAACAAGGATGAGGGGTGCAGATGCCATAGTATGGAGTGGGGTGCTCTGGTACAGGCTGGGGTGGTCACCCCTGATGAGAAGTGACCTAAAGACAGAGGGATGAGCTGTGTACTGTCAATAACCTTCCAGAAAACAGCACCAGAGAGAGGAGCAGGTGTGGTGAGGATGGGAGGAGATATGGGGGGCAGGGACTTCCCCAAGCACAGCCTGGCCCAGTGCACAGAACAACCTAGTGGGAGCCAGAGTGGTGGAGAAGCTGAAACATGTGAAACATGTTCACTCAGAAGGTTACCAGGGGGTCAGAGGCTTCTTCTTCTTTTTTTTTTTTTTTTACAAAAATTACTAAACTTCTGCATGAACCTTTACTGTCCAATTAACCTTTTAAAAAAGGAAGTGGCTCATTTGTTATCTCCTGAAAGTATTATTAGAGAGTGAGAGGAGAGACCACCTGTGACTCCAGATGGGAGTTCAGATGGGAAGTCAAAAAGAGGGATCTCTCCTTGATTCTTGGAAACAAGGGACCACTTAGGACCCAGGCTGAGCCAGAACAAAGGCCTCCCATCCTTCATCTCTCCAGGACATTGGAAGCTTCCATAGAAAGTGACCCTGTGACCTACCCACTGTGGGTCACCTAGAAAGGACCTGAATAAAGACCTTCCACCTGAATGTTCAATCATGAGAACTCTATCTTTGGAGAAACTCCCTTGAAACTCTAGGTTCATTCTCCCCTGAATGCCACAAGAAACGTTTTCTCTAAGCTATTCTGTTTCTATTTCCTGGCAGAGAGGATTTAGGGGAGGATGTGGTGTGGAGGAGGGACCATGCTCACAGGAAAGGGTGAGATTCACAAGAGCCCAACTCAACCAGGAAGACACTCAGCTCTATTCATATTAACCTGGAGATTCTGGGTCTAAGAATAAAGAGTTCTCAGCATCTGACCATTGGGAATACAAGTGGCATGGAAAATGGCACCATCGGATGGCTACCCAAGATGAGCATGAAGAAACAAAGTGGGTTGTGAACACATCATTGGCATGGACCTTTCTCAGGACTCACCCTGGTATCCTAAGCCTTCCTTCCATCTTCATTCCAGGCCCTGATGGCCCCCACCTGACACACTGTCCTCACAAATGAACTTTCTGTGTCCAAATTGAGGATCTGAAATTTCCTAGGACAGGCCACCAGGTTTCTCTTCTGTCTAAATGCTCACCCTCACATCTTTATCTCTGGGGGAGAACACCAGTGGGTGTTGCTTAAGTAACCAATGCAGGAAAAGACTCAGCGTCCAGGACCCAAGCAAGATCCTTAGAGGCAATGCCTTGAACTAGCTCCCACTTTCAGTCACTTCCAAGTTTGCTCCCTGAAGAGGATCTCATGGGAAAAAAACCTCCTCTGCGCACATGTGCATCCAGTTCAGAGGGTCCAGGGATCTCCCCACCTAACACTACTGGGTCAGGACTCACTGGGACAGAAAAGTGTCTCCTCTTTGACCTGGCGTGTATACTGCACCTCCAGCTTCCTCCACACTCCCACACTCCTGGACCTCAGAATTTTCCCTGAGATGCCCTGGGAAGGATAATGTTCTCACATGGAGTTCCTTTGGGTCAGTGTACCCACATTTGTAAAAATAAAGTATGAAGCTCACAGAATATGAGGGTGTGCTGTCATTGGAGGTAAGATGAGAGGCTGTAAGAAATCATCTGCAAAGTTTCTGGTCAGAGGACAGTCTACTCTACAATGCTCATCCAGGTCACCTAAGCAGCGGTCCTGGGCTCAGCACATTCTCTGATAAGGGGACTGAGATTTGAATTCCACTCTCTCTCCCAGTCCCTTCTCTATCAGAAGACTTCCTCCCTACTCTGAGCTGCTTCTTGCTCCTATGGTGCCTAAGAAAAGGCAGTTTCCTGGTTGCTTCTTGCTCGTAGCCCCACTTCCCATTTCCCATGTCCTTGAGCATGTACATCCCTTCAGTCTATAGTATATAAGCCACAGGCCTAAGCTCCTCTTTATTCTGTTTCCTAAGATACATCAAAGGGTATGTCTGGAGGAGATTAAACATCCCACCTTGGGTGGAAGCCTTTTCGGAGAACCTGGTTGGTGATAAACCCTAATCTATACCATCATCCTGATTACTGTAGAAGTAATAAAGGTTGTCATCATGCCAGTAAATAACATAATTATTCATTCTGATCCCAAAATCCTAAATCCAAAATATTGCAGTCTGGTTTATTTTCTCAGCACATCGCCGTTTCAAATCATGATTTAGCCATATATGAGTCCTTAGGCAACGGAGTCCTGGTGCGGCACTGTGGGCTAATGCGTCAGACTGCAAACTCATTTGAACTGCAAGGTCGGTGGTTCAAGCTCACCAACTTCTCCTTGGAAACCCTATACGGGATTGCTATGGGTTGGAATCGACTCGACAGCACTTAACAACAACAACAGACAACATTCCACAGAAGAAAGATGCTATGAATGAGGATGTAACTACACTCACTCACGCCTTAATTTCTAAATTCGGAACTCATTATATATGTCTATGTGTCTGAGCCTTAGGGTTGTTGGCACAACCTTTGCTCCACCCAGAGTGTTGCCTCAAGTCTCTCTGAGTATATATAGCATGGTGAGACTTTTTCATGATTCAATGCTGCATCCAGTGCCTCGTCTTGGAATCATAACTCATCATCCAGCCTGGAGGCCCCCTGAGCACAATGTCCTGCTCACTGAGCTCTAGCTAGGTCTCTAGGCTACAGGGCTGAACTGAGCCCTGGGCTTCTCTTCCTAAATCCTCCAACTAGAGCCTCATGCTGGCTTCAGAGACCTTCGTTTCAGCCTTCTCAGCAGAGTGAGTAACCCTCCTAAGGGACTTGTTGTTGTTGTTAATTGCTGTCTAGTTGGTTCCAACTCATAGTGACCCTGTATAGGGTTTCCAAGGAGTGACTGGTGGGGTTGAACCTCTTGACCTAATAGTTAGTAGTCCAGTGCTTATCCTACAGCACCACACCAGGACTCCCCTGAGGGACTAGTGGAGTCTAATGACTACTCTACCAAGGTTGGACCCTCCTCCTGGGGCTCCATCACTCTGCCTATAACCACAAGAGAAGAGGAACTGGAGTTCCTCACAACCACCCACATCTTTGTCATCCCCATCCATACCCCACTCATAAGGGCAAATCTGATCCCTCCAGGCCTGGCCCTGATCTCTCAGGGACTCATGTCCAGCCTGGTCAGCATCCCTGTAGCCTCCGCACTCACTTCACTAAGGATTCCCAGTGCAGCAGGTCACCTGGGTGCTCATGTCTTAGATGGGAAAAGACCTCTCCTTACATCCCACATCTTAGTAGTCACCATGGTCCTCTCTGACCTGTCCCTGCACCCCATGTCAGACTTTGTCACCTCTGATGAGCACAGCAACCATCTCCCAGCAGGTGGGATTAACGATCCATCACCATGGTGTATGGTCCTACTTCGGGAGCTTCCTCATGTCTGGCTTGAGATAGAAATTAGCATGCACAACACCCCACCCTTAAGGGGAGACAGGGAAGCCTGGGGAGCCACAGTGAACAGGATCTGGAACTGGCCTTCAGCCTGGAAGCCAGAGTCCCGCTCTATCCAAGTTCAGGGCCAAGACACATTCTTTGGAACTTGGTGAGCAGACTGCAAGTCTCCTTGGGTCCTCCAGAGACAAACATAATCCAGGAAACAGAGGTCATTTCTCCTGTAACATGAGCCTGGCTTGTAGCTAAGGAGGGAGAGATGGAATCTGATTTCCATCCTTTACTCCAACAGACCCTCCTGGGTCTCTCCTGTATATCATCTCTGTTCTACCCCTCCTTGCTGGGGTTCTGGGTCTGTATGCTGTAGGGGTTCCTGTGTAGCTTCCCACTATCGGGTTGGCCCCATCCATGGAGAAAGACAGGGAAGTGAGCTGGGCAGAAGACAGAGGCCGCCCAGGACTGTATGAGAGAACGTGGACAGGCTCTGAGACATTGTTGAGCCAAACAGACCCCACAGACAGAGGGTCTCCTGAATCATTTCTCTGAGGACAGGGAACCCACATCCCCCAGACCTCACAACCAGTCCTCTCCCAGAGACACCCAGGGGAGCTCCCCCTTCATGCTCTAGGAGCTGTAACTCCCTCCTGGACACCCAGATGCTTTGCTTCTATCCCTGGAAGCAGAATACCAGGCTGGTGACACCAGAGATAGAAAGACGGTCCCTTTCACCATCATCACTCAGCTTCAATCTCTGAGCCACGTCTGTGACCTTCGTTCAAGCAGGAAGTAAATCCAGTCTTCCTAGTACAGTTGAGAACTGGGAAGAACTGAGGACCTCGCTGGGATTCTCTCCCAGCACGACACATAAATGGTCCATGAGGATCAGATCTTCAGCAAGTTCATGCTCTCACCACTTTCTAACAGTGACCCCTCTGCATGAGAAACTATTTACACCTATTTCAAGAAAGATAAATACAACCTCACTTGCTCTCAGTCACTAAAAGACCAAAAGACTTGACTGAGTTGTTTCCAACCTGTCTGGATGGGGCTGATAAAAGGTGATGGGGATAAGACTCCTGTTTTTCAACAGGGAATGGTTGCTATTAGGTCTGACAGTGAGTGTTGAAAAGGTAAAGGTAGACATTTTGTAACAAAAGGAGGGGAGTGGTTGATTTTGCAGTCCAGAAACGGAGATCCCTGGAACCATCCAGGAAGAAAAGTGAAGTGCAAGGAAGCAGTGACACCAGGGATGAAGGCAGAGACAATGACATGGAGAGAGGGAGCATCTGGGGACTCTGAACTCAGGGAGGGAGAGGGCTGGGTGCTGGCAGCTGGGGGGCAGACATGCGGGTCTGTACCCTTTGGTTGTCTGATGATGTATGCAGGGGGTTTAAATCATTGCAATAAAATGAAATATGATAGGATGTTCTCCCATGCAAACTAACACATAATTCACAATAAAAACTTGAAAAAAAAAAAAAAAAGACCAAAAGAAGAAAACATGCCTCTGCTTCCAAAGCCAACCAGCTCCTGCCTATTCCCTCAGTCTTTTCTAGATAATCCCTTGGACTCAGCTCTGTCCTTATCATCAGTGACCATCAGTCACCAGAAAGAACAACCCCATGTTTTGGCTCCATAGTCTGACCACTGGATTAGCCACTGGGCTTGCTCCTGATCTCTTTGAGTGTCATTTCTGCTCAACACACCCAATTTCTAGGCCAAGGTGCTCCACAGCCTCAGGTTAAATACAATTAGAAGTTCCATCATTATCCTCAACTAGGATGTCTCTCCATCACTAGTCTGTCAGTTTATTGTACTATGGTGGCTTGCATGTTACTGTGATTCTGGAAGCTATGCTGTCAGTACTTTAAATGCCAGCAGGGTCACCCTAGTGGGTAGATTTCAGCTGAGCTTCCAGACTAAAACAGACTAGGAAGAAGGAGAAGTGGACTGCTTCTGAAGTTTAACCACTGAAAATCTTATGAACAGTAGTGGAACGCAGTCAGATAACACTAGACTATTGAATACTGAAACATGATGAATAGCCCCATAAGATTGTCAGATATAGTGTCAGAAGTTGAGTTCCTCAGTTTGGAAGGTACTCAGAATAATACTGGGGAAGACAGCCTCCTCAAAGTATAGTTGACCTTAATGACAGAATGGAATAAAACTTTCAGGACCTTCATTTGCTGATGGGGCACAATTCAAAAGAAGGAAAAACAGCTTTAATGCTTGAAACATGGAATGTACGAAGTATAAATTAAGAAAAATTGGAAGATATCAAAAAATGAAATGCAACACATAAAGATTGATATCCTAGGCATTAGTGAGCTGAAATGGACTGTAATTGGTCATTTTGAATCTGATAATCATATGGTTTACTATATCAGGAATGACAAATTGAAGAGGAATGACATTACATTCATCATCAAAAAGAACATATCAAGATCTGTCTTGCTGTCTGTGGTAGGATAATGTCCATATGCCTACTGGCATGTCAGTGTAGGATCAACACTGGACCACAAGGTCAGCGCTTCAAACTCACCAGCTGCTCCTTGAAAACCCTAAACGGGGTCGCGCTGAGTTGAAATAGATGCAACAACAGCAACAAAAAGGCAGACAAGTTAATACCACTGCTATTCAAATGTATGCACCAACCACTAAAGCCACTGATGATGAAATTGAAGAATTCTACCAACTTCTTCAGTCTGAAATTGATCAAACATGCTATTGAAATGTATTGATAATTACTGATGATTGGAATGCAAATGCTGGAAACAAAGAGGAAGGATCAATAATTGGAAAATATGGCCTTGGTGATAGAAATGATGCTGGAGATTGCATGATCGAATTTTTCAAGGCCAATGACTTCTTCAGTGCAAATACCTTTTTTTACACAACATAAAAAAAGGCTATAAAAAAAAAAAAAAAAAAAGACTATACACATGGACCTCACCAGACAGAATACACAGAATCAATTTGACTACATTTGTGTGAATGTTGTTGTTAAGTGTTGTCAAGTCCATTCAGACCCATAGAGACCCTGTATAGGGTTTCCAATGATCAGCTGGTGGGTTGGAACCACTGACCTTGCTTGTGATTCAAACCAACTTTATGATCCAGTGTGAACTACATAACTACAGCACCACACCAGGACTCCCTGTAATTTACAGAGGACTAAGGAATAGTTTGATGCTAAGAAAAGTTAGAAAACAAAGGAAACAGTAGGGAAAAAACAGGGGATATGGTGGTAGAGATATGTAGAGAGGATGAAAGAAGAGTCAAAGAAAAGAGTATCACAAAAGCAACAATGAATGTTTACCACAAATAGAGATGGACGCAGCAGTATAGTTGTGCCTATGTGCAGCGCTGTGGGCTAATGCATCAGACTGCAAAGTGGTTTGAACTACAAGGTCAGTGGTTCAAGCTCACCAGCTGCTCCTTGGAAACCCTATACAGGGTCGCTATGGGTCGGAATCGACTAAATGGCACTTAACAACAACAACATATCAAGGCTATGTCTCCAGTCCAGAATTTGAGGGTTCCTCACTGTACAAAGAAGAGGAGGGGACTACAAAGCAGAAAGAGGAATTGGAGATAACACGCTAAAAAGAGATCTTATGAATGCTTTAGTTAAAGGGCCAGCTCCCCCAAATTTACATATTCCTGGGTAACCCCATCAGTCTGCTCTGTCTGATCCTGGGATGAGGTGGAGGGGGGTTGAAAATGGACAGAAACATATACTAAATACTCCCACTCCATTTAAATTTAAGAAGTGATTTATCAAACCACATAGGAGAATTCGACTTGTTTTATTAGGTGGCTACTTGACAACTTTAAATTAGGGAGTCCTAGTGTGTGGGATAAGTCCTAGTGTGTAGGATAAGTACTGGACTGCTAACCACAAGGTTGGCACTTCAAACCCACCAACCACTCCTCAGAAACCCTATATAGCTATGAGTTAGAACTGACTTGATGGCACTTAGCAACAACAAATTTACAGAAAAACTTGATTAATGTCAACTCTTCAAACCATTTACAACAATTTGTCTGGGGACTCCAGGTCATAGTCGCAGTGACACCTAGATCAATTAGGATAAGAGTCCATAAAGAAAATGGTCTATATCCTTCTTTGGTGAGTAGCGACTGAGGTCTTAAAAGATCAGGAACAGCCATCTAAAATGCAACTGTTGGTCTCTTTGTGTCCAGAAAAAAGAAGAATGAGGAAATCTAAAGCACCATGGACTAATGTACCATGTGAACACCAGTTTCCATGACCCTGAGACCAGAAGAACTCTATGGTGCCCATCAACCACTACCAACTGCTCTAAAAGGGATCACATTAGAAGGTCCTGAGTAGAGTAGGAGAAAATATGGAACCAAACTCAAAACTATAAAACAGACTAAATTTATTGGTTGGATAGAAACTGGTTGTTGTTGTTGTTAGGTATCATCAAATCGGTACTGACTCATAGCGACTTTATGCACAGCAGAACGAAACACTGCCCGATCCTGAGCCAACCTCACTACTGTTGCCACGCTTGAGTCCATCGATGCTGCCACTTGGCCAATCCATCTCATTGGGGGTCTTCCTCTTTTTGTCTGACCCTCCACCTTACCAAACATGATATCCTTCTTCTCCAGTGACTGGTCTCTCCTGACATATGTCCGAAGTTTGAGAGATGAAGTTTGGCCATCTTGGCCTCTAAGGAGCACTCTGACTGCACTTCTTCCAACACAGATCTATTGGTTCTTTTGGCAGCCCATGGCACTTTTAGTATTCTCCTCCAACACCATAGTTCAAAGGCATCAATTCTTCTGTGGTCTTCCTTATTCACTGTCCAGTGTTGCTAGTTGATCCAAAAAGAATGAATTCCTTCGCAACTTCAATCTTTTCTCCATTCATGAGAATGTTGTTTATTGGTCCAGTGGTGAGGATATTTGTTTTCTTTACATTGAGATGTAATCCATACCAAAGGCTGTGCTCTTTGATTTCATCAGTAAATGTTTAAGTCCTCTTCACTTTTAGCAAGCAAGGTTGTATCATCTGCATATCACAGGTTGTTAATGAGTCTTCCTTCAATCTTGATGCCATGTTTTTCTTCACAGAACCCAGCTTCTCAGATTATTTGCTCAGCATACAGGTTGAATAAGTATGGTGAACAAATACAACCTGGTCACAGATCTTTCTTAGTTTTAAACCATTTAGTGTTCCCATGTTCTGTTTGAACAACTGCCTCTTGGTCTATGTACAGATTCCTCATGAGCACAATTAAGTGTTCTGGAATACTCATACTTTGCAATGTTGTCCATAGCTTGCCATGATCCACACAATTGAAAGCCTTTATGTAGTCAATAAAGCACAGTTAAACATCTTTCTGATATTCTCTGCTTTCAGCAAGATCAGCAATGATATCCCTCGTTCCAAGGCCTCTTCTGAATTCGGCTTGAACCTCTGGAAGTTCTCTGTCAATGTAGGCTTGCAGCCATTTCTGTATTAGGATCAATAATTGGAAAATATGGCCTTGGTGATAGAAGTAATGCTGGAGAATGCATGATAAAATTCTGCAAAATCAATTATTTGTTTATTTCAAATACCTTCTTTAGACTGCATAAGAGACAAATAGACACATGGACCTTGCCAGTTGGAATACATAGAAATCAAATTGACCACATCTGCAGAAAGAGACAACGGAAAAGCTCCATATTATAAGTCACAACAAGGCCAGGGGCAGACTGTGGAACAGACCATCAATTACTCATATGCAAATTTAAACTGAAGCTGAAGAAAATGAAAACAAATCCATGAGAGCCAAAATATGACCTTGAATATGTCCCACCTGAATTTAGAGATCATCTGAAGAACAGATTTGATACATTAAACACTAAATACAGAAGACCAGAAGAGTTGTGGAATGACATCAAGAACATCATACATGAAGAAAGCAAAGCATCATTAAGAAGACAAGAAAGAAGGAAAAGGTCAAAATGGATATCAGAAGAGACACTGAAACTTGCTCTCCAGCATAGAGATGCTAAAGCAAATGGAAGAAATGAGGAGGTCCTAGAGCTGAACAGAAAATTTCAAAGATCAGCTCAAGAAGATAAAATCAAATATTACAACCACAATGTGCAAAGATCTGGAATCAGAAAACCAAAAAGGAAGAACACACTCAGCATTTCTCAAGCTGGGGGAACTGAAGAAAAAATTCAAGCCTCGACTTTTGTTATTGAAAGATTCTCTGGGCAAATTATTGAATGATGCAGAAAGCATCAATAGAAGATGGAAGGAATACACAGAATTACTGTACTAAAAGGAAATGATTAATGTTCAACCATTTCAAAAGGTAGCATATGATCAAGAGCCAATGATACTGAAGGAGGAAGTCCAAGGTGCATTGAAGGAATTGGCAAAGAACAAGGCACCAGGAAATTGATGGAATAAAAATTGAAATCTTTCCAGAAAGTGAGGCAGCACAGGAGGCACTCATCTCTGCCAAGAAATTTGGAAGAGACTTGTGGACCCCTCAAAACCATGGTTCTTAGACATCCATCAGGTCTGGAAATGGACTCTCCCCTGTGGCTCAATTTTTAACCAAACAATCAGTAAATCTTTAAAGGAGCAATAACGCGAGTGAGGTATACGCACCTTAGAATAATCAACCATTTGAGATCAGAGGGGCAGCATTTACCCAAGAACAAAGTTCAGAAGGGTTAGGAAAGAAGAAGGAATGAAAACAGAAACATAGGGAGGAAGTGGGATAGAAATGTTACATTGAGAAGATTGCAAACAGAGAGATGAAAGAAATTGTGTTTGAATTGTTGACTGTAAAACTGATGCTCTCCTCTGTAAACCTTCATTCAATTCACAATACAGGTTTTTTTTTATAATTTGCTCACCATAAAATGACCTAATTTCATTTTTCTTTCCTTTAATTTTTATTTTATTAGTGCTTTAAGTTTTGGGGAGTTTATTCTTGAAAGTTCAGTAACTATTCTTAAGAAACTTACAATTTTATATGTTGTTACTAAGTGCTATTGAGTTCTGCCTCATAACAACCCAGGATCAGCTGTTGGGTTTGAAGCTTCCAGTTAGCAGTCTAGTGCTTATTGTACAGCACCACAACAGTCTCCAAATTTTATAGAGAGTATAATTTACTTAAATATAATTTGGAGCCAGTCAAATTCACCGGTTTTTTTTTAGATGTACAGTATATTGGGAGGTTTTTGATTACTGATTCAATCTTTATACTTGCTGTACATCAATTGAGATTTTTCTGTTTCTTTCTAAATCAAGTTAAGTAATTTGTGTGGTTCTAGGAATTTGTCCATTTCCTGTGGATTACCTAATATGTTGGCACACAGTAGCTCATAGGATTCTCTTATAATCCTCTTCATTTCTGTAAGGTCGGAAATGTCCCCACATTCATTTCTGATTTTTGTAATATGTGTCTTCTCTCTCTCTCTCTCTTTTTTAATTTTGTTGGTCTAACTAGAAGCCTGTCAATTTTACTGATCTTCTCAAACTTTGGGGTTCATTGGTCTTATTGTTTTTCAACATTCTATTTTATTGTTTGTTTGTTGTTGTTAGGTGCCATCGAGT
>NW_006408686.1:2998256-3033459 GCF_000296735.1 Chrysochloris asiatica
ACAATTAAATATTCTGGAATACTCATACTTTGCAATGTTGTCCATAGCTTGTCATGATCCACACAATCAAAAGCCTTTGTGTAGTCAATAAAGCACAGTTAAACATCTTTCTGATATGCTCTGCTTTCAGCCAAGATCCATCGGACATCAGCAATGATATCCCTTGTTCCACAACCTCTTCTGAATTCGGCTTGAACCTCTGGAAGTTCTCTGTCAATGTATGTTTGCAGTCATTTCTATATTACCTTTAGTAAAACTTTACTCACATGGGATATCAAAGATATTGTCTGATGATTTCCGCATTCTGTTGAATCACCTCTCTTTGGAATGGGCACAAATACAGATCTCTTCCAATCAGTCGACCAGACAGTTGTCTTCCAAATTTCTTGCCATAGATCAGTGAGTGTCTCCTGTGCTGCCTCACTTTCTTGAAAGATTTCAATTTTTTAAATTGAATATGCAAAGACTTTCGATTGCGTGGATCATGACAATTATAGGCCAGTATCCCTGGTGTTTCAATTTTTTAAAAAAATTTCTTTCTAGTGATGTTTGGACCTGGTTTGGGTACCAGTGATACCCAAATTCATAAAGTGAATTGAGCAGTATTGTATCTTATATATTTGGAATGGTTTCAAAGTAGAATTGTTGTCAGCTCTGTTCTGAATGCTTGGTAGAATTTGCCAATGAAGCCATCTATGCAAGGACTTTTGGGGAAGGTTTTTTAAATGATCTGTTCCGTTTCTTCTTTTGTTATGGGTCTGTTCAATTTTTTTTATTTCAGTGTATGTTTGTTTAGGTAAGTACTGTTTTTCTAGAAATTTGTCCATCTCTTCTAGGTTTATCACTTTTTTTCAGAGTACAGTTCTTTATCCTTTTCTCTTATGGTAGATTTTACCTTAAAGTCTATTTTATCAAAAACTGATATTGCCACTCCTACTCTTTTTTGATTGCCATTTGCTTGATATATTTTTTCCACGCTTCGACTTTTAGTCTATTATTGTCTTTGTGCCTACTGTGAGTCTCTTGCAGAAAGCATGTTGATGTATACTGTTTTCTTATTCATTCTGCTACTCTCTATCTCTTGACTGGTACATTGATTCCATTTATATTCAGTGTAATTATCAATAGGTATAAACCGATTGAAGTCATTTTGCTGTATGTTTTATTTTTGTTCTTGTTTTTTGCGATGCTGATCGTTTCTTTGTTCCACATACTTTCTTGTTATGAGTTCATTTCATTTGGGGTTTTTCTTATCATTTCCTTCATTGTTTTTGTTTTAGTGTTTACAGAATCTTTATGATTTTACCCTTTTTGATTTTGAGAAGGTTTATTGATTTTCTTTGAGGTTACCCTGCAATTTATTAGTCTCTTCCCAAGTTTAAAACAGTCTGTTCTATCTTAAACACATCTTGACTTCCTCTGCATTTGGAAGCTCTATAATTGCACTATTTCTTCCCTCTTTCTACACTGTAGCTTTTCTTATTTACAAATTGATATCTCTCATTCCCTATTTGCAGTATTGTAGATTTATTTTACTTTGCTCTTGCTTTTGTTAGACGTTATCAGGTCGATTTTGATTCATAGCAACCCTGCGTACAATAGAATAAAATCCTGCCCAGTCCTGCACCAGTGCTGCTATGTTTAAGCTCATCATAGTTAGCTAGTAGTTAAGTGCGGTCACGTCAGTTCCGACTCATAGCGACCCTGCATAGGGGTTCCAAGGAGCACATGGTGACTTGGAACCACCAACCTCGTGGTTCAAACCGACCTTGAGGCCCAGTGCATTATCCCCCAATGCCACACCAGAACTCCAAGCCCATCATAGCAGCACTGTATCAATCCATTCTGTTGAGTTCTTTCCTCTTTTTCACTGACCCTTTACTTTACAAAGCATGATGTCCTTCTTCACGAACTGATCCTTCCTGATAACATGTCCAAAGTACATGAAGTCTCATCGTCCTCACTTCTGAGGAGCATTCTGCTTATTCTTTTTTCCCAAAATAAATTTGTTCTTTTAGAAATTTATGGTATATGAGGAATTGAAAATACGAGGCACACCTTAGTCCTTAAAATGATATCTTTGCTTTTCAATACTTTACAGAGTTCTTTAGAAGTCAATTTGCCCAATGCAATGCCATCATTTGATTTCTTGACTGCTGCTTCCATGGGTGTTAAATGTGAATCCAAGTAAAATGAAATCCTTGACAACTTCCATCTTTCTTCATCTACTGTGATGTTATGTATTGGATTTTTGTTTTCTTTACATTAAGGTGTATCCATACTGAAGTCTTTGATCATAAGTCATTCCAGTCCTCTTCACTTTCAGCAAGTCATACTGTGCCATCTGTATACTGCAGGTTGCTAATGAACCTTCCACCAATCCTGATGCCACATTTTTCTTCACATAATCCAGCTTCTCAGATTATTTCCTCAGCATACAAATTGAAGAGGTATAGTGAATGGATACAACCCTGATTTTAAACCACTCACTATCCCCTTGTTCTGTTTGAATGACTACCCCTGTAATCTATGTACAGGTTCTGAATGAACACAACACACTGCTCTTGCAATTTCCAATCTTTGGGAAATTATCAATAATTTGTTATGATCCACATAGTCAAATTCCTTTAAATAGTCGATAAAACACAAGTAAACAGAGTTTTTGGTATTTATTCTCTACCAAAAAGTCCTGGTATGGCACTGCAGGATAATGCACTGGACTGCAGGGTCAGTTTGGACTGCAAGTTCAGTAGTTCAAATTCACCAGTCGCTCCTTGGAAACCCTATACAGGATCCCTATAAGTCAGAATGGACTTGACAGCACTTAATATATATACATAACATACTTTTTGCCAAGGTCCATCAGACATCAGCAATGATATCCTTAGTTCCTCTTCTGAATCTGGCTTGAATGTCTGGAAGTTCCCTGTCAATGAACTGCTTCAACTGTTGAATTATCTTCAGCAAAATTTTACTTGCCTGTATTATTAATGATATTGTTAAATAATTTCCACATTCTGTTGGATCACCTTTCTTTGGAATGGGTACAGATATGGATCTCTTCCTGTTGGTTCAGATACTTCTATATCTGGGTTGGCTTCTGGGTGACATTGTCATGTGTATTAATCTCAGATTATTGTTTGTCATTGTGGTTTATAGGTCTAAAGATCTCCCTTTAGCATTTCTTGTAAGATTGGTCTGGTTTTCAAAATTCTCTTAGTTTCTGTTTATCTGAAAATGACTACTGTTGCCGTCGTATTTGAGGGACAATTTCACTGGTTATATAATTCTTGGTTGACTTTTATTTTTCCTTTCAGAGCTTTATATATGCCATTCATTGCCTTATTGTCTACATGGTTTCTGTGTAGAACTCAAAGCTTAGTCTTATTCGTTCTCCTTTATAGGTAACTTCATTTTTCCTAAACTACTTTCAAGTTGTTTTCTTGTCCTTAGTTTTAAAAAGTCTGATCATGATATGGCTTGGTGATTTTCTTTTGAGGGCTCTACTGGTTTCCTTCCAAGGAGCTCTGATAGTGTAGTGGTTACGAATTGGGCTGCAAACTGCAAGGTCAGCAGTTCGAAACTACCAGCTGTTCCACGGGAGAAAGATGAGGCTTTCTGCTCCCGTAAAGATTTATAGCCTCGGAAACCCTGTACAGGGTCGCTATGAGTCGGAACGGACTCCACACACATAACAACCACCACCACTGGCTTCCTTCCAACAAATCTTTGACAATTTTCTCTGAACTTTTTTTTTTTTTTTAATCTATTCCAACTCTGGTATTCTGATCATATATACATTATTCCTCTTGATGGTGTCCCACATAATTTTTAGGCTTTCTTCATTTTTTTTTTTTTTTTCACTCTTTTTTCTGGTTGTTCCACTAGCAGACTAGTATTGAGAGATGTATCTTCAATCTCCCTAATTCTGTCCTCTGTTGATTCAATTCTATCCTTTGCCCATCCATTAAGTTATCTGTTTTTGAAATCTTAGTATTGATCTTCTGGATTTCTATTTGCTGTTTACATACAGTTTCTAATTGTCTACTTATTTTATCAGTTTGTTCTTGTAGTGTTTTCCTGGATTCTGCTAGAGCTTTGTCTGTGTTTTACTTGATTTTTGTCTACAATTTCCTCAATCTTTCTCTCCATCCATTGAAGGTACCTAAATATTATCCTTTTGAATTCTTCATCACATAGTTCCAATGCCATTTCTTCTGCAGGAAAGTTTTCTGGCTCTGGATTTTGTTAACATGTTTGAGCTACTGTGTCTTATTTTTTCATGTGAACTGAGGTTGTCTATTTTCTCTGAGACATGATGGTGGTGGTGTATTTATATTTAATTGGTGATTTATGTTGGTGTATTTTGCCCAAGTTTGTCTTGTTTTGCTTTGCTTTATATTGTTTTGATATATCCAAGTGAGGTGGGTTGGCAGAATTTGTCACTCACCAATTCTCTTTTTATGGGTGTGTTAGAGGATGTGTGTGTGTGTGTGTGTTTGTGTGTGTGCAGTTCTCTGTTCACTGTTCTTGTAAAGCAGTCAAGGATGGGTGGAACTGTGATCAGGGGTTCAGAAGTGGTAGTGGTCCTCAACCCACGAGTGGGGCTTAAGAGGTGCAGCTATGGCTGGACAGTGTGGGCATGGTTGTTTTCTAGGTCACTAGCCACCAGTATGTGCACTTGTGAGTAAAGGTAGCTCTGTCACAATCAGAACATTACTTGCAAAACTTCAAATTGGCTGTGCTGTGTCAGACTAACTGACAATTTACCACCCTGTTTGTCTCCTTGTTCACTATTTTGTACAGCTTCTTCTCTCAGTTGGTATTTGGTCCACATCTCTATCCTTTCCTCTGATACTTAGGGTCCCAGGATTATCATCAGTCTCTTGTGCCTTTGTTGAAGAGAATCTGGGCAGCCTGTTTGCCTAGTCTGTCATCTTGCTAGAAGTACTCTTTTTTCTCTTTTAATGTAAAACTTTTATAGCTATAAATTCCTTTCTGAGCACTACCTTCACTCTGTCCCATAAATTTGGTACATTGTGCATTCATTTTCACTCAACTCAAAATATTTTCTATTTTTCCTTGCAAGTTTTTTAAACAGTTGGTGGTTTCATAGTGTGTTGTTCATTTCCACATATTTGTGAATTTCCCAGGTCGTCTTCTGTTATTGTATTATAGTCTTAGTCCACTGTGGTCAGAGAAAATACTCTGTAATGATGTTAGTCTTTTATAACGTGCTGAGCTGTGTTCAGACCCTAACATATGGTCTTCCCATGGAATACTTTATGTGCACTGGAGAAAACTACATATTCTGCTATTGTTAGGTGGAGTGTTCTATTAGGGTCTCGGGAGCATTACTACTGTTCAAGTCCTTATTTCTTTATTAATCATCTGTCTAGATATTCTATTCATTATTGAAAGTGGTGAGTTGAAGTCTCCAACTAATATGGTAGAACTGTCTATTCCTCACTTCTATTCTGTCAATTTTTACTTTATGTATTTTGAGTCTCTCTTAATAGGTGAATATACAAGCAGACTTCAAAAAGTACCACTATATTTTAAGTCAAATTTCCCACAAACTTTTTTAAGCCCCCTCATATATTTATAATTGTTCTACATGTTAGATGAATTGACATGTTTGACATTGTCCTTCTTTGTCTTTTGCAACATATTTTGACCTAAAATCTAATTTTGTCTAATATTCATCTAACCACTATATGTTATGTGAATTTCACAATACTTTTTTAGTTACTTATAATTTTTCTTTCTATAGTTTTGAATTTGTCATTCCTAGCATAGTAAACATATATGATTGAAGGATTCAAAATGGGCAATACAAGTCTATTTCAGCTCACTAATGCCCAGGATATCAACCTATATGTGTTGACAATCTAATTGACAACCTTCAATTTTCCTAGATTCGTACCTCACACGTTGCATGTTCTAATTGTTAATGGATATTTCCAGTTCACGAGAGCCAAAGTATGACCATGAATATATCCCACCTGAATTTAGAAAGCATCTAAAGAATAGATTTGATGTATTAGACATTAATGACCGAAAACCAGAAATGTTGTGGGATGACATCAAGAGCATCATACAGGAAGAAAGCAAAAGGTCAGTAAGAAGACAAGAAGGAAGGAAAAGACCAAAATGGATGTCAGAAAAGACTCTGAAATTTGCTCTCTAGTGTGGAGATGCTAAAGCAATTGGAAGAAATGAAGAGGTAAAAGAGATGAACAGAAAATTTCAAAGGGTACCTCAAGAAGACAAAGTCAAATAATATAATGAAATGTGCAAAGACCTAGAGCTAGAAAATCAAAAGAGAAGAACATGCTCAGCATTTCTCAAGCTGAAGGAATTTAAAAAATGCAAACCTCACTTTGCAATATTGAAGGAGTCTATGGGCAAAATATTAAATGATGCAGAAAGCATCAAAAGAAGATGGAATGAATACATAAGAGTGTATTGCTGACATCCAATGGATCTTAGCTAAAAGCAGTGAATACCAGAAACCTGTTTACCTGTCCTTTATTGACTGTGCAAAGGCTTTCAACTGTGTGGATCATGGCAAGCTATGGATAACACTGCAAAGAATGGGTGTTCCAGAACACTTAATTGTGCTCATGAGGAACCTATACATGGACTAAGAGGCAGTTGTTCAAGCTGAACAAGAGGACACTGAATGATTTAAAATTAGGAAAGGTGTGCACCAGGGTTGTATTCTTTCACCATACTAATTCAATCTGTATGCTGAACATATAATCTAAGAAACTGGATTATATGAAGAACATGGCATCGAAATTGGAGGAAGACTCATTAACAACCTGTGATATGTAGATGATACAACCTTGCTTGCTGAAAGCAAAAAGGACTTAAAATATTCACTGATGAGGATCAAAGACCACAGCCTTCAGTATGGATTGCATATCAAAGTAAAGAAAACAAAAGTCCTCCCCACTGTGCCAATAACATCATGATAAATGGAGAAAAAATAAAGTTGTCAAAAACTTCTTTATGCTTGGATCCACCATCAACATTCATGGAAGTAGCAGTCAAAAATCAAATGACATATTACATTAGGAAAATCTGCTGCACAAGACCTCTTTAAAGTGCTCAAGAGCAAAGATGTCAGGTTGAGAACTAAAGTGCACCTGACCCAAGCCATGATATTTTCAGTAGCCTCGTATGTGTGTGAAAGTTGGACAATGAATAAGGAAGATGGTAGAAGAATCAATGCATTTAAGTTATGGTGTTGGAAATGAATATTCAAAGTACTATGGACTTTCAGAACAACAACAAAATATGTGTTGGAAGAAGTACAGGCAGAATTCTCCTTAGAAGTCAGGATGGCAAAACTTCATCTCTCATACTTCAGACATGTTATCAAGAGGGACCAACATACTTAGTAAAGTTGAGGGTCAGCGAAAAAGAGGAAGACCACCAACAAGATGGACTGGCACAGTGGCAGCAGTAATGGACTCACGCACAACAATGATCGTGAGGATGGTGCAGGACCAGGCAGTGTTTCGTCCTGTTGTGTATTGTTGTTGTTAAGTACGGTGGAGTTGGTTCCAACTCATTGTGACCCTATATAGGGTTTCCAAGGAGCAGGCAGTGGGTTTGAACTGCTGACCTTGTAGTTAACAGTCCAGTGCTTATTCTACAGCAATATGCACAGGTCTCTGTAGGTCGGAACTGACCCAATGGCACCTAACAACAACATACTTTTCTAATTGTCCACCAGAGGGTGGCAAAGTTATCCACAGCCTAAAGACCTGCACTACCCTCTGTCAAAGAGGACCATTGCCCCTCTCACCACTGCCCCTCTCACCATTGCCCACCGCCCAGCAGGCCCTGGGTCTCACCATTGTCACCTCGGCCCACAGTCCTCCTCACTCTCCAGCTCGCCCACACTGGACTCTGTCAGTTTCTTCATCCAGTCAAGGGCTACCCACCTGAAGGCCATTCTCTCCCATCCACACTCTCCACTTTTCGCTTGATGATGTTCATTCATGTTCAAAACTCAGTCACAAGGTCACTTCTCAGAGGATCTCCCTAGGATCTCCAGAACAGTTCAGACACTCGGCCTTCGCAGCCATTATCATCCCCTCCTTCATTCCAAACACATCTGTCTTGTAAACTATGGAATCTCAGTGCCTAGCCCAAGGCCTGACACATAACAGATGCTCAATAAATACTCATTAAATAGAGGAGGACGAGCTACAAAGCAAATTGACTTCAGGGTTAATTCCTGAAGGTCAGAACATATTCCATCAAGACACAAGGGCACTGCCGTCCACACAGGAGGAAGCCAGCAAGTGTCCCCTACTGTCCCAGGGACATAGGGCCTTGACTCCTCAAAATGTCAGGAGGAAGGTCAAGGGCCTCTTAACAGTGAGAACTCAGACCCAGTTGTTGTTAAGTGCCGTCCAGTCAGATCCAACTCATAGTGACCCTACATAGGGTTTCGAAGGAGTAGTTGGTGGGGTTTGAACCACCGACCCTGGTTAGCAGTCCAGTTCTGATCCTACAGCATCACATCTCAGGACTTCTAGGTCCAATTAGCTCTCAGATAACAGACTCACCCACCTAGATCTTTAACTTGTGAGTGACCACAAAAATATGGCAGGCTACAACTCCCCACCAAGGACCCCTGGTCTGTGGAAATACCTGGCTCAAATTTCCTGAACCATCTCAATAGCCACAAGGAGTCTTGGGGAAGAAGGGGACTCTCCATGCTGACTGGGGACAGGATAGCACAGGGTCCCCCTTTCCTTCCAACTCTGAGGGGCTAAAGACCCACAAGGGCCTCCCATCCACCCCACTCACAGAAACCTTGTAGGATCCCAAAGTCTCAGGTGGGAGATGCTCCAGTACCCAGGCCCTGTGTAGAGAGAGGTCTCTAGTGAAGGACAGACAGGGACACAGATGATCATGGTGCTGTGATGGACGGAAACACAGAACACTGGGGACCAGCCTCCCAGGTCAATTCCCATTCCTGCAGCCTCTTCCCATTAAACCAGACAGAAAGTTCCTCCTTGGCAGTACATCCACCTGGGAGAAAGGGCCTCTAGATGCTGGAAATGGGTCCTCTGAACAACTCATGTTTTCTCTCTGGGCTCACTCTACTTGAGTGGAGTTGGGGCAGCCTACAGTGAACTCACAGTGGACAGGACCTGGGGATGCCCTTCAGCCTGAACATCAGAGCCCAACTCTGTACAGAGTCAGGACCAGGTCACACCATTTGGAGCATGATCAGTGTCCCTGGGGTGCCACCAGACACCAGATCTCCTCAGGCCCTCCAGAGGGAGACATAACACAGGACAGGATTTCCAGAGTCACTGTGGCTGCTGGCTCAGGAGGTAGAAATGGACAGAGCCTGGTTTCCATGCATTGTTCCAACAGATCTTTCCGGGTCCCTCTACATGTCTACTCTGTCCTGCCCCCTCCTTCCTGAGACCTGGGCCCATCTCTGGGGAAAGACAGGGTGGCTACAGAAAAGTCACCTAGGAAGAATAAAGAAGGTGCTCAGGATGGTCAGGGAGGACATGGAGAGGCTCTGAGTCATCTCTCAACCAAACAGAACCCACAGGTAGAGACTCTACCTGAAGCATTTCCCTGAGGATATGAAGTTCACAGATTCCCAACCTTCTATCAGCAGCCTTCTCTCTAGGGACACCCAGGAAACATCTCCCTTCATTCCCCAAATATCATTGAACTAGAAGACCAGGCTGTTGACACCAGAGATAGACAGTTGGTCCCTCTCACCACCATCACTCACTCAGCTTCACCTTTTGAGTTACATTATGTGACCTTCAAGCAGGAAGTAAATCCAGTCTTCCTAGTACAGTTGAGAACACTGGGAAGACCTGGGTACCAGATGGGTTTCTGTGTCACGGAGGAAAATTATCCCTAGGTGAGGGGACCCCAGGGACTCTGTCTGGTGCTGACAGACCAAGACCAGGAAACAGCAGAGATCAATGCTGATGTGGGCAGGTCATCCGCTCAGGGGACAGGGCTCCCTGAAGCCTTGCTATTGGAAGTGTGGTCCACAAGTCAGTATGATCAGCATCACTAGGAGCCTCTTAGCTACTCTCAGGCCCATCCCATACCCACAGAGTGGGAATCTACAGTTAGCAGGAGCTTCAGACCAGCTGAGCGCACAGGAGAGGCTGAGAAGCAGGAGCCCCATCTTACAGATCATTAGACATCATCAATATTACCCATGCAGCTGCTGAAGCTGCATTACTAGGGTATCACCTCGACATCTGGCTGCTTTATAAAGTCCCACAGGCAATTCTGTGGTACAGCCACATGAACTCCCCTGTGACAAGAGGTCCTGATATTAGCCCTGGGTTCCTGCTCTGAAGGGAAATGCCAAATGGAGTTGTAAGAGAATTGCAGGGGATTGCTGACTGTGCGTCTTACTCAGAACTCTGGGAAATGCTGGGGCCCCAAGTATTGTGCTCACCCCAACTACCCGGGAGGGATGAGGGGAGAATCCAGGTTGAAAAGGCAGCGCCAACAGCAGTTTCAGGGAACCTAAATGTAGACCGAAAGGAAGGGAACTTCAGTCTGGAATGAAAGGGGAGGGAAGAAGATACCCCGCCCCCAACCCACATGACCTGGGGAAGCTCCCGCCCCAAGAAAAGGCTTGGTGCAGAGAGAAAAAAGAACTGCCCACGCATCTGGGGCAACTGACTCTGAGTGTTTCTGGAACCGGGCTCTTCCCCACCGTGGGAGCAAACAGCAGGAAACAGAGGTTCATGGAGCCCCACTCAGTCGCTCCCAGCAAAGGGCGCCTGTCCTGGCAGGGAGCGCTTCTCACAGGTGAGAGCGGACGATTCCCTGGAATCGTGGGGGGTGGGAGAATGGGGACTGACTGGGATCTCCTGGACAGGTCAGGGGCTTGGGAGGGGGCAGAAAGATCCCAGTTGAGCTCCGGTGAAGAGAACACAGAAGGGGAGGAAGGTCCAGCAACAGGAAATACCGTTGAACTAGAATCTGTTGTTGTTGTTGTTGTTATGTGCCGTGGAGTCGGTTCCGACTCCGTAGCGACCCTGCACAGGGTTTCCGAGGCTGTAAATCTTTACGGGAGCAGAACGCTGGTAGTTTCGAACTGCTGACTTTGAGGTTGGCAGCCCGACTCGTAACCACTACGCAATCAGACCTCCTTAAGGGGCTGTAAAACCTCAATTGCTAGGGGTTTTCCAAGTTAACCATCCCCTAAACAATCAATTTTGAAAACTAATCACATGACATAATTTCTTTTTTTGGTCAGTGTGATTTCTAAAGCCTTAACAAGGTACACTACAGATGGTACTTACCTACCATCTCAGAAATGGGCAAAGAAGCCCCAGGACTTGAGGGGAGCCCTAGGAACCTTCACTGATTCATCCTCCCCCCCAGATATTTGCAGGTCTGCCCTGGTGGTGCTGTGGGCTAGGCATTGAGCTGCTAAGTTCAAGGTTAGTAGTTCAAACCCACCAGTCGGTCTACAGGAGAGAGATGAGGCTGCCCACTCCCCTAAAGACTTAGTCTCAGAAATGCTATTTAACATTGCCGTGAGCTGGAATCAACTCAACAGCAGTGGGTTTGGGGTTTATGCTGTTTTTGTTCTGTTTTACTGCTTTTTTGCATAAGCACAAGGGATGTGGTGCTGTAGGATCAGCACTGGACTGCTAACCACAAGGTTGGCAGTTCAATCCCACCAGTTGCTCCTTGGAAACCCTATACAGGGTTTGACAGCACCTAACAACAAGGAGTATACCCACGAGCTTCTCTTGAAAACCCTATGGTGGTGGTGGTAGTGTGCCATGGAGTCGGTTCTGACTCACAGCAACCCTGTATGGGGTTTCCAAGGCTGTAAACCTTTACGGGAGCAGAAAGCCTCATCTTTCTCCCATGGAACTGCTGATAGTTTCAAACTACCAGCCCAACTCGTAACCACTACGCTACCAGAGCTCCTTTGAAAACCCTATACAAGGTCGTTATGAGTCGGAACCAACTCAACAGCATTTAACATTAGCAACAAGACCAAGGCAAGTCCCTGCCCTCATGGAACTCATGTCTAGGGACGAGGGAGACAGACAACCAGAGATCTGCATGTGATGTCGCGTGTTGATCACCATGGGAACACAGAGCAGGAAAGGTCAGAAGGTGGGGGCAGAGGGGCTGTAGATGATGTGTCAGGGAAGGCAGCTCCCAAGGAGTGGGAGCGGGGACACAAGGGCAGTGAGTGAGCGAGTGAGCCATGCAGACACCTGGAGAGGGTATTAGAAAAAGGAAATACTCAAGTAACCCTGACCTTGGGAAGCACACCCCATGTCCAATTGCTGAAAGAGACCTGCTCAGACTCAAGGGCCTCAGCTCTCCATCCAGACACGATTGTCCAGATGCTGACAGGTTTTTCTCTCTTCCCTCCTAGTGTCACTTGTCATCTTCTGGAGCCTGCCCATCGCAGCCCAACTCATTGAAGCAGTGCCCGCCAATGTTGTGGAAGGAAAAGATGTTCTTCTACTTGCCCACGTTCCTCCAGTAGATGTCTTAATCTATGGCTGGTACAGAGGGGAAAGGTTAGACCCCAAGGATCAAATTGGAGCATATGTAGTAACTACTCAAACAAATACCCCAGGGCCTGCCTACAGCGGTAGAGAGACAATATACCCCAATGGGTCCCTGCTCTTCCAGAATGTCACCCTGAATGACACAGGAACCTACACACTACAAATAACAAAGACAACTGGTCTGCTTGAGAAATCTGCTGTACAGTTCCATGTATACAGTGAGTAATTCCCTTCTGACATCTGGGTGTGGGGTAGGTTAATTCTACTTTACAGGTAAGGGTTGACAGGCCTGGACCCTTTTCTGTGCATAACCCCCACTGTATTACGTTCTTGGGGTTTGAGTTTTTAGGTCAGAATTCCCTTCTTGAATCCAGATGCTGCAGACTTTTGCTACAAAAAGGAAAGTCTGAGGGGAAGTAGTTCAACAGGAAGAGAAGACTCAGACCACTGCACCCCCCTGGACCACTTCGTGACTCCTGGGGTCCTCACAAACAAGCTCAATCCCCGGTCGTCCCTTCCCTAGTCCCTGTCCAAGTGACCCTGAGGGTTGGGAATTAGCTTCCTTGACAGGGCTGATTGGGATTTGGGCCCAGGCTCAGCTCTAAGAAATCTTCTGGCAGTGACTAAGCAGAGTCCTTCACCTGAGACTCAGTCTGGAGACCACAGATCAAAAAGAGTCTTGGGCCATTATCTGACTGCCCTGAGAGATTTAGAAGGCTCTGTGGGAGATCTGGCGCTGAAGGATAAAGTACTGCACCACAAGGTCGGTTTGAACCGCAAGGTTGACAGTTCAAACTCACCAGTCACTCCTTAGAAACGCTATACAGGGTCACTATGAGTCAGAACCAACTCAACAGCACCTAACAACAACAATAGCAATGGGAGGTCAGCATCCTCAGGAGAAAGGAAAAGGGGAGAAGATGCTACAGACAGTTCTTTTCCATCTGAGGGAGTTTCCTGTTGGGGTAACCATAGATGTCATTTGGCAATTTGGGCAGCTCCTCTATACCCAACTGCAGTCAGGTAATTGTGAATATTTCACGGTTAATTCAGACAGTCTTGCAAGCCAGATACAATCCATCCTTTCTCTGATCTCACTGAGGGAAAACTGAGGCATGGAGAGGAAAAATACTGAATCAGAGTCACACAGATCATGACCGGAGATCAGTTTCACACCAAGGTCTGTCTGCAGCTACAACCCTGACCCGTCTTCCAACTTGCTGTTGTTGTTAAATGCCATCAAGTTGGTTCTGACTCATAGCAACCCTGGAGAGGACTTCCAAGGAGCAGTTGGTAGGCTTGAACTGTCGACCTTGTGGTTTGCAGTCCAGTGCTGATCCTACAACACCACACCAGAAGTCCTTTCATCTGGAGTGACCTTATTAGAAGTGTGGACCCTGAGAGCAGCCACTGGTTCTTCGTAAGACATCCCCAATTGAGACTTTGCTCAGGGGGTGGGAGAATGTCAGAGCCAATGAATAATTTAATTATTCTGGTTTTACTCCATAACGAAATTACTTACTTCAACAATCAGTCAGTGACAGGCCTGTTCAGGTTCCCACCCAGAGCAGCTGATCCACACGCTCCCTGCACTGGAGTGAAATCATTGATGTGTTTGTTTTATTGATGTGCTCTGTGTGTGTGGAGCATAAAGGACTTTGGTTTCTCACTCCCCACTGCACTCTCTGCAACAGAGCCAATAAAAAAGCAGGGGGAATGGTGAATCTAGGAATGAATGGTTTAAAATCTCTTCAGAGACTAGACCCTAAATTTACACTCCCACGTTGCTCTTTACCCTAGCCCACTGAGCCTCCATAACTGAGGCTCATGCTCCCTCCTTGTGGTGCAATGAGTTATTCAACAGAGTCCTTCCAGCCATAATCTGTGATTCCCATACAGTGACTGGGTGGGGTTAGGCAAATAAGGTAGTTGTGGCCCACAAAGGGGATTGGACAGCTTGCTGCTAATGCAAATAAAGTGTATGGAGCTGGTGATAGCTAAGGTTTGTCAGTTATATAATTATGTAACTTGGCAGTTATGTAACGCTGTCGTCACCTCCGTTTGTAATATGTCTCTATGCCTGTGGTTATGGTCACATTTGGACGTTAGTAATCCATTATGTTAATGAGGCAGTATTAAAGTAGACTGTATTTTTAGTCACCACCTTGCTAGTGGGTTTTTAGTCACCACCTTGCTAGCAAGAATGACTCAAGTCACCACCTCTACCCTAGTTACCACCCTTCACGTCCTTGCAGTGCCTTGGTCCAGTAAGGGGAGTTTCCTTGAGGGTATATGTTGCATCCTATCTATATGAATGTTCAGCAAAGTTCTCCTTCTTACTCTGGATCCTGCATCCAGTTCATCATCACCTGACCCCCAGATTTTGGAACTTGAAGCAGCAATCTATCACCTGGTCCACTGATTTAAGTTTGTCAGGCCTTGATTTCCATGAAAGTCAGGAGAAACCTCCACCCTGGTATCTGATCCACAGATCTGTGACTCGCCAGCTTCCACAAACTGCAGGATCCGTTTCTTTAAGGGGTCATGAGTTCTGTGAGACAGGACAGCCAACTACAAAATCCAAAGACAGGAAAGAGTGGACTGAGGGGAGGAGGCATCGTCGATGTGAAAGATGATGGAGTGGTACAGCAGCTTAGAGAAACTGCACATCTGGGAGATTTCTAACTTCCGCCTCATTGGAACCAGCTTTGTGCTGATCCTTTTAAAATAAATTATTCATGTACTCCCTCTGACTTCCTGTTCCTAAAGCTGCCTCAGATGCCAGTCTCATGGTGACTCTGGTCCCACTTGTGGGCTGCATAGGGGCTCTTGGACGTCCAGGCTATGAAATCACTTGTCCCCCACTGATCCCTGCCACAGGCATTTCTGGTTCCGTCTGCTCCTTCCCTACACCTCACTTTCCTCCTCCTACATTCCAGCTGGGACTGCCCAGCACTACACAGCTTCCGCCACCTTTTAACCCTCCCCCAGAGACTTCTGCTAACAGCTGACTGTTCTGTTCTCTTCCATCAACCCTGTGGCCAGGCTTGCCCTTCCAGGCAATAGTAAAAAACAAAGGTATCAGTCTAAGTAGCAGCTCCTCCAAGGAGCTGAAGACCCAAGTCACCAGAAGAGCAAGTTTCCACTGTGTCCCTACTTAGTGATGCCAACACGTGGGACAGGCCTGCAGGATTGGCGCACCCTTCTTGATTCACTCTTTACACTGGTCCACTCCAGGTGTATGTTGACTGTCACTGTGGCTAATCTCCAGGCTTGCTTCTGATCTCCCTGAGTGTTGTTCATGACACTCAGTCGCCAGGCCAGGCTACTCCATCTCCTTGTTGTTGTGGTTAGCTGCCATTGAGTCAGTACTAACTCATAGCAACCCTATGCACGACAGAACAAAACATCGCCTGGTCCTGCACCAACCTCACAATCGTTGCTACATTTGTGCCCATCGCCGCTGCCATTGTGCCAATCCATTTCGTGGGGGGTGGGTCTTCCTCTCTTTCTCCAACCCTCCACTTTACCAAACATAATGTCCTTCTCCAGGGACTGGTCCCTCCTGACAATATGTCTGAAGTATGAGAGACAAAGCCTAGCCATCCTAGCCTCCAAGGAACACTCTGGCTGTACTTCTTCCCCATCTCACTAGCTTGAAGGATAAATGAGAAGACCTATCATCCTTAACCATCTGTAGGATAACTTTTAAAAGGGAGGCCTCAGAGATAATACAGCTGGGCCGGGCAACGTAGAGTGGTGCAGTTGGAGGGACATCAGTACGTGCAGTTTCCAGGGGAGGAATCTGAGGTTGGTCAAGACATCAACCAGACAGAGTGGACCGATTTCATCACACTCTATTTGTTTTTGTTGTTGTTGTCTAGTTGTGGTATCATTCATGCGGTCTAAAGAAGGGAAAGAAAGTATTCTGCATGCCTCTGTAGAGACGCCTGCCTACTCTGCCTGACTCTCCACCAGGAATTCATGACAGGAACCTTTTTTCTAAATTGACCAACATATAAATTGACTAAAACACAATTTCTACTAATTTGATGTCTTTTCTCCTTTTATATCAAGATACTACAGAATTCCCCTCTCATCAATTGTGTGTCCCCTGAAGAGGATCACCTGTTTCTCCCCACCCAGGGAGTTCTTGATTTCAGACAGACGTCAGTATCTTCCCATGATCCAACTGTGGACCTCAGAGTTTGGCCTAAGATTTTCTAGGATTCTCTATATAGAAATATTCCTGTCAGCAACTGATGTTGGATCTCTGAGTCATGAATAATAATTTTTACATATGGAAGAAATTTAGTCAAATTGATATCCAAATCTACTACACACCGATGGTCCATGAAAGGCAGACCCTCAGCAGGCTCAGGCTATCACCACTTTTCCCCAGTAGAAGATAAACAGGGTCTCACCTACCCTTGGCCTTGAGGGAAGAGACAAGGGCAAGAGAACAGTTTCATTTCCAAAGTCTGCCAACTTCCGACTAGACCCTTCACTCTTTTCTAGATGGTTCTTTGAGCTCAGCTCTGCCCTTGTTACTGCCCTTGTTAGTCACCGACAGTCACCAGGAAGAGCTGCCCCATTTTATGGCCCCATGGCCTGACCACTAGAAAAATCACTGAACTTGCTCCTGTTCTCCCTGTATCACTTCTGCCCACGACACCCAATCTCCAGACCAGGCTGTCCCACAGCCTCAGGTTTAAGGATAATTAGAAGTCTCGTCGTTACTCGCATCTAGGATATCTTTAAACACAACTGGCTTAGACAATGTAGAACTGTGCAGCTCATAGGACCTCAGCAAGCACGAATTAGGAAACTGAGGTCAACCAAGTAGTCAGCTGATCAGCGAAGAGCCCAAGAGAGGCCGGGTGATCTCTGTTCTCCAGTCCTCTGGCTTTCCATGACCAAAGGCTGCTTTTAATTAACATCTGAGGACGTCTGTGTATTTTCCCAGAGATAGATTAACAGTAGACCTTGCATTCCCTGAGCACTCAGATTGTCAGGAATTTATCTTATAATATAAAGATCTGTTTCATATTTTAAAGAGTCCAAGTTGGCTGAGAGGTATACAATGCCAACTCTGATTGAAAGATGCCTTTGCAGGAATCAAAGGTACCAAGTGGGCTAATCTCTCTGTTTTATCTGATAGAGGAGCTATCCATACCCTTCATCATCAGCAACAACTCCAACCCTGTGGAGAACAAGGACCTTGTAACTTTGAAATGTGAACCAGAGACTCAGGACACAACCTACGTGTGGTTGAGAAACAATCAGAGCCTCCCAGACAGTACCAGGGTGGAGCTGTCCATGGACAACAGAACCCTCACTATAAACAAAGTCACAAGGAATGAATCGGGACTCTATGAATGTAAAACCTGGAACCCAGTGAGTGCCCGCCGTAGTGGCCCGTTCACCCTGAATGTTCTCTGTGAGTAACTTTGATCCCAAGTCCACACTATTAGAAGCCAGGCCACATCAGTCCTCTCAGGTCCAAGTACATGGACCCTCAGTCCCTGACATCTAGGCCGGCCATGACAACTTTTCTCTGGTAAATCTGGGCAAGCCCAACCATGCAGCCAGACAAGGAAGGGAGCGGGGGCTACCCCTGTGTTGACATGCTCAGGGTTTAATACTTGGATCAACTGCCTCAGAATCGTGCTCAGAGAATGAAGGGGATTTATGGTGTGGGGCTGGTGGGATGCTATGGCCCCCATCAGGCCAGTACTCTGTCGCTCTGGTTACATCACATCATGGCTTTATTCTGTTTGCTCCAGATGGCCCAGACACTCCCACCATTTCCCCCTCAGACTTGTATTACACTCCTGGGGAAACCCTCAACCTCACCTGCTATGCTGCCTCTAACCCACCTGCACAGTATTCTTGGCTTATCAATGGGAGCAACCAGCAATTCACCCAGCAGCTCGTTATCTCCAAAGTCACTGTAAATGACACTGGAAGCTATACTTGTCATGTCTCTAACAATGCCACTGGCCTCAACAGGACCACAGTCACCAATATCACAGTCTTTGGTAAGTGGCATCTTGGAACTTCAGCGCTGGACTCTGAAGTGGAGGTTGGTTTTCTGGAGAAAAAAAAATCTCAGAGTCTGTCCCTGAGTCCTCCTGCTACAAGCCTCGAGACGGTTCCATCTTCCTGCTCTTGGTTCTCAGGGCAGACCTTGGGTCTAGCCTGCTGTGTGGGCAGGAGACTCGCTCAGCCCCAGACAGCCTTGTGGAGAGGGAGAGGACTTCATGGTATGGGAAGTGTCTTCAGAGTCAACTTCTCTGTACTAACATGTCCATTTCTGTACGAGGGAGATGCAAAGCTTTGAGTAGGCTCATTCGTTTTCTGAAATGAGAGGAGGATGGTTGTTGTTGTTCAGTGCTGTGGAGTGGATTCTGATTCATAGCGAGCCTGTATAGGGTTTCCGAGGAGCGGCTGGTGGGTTTGAACCACCAACTTTGCGGCTCAAACCGACCTTGTGGTTGAGTGTTTATCCTATGGTGCCACACCAGGACTCCTGAGAGGATGGTGGTGGTGGTGTGCTGAGGAGTCGGTTCCGACTCATAGTGACCCTGTATAATGTTTCCGAAGCTGTAAATCTTTACGGGAGCAGAAAGCCTTATCTTTCTCCCATGGAAGGGCTGGTAGTTTTGAACTGCTGACCCTGAGGTTAGCAGCCCAATTCGTAACCACTACGCTCCCAGAGGATGATATAACCCCACAATGGGGTGAAGAGCACAAAGGAGCTCTGCTGCCTACCTCTCACACACTAACCCTGTTCTGACACCATCTGGGGTAGAACTGGGGAGTGCGAAGCATGTTAAAAAGTTCATCCCATCTCGAAGCCACAACCCCACCAGATGAGACAACAGGAAAATGAGGGAAGTGCCAGCTTTGGGGTCAACGCATGTGAACCTGTGTTCTGGCTTGAAAGCCACAGTTGTGTGTGTTGTGTGATAACACAAAGATGAACCGTGTATCATGAACCCTACTTGAAAACCTAAGTAGACTTAGCCATGGAGTCTCTGGATGGGAAAGAAGGGGCAAAGTCAAAATGTATGTGAAGTCAAATCTGTGAAAGCAGGAACCTGGGTAAGGTGAAAATCAGTCTGTGACTCACAAAGAGCTATAGAATACTGGTGAGACCCCCCAAAACAAGGCAGTTCCATTGAGGTCCGGTTCTCCCAGGTTTCACTGTAGTTTGTAGAGAGGGCTAAGAATACCATTAGCTCTTTGTCAAAACCATAACCCCTTCTCTCTGCGGTTTCTTTCACCTGATATTCAATCCATAGACTGGAATCAAAACCCTTTTCAGATGAAGAAATCCTTTAGATTGGAAACTCTCTCATTTCTAAGACAGTGAAGGGTGGACCCAGCTGTGCTTATTCCCTAATACACTGATTAACAAAAAGAACACCTTCCATGTGTATGCTAAGCGGCCCTGCCCAGCAACCTGGCTTCCCTACACACAGAGAACTGTCTATCACAGAGGGACCTGGTCACTTCCAAAGTCACTGGAGATCCTAGGAAAGGGTCACAAAAACATCTGTTGTTGTTGTGAAGTGCTGTCGAGTCATTTCTGAATTATAGTGACCCTGCTGTGTAGGATTTCCAAGGAGTGGCTGATGAGCTTGAACCACCAACCTTGCAGTTCACACCAACCTTGCAATTCAGCGCATTAACCCACAGTGCTACACCAGGACTCCACAAGAGGTGAAAAATTCCACCTGATGGCAAGACTGATGGATGGGTGGACTAGGAAGAAGTCTTGATTCTGATGCCTCAGAATCAGGGCCTTGTGAGGGGAGGGGCCAGCCTGTGCTCACACTTCAGCATCTGGACAGACATAGGATCTCTGTAGAGGGTCAGGAGCAGCCTCTGTGGGGTCTGCTAGCTGGCTGCCGTCTCCCAGGAAGCACATCCACGGTCCCAGGCCCCCTCTCACAGTCATCTCCTCTATTTTCCCACAGAGCAGCTGACAATGCCCACCATCAAAGCCAGCAACGTCACAGTCGCAGAAAATACAGGCCCTGTGGTCCTGACGTGTGACACCAAACACAAGGAAATTTCCATCAGATGGTTCCACAATGGACAAATCCTACGGCTCGGGAATAATAAGAAGCTGTCCCAGGACAACCGCACCCTCACCATCAACCTCGTGGAAAGGAATGATAATGGGGATTATCAGTGTGAGGTCTTCAACCCAGTCAGTTACCGCAAAAGTGAACCCCTCATCTTGACTGTAACATGTAAGTAGCGCTCCTTCCTCTCCTATGTCTTCTCAGGTTAGATTAGCTCTATCAATAATGTACAAAATGGATAGCTATCACAGCGGGCAGAGTATCAGTTAAGAGATGATTGCAGTCCACAACGGTAAAGTGGCCAAGAGCTCAAGCTCTGAAACAAAGATCTTTGTAAGTTTCTTATCCCGGTTGTGATATCTATCCACTATGTAAACTTGAGCAAGATTCTTCAGTTCTCTGAGCCTAAGTTTGCTCAACTGAAAATCGCTCTAAGAGCACCTGCTTCACAAGACAGTGTTTAAGGTTTAATGTGATCATAGGATTCAACCCTTAGCACAATGCCACACACATAGAAAATATCCCATAAATGTTGCCTCTTATTAGTGTAGCTTTTTACCGTCCGTCTAAAAGTCAGGTAGTCTTAGAGTCAAATCCCAGATCTACCTCCTATTAGCCTTAAGACTTTGGGTAAGGTTTTTTTCACCACTCTTAATAAAGTCTCACTTTTTCATCTGCAAAATGGGAATGATGTGTGTGTGACAGGATGACTGTAAGAGTCCAATGACATATGGAGTCTTGGTGTGGCACTGCAGGGTAATGCACTGGACCGCAAGGTTGGAGATTCGAACCCACCACCCGCTCCTCAGAAACTCTATACAGGGTTGCGATGAGTCATAACCAATTCGATGGCAAATTAACAACAACAAAAACAACAGTTTTCTTTCAAATGTTTAATATACTCAGAGTAGGAAAAAAATTGGGTCTGCTTTGATCTTACAGGTCTCAGGAATGGCACACCATACCATGTACATATGTATATATGTTGTTACTGTTGTTAAGTGACATCAAGTCAATTCTGATTCATAATAACCCTATATAGGATTTCTGAGGCTGTACAACTTTTCGGGGGCAGAGAGCTTCCTCATTCTCCCCAGGAGCAGCCAGTGGCATTGAACCGCAGATCTTATGGTTCACAGTCCAGAGCTGATCCTATAGCCCCACACACCAGGTATCCAGCCATCACATTGTTTCCACTGTTGTTGTTAAGTCTCATCGAATTGGTTCAGACTCATAGCAACCCTGTATAGGGTTTCCTAGGAGAGGCTAGTGGGTTCGAACTGCTGACCTTGAGGTTCAAACCAGTCTGGATACAGAAATTATATGACTAAAATTGTGCCTCTTGTAAACAGTTTGACTATTATACATTCAATATCAACATTGGAAATTTAATGGAAAGAGAGAAGATACATGCTAGAAAAGAAAAGAAAAAAGAGTTAAGTGCAAATTTTCAAGTCTGGTGTGTTCATTTCGTTCCAAGTAGCCTAGAGGATGCCATTAGACAAACAAGATATTTATTAGGGAAAATGCCAGGAGGGAGATTGGGCCAGGACAGGAGGAGCCTGATAGAGTGCTGGGTGGGGTGGGTTCTGGCCATTGTGAAGGAGGAAGGGAAAGAGGTGTTAAGTCGCTCTGTAGTTCTAAGAGCATTTCCACAAAGCCACCAGGGGGTCCCCACATCAGACACCTATCAGAGGAAACTCTCCCAGAGAGGACCTGGTGTCATACCCCCACTGGGAGCCTGTGGGAATCGTGGTCTCAGTGTAGACACAGTGGTGCCTTCAGAGTGCTTTGGCCAGTCTCTTCAGTCAAGGAAGTGCCCACCCACCACAGGAGATCTGAGAGATCATCTTCACTACTGCCATGCCTGGGGAACTGAGCAAAAGATCTAACTGCAAGGACGTAGAACGTCAAGAAGGAAGTTCTAATAACACAAGCGCCAATCAGCCTTTCTCATATTTCCAAAGCCTCAAAAATGTCTGAGTGCAGAAGGGCCAGGATGGAATTGGAACAAGATTGATCATCCTCCTAGGAACACAGTGGGGGAGGGGGGCAGCAGGAAAGTGCAAGGACTTGGCAATGTGCCAATCTCCTCTCAGCCACCTTTCTATGAAAACCCATTCCTTGATGGAATGAAAAGCAGCTACTTCAAGTTGAAAGTTGTTTCCCAGGGCCACCCCACTGTAAGGTAATTAATTTTCTTTCCTTCTGCTTTTTTGTTCCCCTGACAGATGTAGAAAGTTCTGGCCTCTCCGCGGGGGCCATTGCCGGCATCGTGATAGGAGTACTGGCCGGAGTGGTTCTCATAGCAGCCCTGGTGTACTTTCTGATTAACAGAAAATCTAGAGGGTATGATACCTCACCTCTTGTTCTGCTTCCTCCAAAACTAACCGCTCTGCTTGGGAGAGGGAAAGGACACTGCCTTGGGTCTGGGCCTCGTCTTCCTCCTTTCTAAATTCCTTTTTCAGCACTAATCTCCTGTGGTCTTGGCGCTATAGGGTCAGCACTAGACTGTGAACCACAAGATCAGCAGTTCAAACCCACCAAGTGCTCCTTGGAAACTCTATGCAGGGTCGCTATGAGTCGGAACCGACTTGACAGTACTTAACAAACTGCACTCCCTGGTACTTGTACTCCCTGTATCCCACTGTCTCTTGGACATGGCTATTCCCATCCTTGTTTGTATTTAAGGGGGGAAATGGCCAATTATGTACTTCTGTCCCACTGCCAGGGAAATCAGAACTCAAGAGGAAAACAGAGGAGAAAGTGAAAGCAAGAGAAATAGAGCTGGGTGGTCTGTGGGCCTCAGTAGCAGATAGAGGGTGGGATTTAACAGGAACTGAGTCTAAGAGAAACCAAAAACAGCAGTATCTATCCTTTGGGAAAGCAAAGTGGCAAAGGTCTCATGGCAGATGAAAGCTCAAGAGCAGTTGATCAGGACCTGGTGAGTCACCAGTTTAGTACTAAACTGGTACCTGAAAGTTTGGCCATTAGAAACCACTCAGTGGCTCCAAGCGAGAAGGATTCGGTGGTCTTCCTCCAAAAAGATTGCTTTTGTTGTTGTTATGTGCCGTTGAATCGGTACCAACTCACAACGACCCTATGCACAACAGAATGAAACACTGCCCTGTCCTGCGCCAACCTCACGATTGTTGCTACGCTTGAACCCATTGCTGATGCCACTATGCCAATCTGTCTCCTTCCAACCTAAAGAGGTCATTTTCTAGCACTATATCTGACAATATTCTGATGCTCTTCATCGTATTTCAATATCTAGTGCTATCTGACAGTGTTCCTCTGCTATTCAAAAGAATTTCAGTAGTCCATTATTTTTGGCAGTAGTCTGTCTCTCCTTCTTCCTAGGAAACCTGATGGGGCAATTCTCCTCTGTCACGTGGGTCTCTATGAGTCAAAAATCAATTTATTGGCACATCACCAAAACAACAAATGTGCACATTTAGCAAATGGGAAAGAGTGAAAACTAGAAGGGGTAGTGGTTAGATTGAAGAAACACGTCCTTAAAAATAAAGGCAGCATATGAACCCTGGTGTAAATGAACACTGACAAGTTATCAGCTGAAAGTGTCCTTCCTCATTAAGGGAACAATGTTCTTATGGTTGGAAATGGCAGTCACAGTGTCTGATATTTATTTAGGGCAAGCGACCAGTACGATCATACAGAACACAAACCCTCAGCATTCAACCACAGTAAGTAAAGCCACCCACCTCGGGTCCTACCCTAGAGGGAATCCTAGATTTCCAAACCACTCCCTGCCTTCTGAATTTTTACAGAGGGAACTCTGTTTCCCAAGTGTAAGTCGGCATAGGTCTTCAAATCCTTCCTCACCTCACTAGGATCCCCTGAGACACATCCCCAGGAGCAATACTCGATACTCGCTCTGCCCAGACCAGACAACCCTGAGTGAAATGTTTCCAGGAGCTATTTCCTCGACCTTACTCCTTCCCCTCCTCCCTCTATTATGGATGTGGGCATTCTCCCTTGGTGAGAGTTTTCCATGTCATGTTGTGTGGGTACTTTGGGTGCTGTGGGTCTCCTTGTCCCTCCTTGTCACTGGACCTTGTTTCTGAGAATGCATATGGGTGAAAATCAAGGCCTGTGAATTGGTAGGAATCTCCAGAAACAGACAGAGATCTCCTGGGACTCTATTCCTGCCCCTCCTTTGGTACTAACCCTGCTGGACCACAGACTCTGAGGAAAGCGGCATTCCTAACTGATTTGGGGCCACCACCACCTACTCCCTTCTTTGGCTAGAATTCACAACAGCCTAGAAATATCTACTGTTCTCAGGTTGTAAGTCAACTTTGTATTGTCATGGATTTGAAATTCTATTTTTCCTTCCCCAGGTCAGGACGATACTTCACCTAACACGGTAAGCATAAGTAGTTGAACTGGCTCACTTTCTCATGGAAATATCTCTATACGAAATGACTTCATCTGTTTGTGTGTTCAAAATAGACATCACAAAGCATACGAGAGGGCCTCAAAAATTTCATGGGAAATTTCCATTACCCTTTCATTCAATTTTTCCATGAACTTTTTGAGGACTCACGCGCCCCCTCATATACCAGATCAACAATTTGTACATGTTAAAATTCGTTAACATTGATTACATTCTTCAAGTTCTATAATCATTCTCTCTATCCTTTTCCAAATTTTTTTTTGCCCCTAAGCCAAAACTCTAGAATGAGTTATTCTTGAAGATACAACTGTAAGAGCAAGCTTGGGTCAAAGTTCCTCAGTGTAACCACAAATAAGTTAGCTAATTATGCTCATGGAGTCTTGATGTGGCGCTGTGGGATAAAGCACGAGGCTGCAAAGTCACTTTGAACCACAAAGTCAGCAGTTCAAACTCACCAGCCACTCCTTGGAAACCCTATACAGGGAGGGTCGCTATGAGTCAGAACAGACTCAACAGCACTTAACAACAATTATACTTATGATTCAACCTCATAGCAAGAAGTTGGACTTTAGAATTATCCCCACCTTGTGTTTGAATTCTGGCTGTGACTCTTAGTATCTCTGTGACTTTGAGCAAATAATTTAACCTCTTTGGCCTCGGCTTTGTCATCAGTAAAATGGGTTTTCTACCTACATAAAAGGAAAGTTGAAGGAATTAGACAAAATATGTCCAGCATCCAGCACACTGCCCATCACAAAGAAGACACTAAATAATTCTCCCTTCTCCACTTTCAGTCTCACCCTGATGTTGCTGTCAAAGGAATAATTCACATCATAAAGGACACTCGGAGATCCTAGTTCATTTATAATAATTTTAGAGAATTTTTCTAATTTTAATCTTTTCATAGAGCACACATATCCATGGAGTGCTGGTGTGACACACTGTTGGATAAGCACTGGACCGCTAACCGCAAGGTCGGTGGTTCAAACTCACCAGTCGCTCCTCAGAAACCCTATGCATGGTTGCTATAAATTGGAACCAACTTGACGGCACTTAACAACAACATATACTGAGAAGTGCCTAAAGCATAAGTATACCTTCACACTTTATGCACTTTTCATGAAATAAACATATCCACGTAAGCAGCATCTGCCCCAACAGTAACCATTATCCTTCTTACAATTCTCTAGATTAGTTTTGTTGGTTTTGCACTCATGCAAATGAAGAACATGTTGTATCCTTATACGTGTCTGGTTTCTTTCATTCAACGTGGTATTCTGTGAGATCCATTCCCATAGTTGTGGATATATGTAGTTTGTTCATTCTCTTCACTGAATTGTCTGCCATTGTATGGATACTGTAGTATAGCTCTTCTAAAAACCACTCAATAGAAGTTTATTGAGGAGAGATAGAAAGTCCTTCTCCAAAACTAAAAGCGGTGATTATGAATTGTGCTGAATCACACTAGGCCAGGTAAGGCTTGTCGTTGTTGTTGTTAAGTGCTGTGGAATCAGTTCCAACTCATAGCGACCCTGTACAGGGTTTCCAAGGCTGTAAATCTTTATGGGAGCAGAAAACCTCATCTTTCTACCGAGGAACAGCTGGTAGTTTCGAACTGCTGACTTTGTGGTTCGCAACCCGATTCGTAACCACTACGCTACCAGAGCTCCTTAGGCTTACCATTGATTTAATGATTGCTGTTCTTGTTGGGTGTCGTCAAGTTGGTTCTGATTCAGAGTGACCTTATGTAAAACAGATACACCCCTAGGTCCTTCAGCACCTGCACAATTTGTACCGTACTTGAGACTAACATTGCAGCCACTATGTCAATCCATCTCATTGTGGGTCTTCCTCGTTTAACTGACCCTCCCACTTTACCAAGCATGATGCCTTTCTCCTGGGACTGGTCTCTCCTAACACCATTTCCAAAGTATGTGAGGCAAAGTGTCACCATCTTTACGTCTCAGGATCATTCTGGCTATACTTCAGATTTGTTTGTTCTTCTGGGAGTCCATGATTTATTTAGTATTCTTCACCAGCATCCTAATTCAAATGCATCACTTCTCTGGTCTTCTTTATTCATTGTCCAGCTCTCACATGCATATAAGGCAATTGAAAATACTATCTTTTTGCTTTTAACACTCTAAAGAGGTCTTTTTACAGCAAATTTGCCTAATGCAATACAGCATTTGATTTGTTGGTTGTTGATCCATGGCTGTTGATTATGGATCCAAGTAAAATGAAAGTCTTGATAACTTCCATTTTTTCCTCTGTTTAGGATGATGTTATGTGTTCGTCCTGGTGAGGAGTTTTGTTTTCTTTATGCGACGGTGTAATCCATACTGAAGGTTGTAGTCTTTAATTGCTTTCACCATGGCTGGTGCTACTCATGTGCTACAAACTTATTTCCCACCACTATTCTGACTTCTAATTCTATAGATTCATTTTGCTGTCTTTGCTCTCGTATCAATGAAAAAATACTATATATCCTTTTATGTGTTGGTTTCTCTCATTCAACATGATGTTCCAGAAAATCCGTTCACATTCTGATGAGTATTTGTAGTTTGTTCATTTTTTTTCCTGTATTGTCTTCCATTGTATGGATACTGTAATGTACCTCTTCTAATGACTATTCAACAAGAGATAATGAATAACAAAAGCCCTTCTCCTAAACGAAAATTTACAAAGGGGTGATAGTACCCGGTGCTGAATCACACTAGGCCAAGTGAAGGTATGACTCTTGACACTGATGTAATTGATTGCTATTCATGCTTTTCAGATCAATGAAGTTGCATATTCTTCACTGAACTTCAATGCACAGCAACCAAAGTCTCCAACGTCATCCTCTCCACCCCAAAATGCCACAGAAACGATCTATTGCCAAGTAAAACAGAAGTAATGCACCTGTTCTGGTCGCTGCACCGCTGATGTATTTATTTCAAGCCCCTCTCAGCCCCATCACTTGGAGATCCCTTTACTCTCGGGGGAAGAGAAAAGCAGTTCCCACCACCATCACCTCATTCTGCTCCTCCAGCCTCTCCTTAGAGGAGATCAGATGTCATTAGATGTTGTTTAAATCTGGCAAAGTCAACTTTGGGAGAGAGTTGCAAGAACCTCCTCAGCCCTCCCCCTTTCCTGACCTAGATGTTCTTTTTAAAACTTACCTCTTCAGAGCATGCTCATTCCTTCTACCCAAGCCCTGTCCTAACACAGTCTAATTTGAATTTGTCATCAAACCTTGAGGGTTATAGGCCAGGTAAAGAGAGCAATAGCTTCTCTTGTCTCTCCAAAGCCTAGTGTGAAAATCAAATGTATGTAACTGTTAGTGAGCTGGAAAACCCTGTCCTTTGTTCATTGTCAGTGTTGTCTACATGTACAATCAAGGCCCAAGCAGTTTGCTGATTAGTAAGAATACCACCTAAATCTATGGTGAACCTGTTGCAAGAGAACCCACCAGAACATGCAAAAAGGGTCTGCCAAGATCTACAGCAATTCCTAACGGAAAATGCAAAAGTGCAAATACCTTCACGGACTTCAAGGAAATGCCCACCAAGAGATGAGTTACAGCTTTTAGGAGGGTGTTAACATTTTATCGAGACAATCTGCTGGGGACTTAGGAAAGTAATCAAGAAAGGGAACCCTCACATAAATATTTACATTGTTGTTAAAGAATGAAAATTCAGGAGTATTGGGTTTTTCACCGTTTCTCAGAGACATTCTGCCATTTTAATTTTGGAAGCAATTTTATTATTTCTGTAAAAGAGGTTATTTTTATGTATCGTAGCTATATAAGCTGTATAAGCCACCAAAGTCCCTCAGGTTGCCTTGGCCAGAAGCTTCTCAAGTCTTGTCTTATTAGTGACTCCATACAGAAAACAGCAAGAAGTTTTCCTCATTCATGGCTAGACATGGATCTAAGTCAATTTCTAGGCTTCTCAGACCAATTCAGACTCCTGTACTGGTTCAGGTTTCTCCCTGCGCACCCCACCTTCCATTGTCTCTGTCTTTCCTCCTTGGTCTTTCTCAGGAAACTTTGGCTTCTACCAAGGGGTTTGGGAGCGCCCTCAAACAAACTTTGCCACTTATGGGGTTGGCACTGTGTACAACCTCGAAAACTGCATGGGTGCTGCTACCCATTGGGGACAAGAGCTTTGAGAGGATGTTAGGACATGCGGGGAGAAGGAGGACAGAACTCTAGGCTTCTTAAACAGTCTTTGAAGTTTATATTTTCTCCTTTGGGGTCTTTGAGTCCCAGTGTGCCTTAGAATGAGAAGGAAGCGGGTAGGGAGGAGAAGAAAGTGGACCTCCCACCCAGCATTCTCCTACACAGATGGAGTTTCTTAGAGGATGTTAGAAGAAAGATTTATCAATATTGACTCTTTCATGCCCAGAAGGCTTCCTCAAAGAGGGTGAGGTGAGCGTTCTCTGTGCTCAAGTACGTCTCTCAGGGTTGTCTGGCCCGTGATACATACTGTTTACTTCCCCTTGTCCTTTTTGCTGTGTTATTTAATTTTGCCTGGGTAAGGCCACTTCTGAATTATTTTTTAAATTGATTTGCTCTATATTTATAATAAAAATTATATATCAGACAAGAACATACTACTTGAGACATTGTCTTCTTTCACAGGCAGAAGAGAGAGGGTAGGTATTTCTCACTGGGAAATTGGAGTAAGTGTATTTATAATTCTGAAGACATCTGCTCTAGTAATCAGAGATTTGGGCTAAATTCACTTGCATACCTGCTAACAAAATAAGTTTATCTGGAAGCAACAAGCCACAACTCCAACCTGCCAAAAAAGGAACTGCCTACCTTCCTCTGAATGAGAATATGATTTCATCACTAAAAGATTTCCTGGACCTCTTTATTGTTATTGTCTGTTATTAAATGCTGTAGAGTTGGTTCCAACCCATAGCGACCCTGTGTAGTGTTTCCGAGGAGCAGCTGGTGAGCTAGAACCACCGACCTTGAGGTTCAAAGCGACTTTGCTGTCCACCACATCCATAACGCCACACCAGGACCAACTAGATGGACACTAACCAATAATCAGCAATGTTTCACCCAGCAGTCAACTCTACCAGCCAACCCATAGGAGAAAGGCGAGACTTTCTGCCTCTGCAAAGATTTACAGCCTAGGAAATCCTATACAGGGTTGTTATGAGTCAGAACTGGCTCGATGGTACCCAACAGCAACAAAGTGATTCTCCACAGGATTTCTCTCTGTGCTTCTCTTGTGGAGTGTATTTTTACATATAATTTTTGTCATGTTGTAAAAGTGCTGTCAGGTCAGTTCCACCCATAATGACCCTGTATAGGGTTTCCAAGGAGCGGCTGATGGAGTTGAGCCACCGACCTTGCGATATAAACCAACTTTACAGTCCACAGCACCATACCAGGATTATTTTTATAATATTGTAGTATAATTTTGTTCTTGTCTTATGTCCTGTCTTAAGCTTTATAGTCCCTAGAGAGGAGGTCTAATACTGAGATTTGTCACACTGTAGGTGCTCAGCAAGGATTTCAGGAACATATAAATATAAGTTGGTCACAAGGAAAAGATTCTCAACCACAAAGGTGGGGCCTGAGCCTCAGGGCCATAAGTTAATTCTACAGAGTCCTGGTCCTCTATGGCTCTGGGGTTGTGAGTTGTGACGCAAAGTGGGGCTCACTCCACTGTACAGATAACATAAGGGAGATTGCCGTGTATTCGGGGGGCGGGGAGGGGTTAGACATAATATTGGGGCTAAGTATTATATGAGTATGTGGAGTGGGGGAGCAGGATTCTGTAGAGACAGATCTAATTAAAATGGAGGAATTCCACTGGGGACTGTGGTGAAGAAGTTAAGATTAGTAAAAAGGAAAGATTTGAATTTATCTTCTTTAGAGTCATGCTTTCTTAATTGTGGGAAAATATACACAAAATATACTGCAATAATATTTGCATGCATAGTCGGTGACACTGATTGCATTCTTCAAGTTGTACACTCATTTTCACTGGTCTCCCTTTCCAACTTATTTCATAACTATTATTATAAACCCACGACCCCTTTACATTGGATTACATCTCAATGTCAAGAAAACAAAAGTCCTCACCACTGGCCCAATAAACAACATTCTTATCAACAGAGAAAAGATTGAAGTTGTCAAGGACTTCATTCTTCTTGAATCAACTATCAACACTCACAGAGGCAGCAGTCAAGAAATCAAATGACGTATTGCATTAGGCAAATCTGCTGCACCAGACATTTTTAAAGTGTTGAAGACAAAAGACGTCAGCTTGAGGACTAAGGTGCGCCTGACCCAAGCCATGGTGTTTTCAATAACCTCATATGCATGTGAAAGCCGGACAGTGAATAAGGAAGACCGTAGAAAAATTGATGTTGGAGGAGAATATTGAAAGTGCCATGGGCTGCCAAAAGAACCAATAGATCCATTCTGGAAGAAGTGCAGCCAGAGTGCTCCTTGGAGGCCAAGATGGCCAAACTTTGTCTCTCATACTTTGGACACATATTGTCAGGAGGGACCAGTCACTGGAGAAGGAGATCATGTTTGATAAGGTGGAGGGTCAGAGAAAAAAGAAGAAGACCCCCAATGAGATGGACTGGCCAAGGGGCAGCATCGATGGACTCAAGTGTGGCAACAGTAGTGAGGTTGGCCCAGGATCGGGCAATGTTTCTTTCTGCTGTACATAGGGTCGCTATGAGTCAGTGCTGACCCGATGGCACCTAACAGCAACAACAACAAACTCCCTAAGCAAAAAAGCCCCCTGTTTATTTGTTGATCCCTATTTACAGGAGCTCTGGAGCGTAGTGGTTACGAATCAGCCTGCAAACCTTAAGGTCAGCGGTTCGAAACTACCAGCTGCTCCGCGGGAGAAAGATGAGGCTTTCTACTCCCGTAAAGATTTACACCCTCGGAAACCCTGTACAGGGTCGCTATGGGTTGGAACCGACTCAACGGCACTTAACAACAACTTAACAACGTTATAATGGGGAAGGAGCTCTGGTAGCGTAGAGGCTACGAATCGGGCTGCGAACCGCAAGGTGAGCAGTTCGAAACTACCAGCTGTTCCACAGGAGAAAGATGAGGCTTTCTGCTCCCGTAAAGATTTACAGCCTCAGAAACCTTGTACAGGGTCGCTATCAGTGGGAACCAACTCCACGGCACATAACAAAAACAACAATTATAATGGGGGTTGGGATTTAAAAAAATAAACTAAAGGGTCTTACCAGGTGCAGCAATTGCACTCAAATATTTACACAAGTTAGTTGAAAACTTAAGTCCCTTCAAAAAACTACAGAAGATGTCTAGCAACCAGTCCTGCCGCCGGCCCTTCCTGCACCTGGGCGCCAGGCAGAAAGTCAGAGATGGCTCTACTGCTTCAGTTTGACTTTGGTTGAAAAAAGAATTTAACCTAGATGTACTGCAAGAATGACAGGTGACAAAGATGTGCTTCAAGATGTGTGGTTTGGGTGAATTCTAATTTGCTTCACGCTGATCAAGATGAGCTAACTGAAAGGCAAACAGGACCAGATTTTTTGTTTTTGCCAGGAATAAGTTGTTTGACGTTGGTAACTGACACAGTGAAAAAGCACTTTCAGAAGATTATGAGACAGAAAGCATTAGTGAGATACAGTTTGCATACGGAAGTACACCACTGAGATGAAATTATCTGATTGGTTTGCTATTTGATCTTCTTGCATCAAGGTCAGCTCTTCCTTGGCACATCATAGTATATTTTAAGAGTTTTCAGAAAAGGACCTTCTTCACTGTCCATATAAAGATGCAACTGAAGTTCATTTTATGTCTTGTATGAAATAAACTGATGCTTTAAAGCAGGGGTGGGGGACATCTGGCCTGTGGGAAGTATAAGACTCATGAAATCATTTGTCTGGCCCTGCCAAGGCAACCCACAAATCCAGCAACCACATTGTTCTTGTTGTTAAGTGCCATTTAGTCAGTTCTGATTCATAGTGACCCTCTATAGGGTTTCCAAGTAGAGGCTGGTGAGTTTGAACCACTGACCTCGTGGTTCAAACCAATATTTCAGTCCAGTGCTTATCCTACAGCACCACATTAGGGGTGAGATAATTAAATATTTGACCAAGTATAACTGGTTAATTTTTGTTGTTGTTGTTTAATGCCATTGACTCGGTTCCGACTCATAGCAACCCTTATAGTGTTTCTGAGGAGCAGCTGGTGGGTTTGAACTGCTGATCTTGTGGTTCACCATTTAGTGCTGATTCTCCAATGCAACACCAGGTAATTTTTTTTTTTTTAATTAAATGTTTTTATTTTGGAGACTTCCCAGGACCACCGCAAATATTCTCTTTTCTTGTAAAGATAGAATAAAGCTGCAACCTCTGGCCTAAGAAGACAATGGAAATGTGTGTTGCTCAGCTTGTATTTCTGATTAACAAAGAAGGGTATTTCCTAAGGTGACCATGGTTCAACCTTAGCTCAAAGGAGTAGAAACACTGGTTGATTTTTCAAGAGAATTAGACTTGACTTGAGAAAGTAAAAGAGAAATTCTGTTATCAATAACTTGCAGTAATTTTTTATGAAAGATCAAATTACAGTAAACCCATCTTTCCTTAATGAAAGTTCCCTATGTTTGTAGTCTGTCTATTGGTATGCAAACAATCTGGTGACTTTGATAATGAACAGTGAAAGATTTTTAAATAAAGCTTCTAAATATGAAAAAAAAAAAAAAACTGCAGAAAATGAAAGTTTTATTCATAATTGTCAAAATCTAGAAGCAACCAAAATGTCCTTCAAAAGGTGGATGAGTAGACAAGTTATGGTACAACCAGGCAATGCAGTCTTATTCCACAATAAAAAGAAATGAGTTATCCAGTCATAAAAAAAGACTTGGTGGAATCTTAAATACATGTTGTTTAGTGGAAGATGCCAGTCTAAACGGACTACATGCTGTATGATTCCAACTATATGACATTCTGGAAAAAAGCAAAATTATGTTATTGTTGTTAGATGCTGCCCAATCACTTCCAAGTCATCATAGCCCTATATACAACAGAACAACACACTGCCTGGTTCTGCACCAGCCTCCCCGTCATCCACCATTGCTAGGTTTGTGTCCATAGTTGCAGCCACTTTGTCATCTCCTCTCATTGAGGGTCTCCTTCATTTTTGCTGACCCTCTACTTTCCCAAGCATGATGTCCTATTCCAGGGACTGGTCCCTCCTGATAGCATGTCCAAAGTATATGACATGAAATCTCACGATCTTCACTCTAAGGAGCATTCTGACAAAACTATAGACAGTGAAATGATCATTGGATCTTAGAGCTTAGGAGGAGAAGGAGAGGAATGACACCAGAGCACTTTGTTGTTGTTGTTGTTGTTGTTAAGTGCCGTCGAGTCGGTTCCGACTCATAACGACCCTGAATAGGGTTTCCGAGGCTGTAAATCTTTAAGGGAGCAGATCGCCTCATCTTTCTCCCGCGGAACAGCTGGTAGTTTCGAACTGCTGACATTCAGGTTCGCAGCCTGATTTGTAACCACTACGCTACCAGAGCACTTTAGGCATTTTAAACCAGTGGAACTATTCTGTATGACACAAGTCATGGTAAATACATGGCATTATACATTTGTCAAAACCCACAGAACTATGCAACACAAAAAGTGAAGCTTAATGCAAACTATGGACTTTAGTTAATGAAAGTATGTATCAATATTGGTTTAATTATAACAGATTAATGCAAGATATTGGTAATAGGCTAGCAGCCCAACACCCAACCACTACTCTATCAGGGATCCTTCCAACAGGTATGATACTCTTCAAACAGCCCTTACATTGCTTATTCTGCAATTAATGAAGAGGGAGGAAAGGCGCTTTTCAGGATTTTTCCCTTACGGGCTCTGAATTTCTAGACTGTTGGCCTCATGCATACTTATCCCAGAGAGAATCCCCCGTAAAAGAGAAAAGAAGGTAGGACGGCAGCCAGGACATAAAGTCTTCAAATGCTGTTGCTTGTTGTTAGGTGCCATCGAGTTGGTACCGACTCATAGTGACCTTATGCACAGCAGAACAAAACACTGCCCAGTCCTGGGCCAACCTCACTACTGCTGCCACACTTGAGCCCATTGATGTTGCCACT